>NC_045701.1:7240021-7561132 GCF_009834535.1 Camelus ferus | reverse complement strand
GCGCTGGGAGAAGAAATCGGGAAGGCCTAACTGATGGGGAGGGGGTGGGGGAGGCTGGGAGTCGTTGTCGGATATTTAAAAGTTTCTCCTGTAAAGAGTCTGAGCTGCACGTGCCCCGGGACAGATCTAGAACTGAAGAGCAGAAGCCGCCGGGAGGCCGACTTTGGCTCCATCGTCGGAGGGGAATCTGACAGTCAGCCCATCCTCATGCACAAGCGAAGGCCTCCCTGGAAATACAACAGGCCGGTGTCATCACTGGCTGTTTAACTTCCAGGCAGGCAGACCACGAGCCAGCAAGGACCTGTAAGGACAGGTGGGAAGCCTCTGCCCTTCTGGCAGGTTCTCATGGAGGCCTTTTCACAAATTCCAGGTTGGCTAGCGGGGCCTAACATGGTGTGATTTGTACCATTTGTACCATGGTGTGATTGTTCCTTCTCAGATGTCCTGTGTGGAATACGATGCCTGCCATTGCTAACAATTCAGGCCCAGACAATTTTAAAAAATACATTTTATTTGTTTATTTTTTGTTCTTGTTTTTTTGAGGTGGATAATTAGGTTCACTTATTCACTTATTTATTTTAATGGAGGGACTGGGGCTTGAACCCAGGACCTCATGCATGCTAAGCACGCACTCCACCACTGAGCTGTACCCACCCCCCTGGCCCAGACCATTTTGAATTTCAAACGTTCACCTAGAATCTCACAGATTCATGGTTTTATGTTCTGACCTGGAAGCAAGTTACTGGCTATTTCCTACCGAAGAAATCTCTTATCTGGAAGGCTGGAGCAGGCGACTCCTCTTCTTGGTGAATAATAGTTTGTGTTCCAAAAATAACCCCGAGTTTAGGGACAGAAGACAAGGCTGGAGAGTCGAAGGGTTGAATGAGATCACCTTTTCATTTGTGGCCTAAGAACTGTCTGTTACATTTTACCCATCCCTTCTGGCAGGGGCGGCTGGTGACTCCAGGCAGAAGCTGACCCCCTCCTCAGCGACATCCCCCAGCCTGACCCCTCTTTTCTCTTTCTTTCTTTCCTTCCTTCGCCTTTCATTAGAATCCCTGTGAGCCTGTGCACGCTTAGCATGAAAATGAGCCCATTTTATTTTTGGAACCCACAGAGGCAGCCCTGAGGGGAGTGATTGTGTTGCTTTTAGCAGCTAAACAAAAAGGTGTGAAATCATTCGCTGGCTGTTCTAGAATGGGAAAAAATAAATAAATAAACGGAGAAGGAAGGTTCAGGACAGTGTGTGGCAACTTGGACAGAACCTCGGGACTGGGGCTTCTCGGAGACTTATTAGGAACCAAAGCGGCTGTGGGAATGTCTGTACATTCCTCTCACCTTCCCGGGATGGTACTAGACTAACATGGGAGGGCACTGGGATTTTTTTTTTTTCCTGAATGATTCGTTTTGAAAAACTAGTTCCACGTTGCTTTGAAAATAACTTGGGGAAGGGACTAGTCTGAGAAAATTCCTTCGAGCCCTTTGCAACGTTCCCTGTACAGGGAAGGCGAGGGAGAGAAGAGAGGACCGTTTCACCCAGGGTTTTTAAGACCTGGGAACACCTAGCAAATGCTTCTGCGGGCAGGCACGGAGTCTCTACCGCAGGCCTGTACCGATTTAATCACACAACAGTGGTGAGAGACAAAGACCGCCAGCAACAAAGTCTTCTTATGAAACTTGAGGTTTTTGCCTCATGCTGACAACATTCATTGGGAGCCATTTCCTGTTTTGGGGGGCTGCGTGTCCCAGATACCCCTCTTCTTGGAAGAGCATCATATTTTGAAATGTCTCTTCCTTAGCAGGGGTGACTGCATATTCAATTGGCATCTTTGATATGGGATTTTGTTTTCCTTTTACACTTAGGGAATCTTTCTGCAACTACAAAATATCTGAAACAGACAAAAATGCAGAGACTTGATAAATTTTAGCCTTATCCCCAAGATGTCACAATTGCTCCTTGAGCTCTCCTTAAAAAAAAAATCAAATGTTATGGCTGTGCTTTTCCTATTTCCATGCTCCTCTCTTCCTCTTTCCCAAGGGACAAGTCCCTTGTTCTTCAACTGATGTGCAACCTTCCACGCTTGGCCTTGTTGCAGGCCTGACCAAGTAGCCATTTGGTTTAGTGAACGTAGCCTTTGGGCTATTTCGCCAGCCAGGCTTCCATGACTGGTGGGCATTGCCACGCGGTGGGCAGCCATTGGGCCTGTCTTATGAATAGGCTTCCTTTTATCCAGCAGTTAGGACAGAATTACAGTAGAGTCCAACGCTAGGAAAAGACATACCTTTAAAAAGTACTATTTAATTGGTTAATCAGTTCATAGAACAAATGATATTAATGGCCCACTTATTGCCAGGGACCATGCTCTGTGCGGAGATATGGTGAGCCACAGACAAATGGAAATTATAACTGCTGTAACACCAGACTTTCTCTTTTGGAAAGGAACTGTCTTTGCTTGGGAAAATCCCATGATAGACCATGACCTTGACCAGGTGGGCAGTAAGAACGAAGAGACAATTCATTGAGCTGAGCAGGATTCTAGAGCGAAGGAGGAGAAAGGAGAAGGGGAAGGAGGAGAGAAATAACTAGGAATTTCAGGGTGAGAGAGAGAGAGATGAGAGATAGGAGTGGGGAAAGGACAAAGGGAAAGACAAGAGGACATATGGCAAAGTGGCTAAAGCCGAAAGAAAATCTATGGTGGTTCAACTGCTAGCAGGCTCCAATATCAAGGTCTCTAAGGATCAGTTGGAAGTCATTTGTGTTTCTGGGAAACAAATGCACTGCTTGGTACCCATCCTCTTCTCCGCACCCAGTAAAATGTTTAGTGAAATAGATTTTTTTCAAGTCAGTATACACACAGCATACACAAGTATACACACACACATATCCATACACATACATGTACCTAAAAGACATCAGATAAGCTGAAATGGATCCATGAAGACAGAAATTCAGCACTGGAGGTGACCATGAACACACAGCCCTGGTGCCTCCCCCTTGTACTCTCCAACCTTGGAATTCTCAGAAACCCATAAAGTCTTGGCTTTCCCTGTGGCCTGGGGAAACTGCACTGAGATGCATCTCAAAGGGCAGAGAGAGCTTATTTGACGTCGGAGTTGAGAGCTGAGCTTACTGTTCGGGTTTTACCCCGTAGGTAATAGGGAACATGATTTGAATACGGGGGTGGATTCTATAATTTAACAAACCTCTATCATAGTTGCCCAAATGCTCTTTCCCCTTGTTTGCAACCAGCAAACACCTACTCATCTTCTGAGATTCTATGTGCGTGTCACTTTATCTGGGGAGCCTTCCCTGACCCCCAGGAAGGGTGATTTTCTTCTTCTGAACTTGCATATCTCTCCATATGTACCTTTCTCTAATACATCGTGTATGACATGGTATCCCATGGTCCTGTACTTGCATGCAACAAAGTAGACCTCATGGCACCACTTTGGAATCCCCACTGCCCAGCAAGACATATGGCTCCTTCACAGAAGGAGACCTGGGGAGGTGAGTAATAAAGGGAAACTTACAAGTGGCCATGCGGCTTTAGAGAGAACAGAACTCCAAGCCCCCAAGTGGGGGCACGCCTCCCCCCCCCCCCCCAGTAATTCTGCTGTTGGACGCCATGTGTCTCGCCCCTTGCTCCTATTTTGAATAAACCCATTGCTCCCCGGAAGTAAAAGCAGTGTCATCATTGTTTGTTTGTTCCCTGCGCCAAGACCCAGGGTGACGAGGCTGGGTTGCACACGGGGCGTGGGCATCAGAAACTGAGGAGTCTCACCCTGCCGGGCCTGTCTGGCTCGTATGCTTGGGCAAGTCACATGGCTCCAGTGGGGCTCCGTTTCCTCACCCAGTGGTAATGACCGGCTTCCCAGGGTGGCTGCAAAGCCTAATTACGGACTGAGAAGGAGGCAGAAAATATAAAGTGCTTCATCACGCAAAGGATTTTCTTCCTCTGTTTCTTTCTGGGCTCGGCAGCCTGTGATAGGAAGTGTTTATAACCTGGAACAAGAGTCTAGCAAAAACTACCATTCTCATCGACAGTGGCTCACTTGGTATTGGTGTTGACTGGGACAGGGACCGTGTATTTCTTTTACTCCAGTCCATTCTGTGGCCCTGGCTGCTAACTTGACACGAGCAGCTTGCCACCTCTTCGCCTCGGTTTCCTTGACTACAAGGGCTTTCTCGATGATGCCTTTATGCTCAGGCGCGTTGTGATGCCTTAAACTTTTATCTCAGTCCCCGGGCCGTCAAACCACGCTCAGAAACAAGGTTTGCGGATGATACACGATCGTCTGTGAGTGCACCCACAGGGTTAGTCCCTGAGAGAAGACACCGGGGCTTGGGAAGCCTTGCACAAGTGACACTCCAACTCTGCCTGGCTTTGCAGAAGCCCATCTCTCTCCTAAGCACTTAGAGACCTCAGCCCAGTCCGCGTTTCCATCAGGGCCAGAGCCCGCAGACCTGTTGCCAAGTGTTGGCTGAAAGACTGAGCAAAAGAACAACTGATCGTGAGGCAAGAGTGAGAAGGCAGGAGGGAGACAGGAAGACAAACCGAAATAGTGGGTTGAATGGCCACCTTGAGAAACCTTATTCCTGTTCCATCTTTTGTTTTTTTTTAATCACAGAGGCTGTCGCTGTACTAGGGATATTCAAAGACCAAAACTGTTCAGAAAAATGAGATTCCAATGCTTTATACCCCCCCCAATAAGCTTCGTGGGCAGTGTTTGTGGTCAAGAGAGAGGAATACAGGCCAGAAGATGGCCATTATTTACATGGCGCCTCCCCACCCCCTCATCGCTGGCCTCACAACCCGGAGGCAGCTGGGTCACCTGCAGGGATCAGGTGAGGAGGAGGGAGGGTGAGCCAGCTATCGCAGGTTGCCCGGCCAGGTGTGGCAGTGGCTGTGGCAACGTGTGGGGCCACCAAGGCTGACCTCAGGGGGAGGGAGAACACAGGCCAGAGGGGAAGATGTCATGTTGACTTTGATTGGCTAACTCAACATGAGGCCAACGGAGGGAGGAGGGGGAGAGGGGAGAGAAGGCACTTTTGAGAGCATGCCAGTGTCTCACTGGTTTGCAAGTGACTATGAAAGTGTCCTCCACACACAGTCCTGAAGAAGATGTGGGAACTTGGCCGTGCAGTAAACCACATGCTACCTGAAACATACGGAAACAGGTTAGAGAAGGCCGCCATGAGTTGAATCTGATATGCCTCCGAATTATGTCACTGGTGGACGCCTTGATAATACAATTTCTCAACTTGATTTAAAAATCACTCAAAGAAAATGCAAAAATAATTTTGGGAACTTGAGTGCCCATAGACCATTTTCCTAGGAAAACATGGCTCTTAGAAATGTTGGACAGATTTTTGTTTTTCAAACCAAAGCGTTACAACTTGTCTCCCACGTGCCAAGAGTATAACTTTCTATTGAAGCCATGCTACAGAAAAACGTCACGTGCTACGGATTAAACACAGAAACCAGCTACTCACAACACATGAAAGCAAATGAGCGCCCTGAGAAGTGCAAATATGTTGAAACACGTCTGCCATGAAACAGGGTCTTAACAGTCCTCTGACGAAGAGCCCTTTTGCGAGAAGCATTTATTCATATACCTCAACGAGAGGCCTCAGTTTCAAATAAGGTTCATTTTATCCACTTTGACGATGGAAACAAAAGGCACTCTGGAAACATCCTTTTAGTTCGAAGCACCCCTTCTCTTTGGGGAGGAGGGAAGCTTTCAGTGATTCCATATATATCTTACACTCAGTATTTGGAGGATGGAAGTCAGTGCCAGGTAATTCCAACACTTAAACTGTTACTTAAACATCTAGCTGTCCAAGGAGTTCAAATGAATTGTTAGCTACAAAGAGAGGTTTCTCAATCTACATCCCACTCCGAGGTCAACTCTTGTCACAGGTGCACTTGGCCGGGAGGCACTCGTAATCTCAGAAGCAGATACGGCTGCCAAGTTCAAGTTGCCATGACTCTGAACATAGTATAACATTCCACTCCGAGCCAGAGCCTGTCAGTCTTGCGGCTGCTCAGATGAGGGCCCTTCGTTGGTACCACTTTGGCTCACATCCACTGGCTACAGTAATGCAGCAGGTGAAGGACTTAAGTGTCACTCAGTTGGTTTCCAGTTGCTTCCAGGAAAAAAAAAAAAAAAAACAAAAAAAAAACAAACCCATGGCATATAAGAGGCTCGCATCTGACACCTGGCAAATTTCCCCCGTGTTCAGAGGCCATCGATTGAAGATCTGACCTTGGCTATCACGGCCTCAGTGCTGTTTCCCGCACTCTGAGAGGCCCTGAGACACCCAGAAACCTGGGGACATTAGCAATCTGGAGGCGAGCTATAGAAAACCACTCTACACGTATCTAAGAACTCCGCCAAGAAACTTAGCCCCGAGACGCTGACTTCAGAACATTCTGTCTTAGGAGCTATCAGTCAGCTCGACATCATATTATGGTTTCATGGTGTTGATACACATCTACCAGAAAGGAGGCCAAAAGGGAGGCCTGGCCTCCGCTGTTATCTTCTGCAAGCGACCCCCCCCCACCGCAGCTCTCCCCTGGGGCTTTTTCTCTAAGGACCGCTCCTGGGCTGTCTCTCTAATTAGGACTGGGCACCTGTGGTCCTGAGGTTCCAGGAATATTAAAATAAATTTAAAAAAAGAATGCTAATTACCAGTAGGCTTCTCAGGATGCAAGAGAACAGCAAACTCACCTTAACTTGGCCTTTGTTTCTCTGGCAACTGAAAGGTCAAAACGCTATTTTGTCATTTTTGCATAGTCATTTACACTGATAATTTCCCCTTGCGGGATCAAACCTTCAATGCGCAAAGAAATCTAGAAACTTTCTGTTCACACACTTTTAGGCGTGTGCCCCGAATGACACACTCCTGGAGGTAGGCCCGAGTCATGGTAACTGGCCACATCCTTTATCTGTTGGGACCTGAGAGTTAGCAGAACTTTATCTCTATGATGAAATGGCCTTTAGAAGTGGGTATCGCGGAGTTCAGAACGCGAGATCGTTACTGAGAAAAAACACTTTCCTTTTAAACAGAGAAACCAACAAGCCATGCACTACAAGGCCTGAAAAGAAAAAAAAAAGTTGAGCTACCACAAAACAAACAAATATTCAGCTTGGTTTCAGGAAGTTTAGCGAGGATCAAACAAAGCCTTTCTCTATTGAAGTTGTTGGAGAACATTTGTGCTTACTGCAGCCTCTGGTTCCTATTTATGCGGCTGGCTTTTATACACCGACCTCAGGAGGGCATTCCAACTTCAGGTTACTCACAAAGTAGCTTCAGAAACGGCGGCCGGAGCATCCCACCCCACCCCCCGTGTGGGGGAGGGGAAGCACTCTGATATGAAAGTGTTTCAAAACCACCGCTCTGTCCTTGAGGCAAAGAAGATATCTCGAAAACTGGAGAGAGAAACTCTGCAGAGAGAGGGTGAGAAAGCTTTCCTGTGGTGTGAACACGCCTGTGAGGAGAATGCCTCTTCTCATGGGATGAAACCAGGAGACAAGAGAGGCTATTTGTGGAACCCTAGTGAGGGTTTCCACTCAGAAGGAGAGTGCAATTTTCTGCTGGTCCCTGGGGAGGAAGATCTGGTACACCGTTGAATTTTCAAATTATATTCCAGAATTAAAAAAGGAACTATGCCCACTCCTGGCAAACGATAATCTTGTTTTATAAACCTATTACTTTTCAGTTCTTTGTGCTCAGGCACATAACAATGTTTTGGGTAGGGCTTTTATCCCCATTTGATGGATTAGAAAACTGAGGCTTGGAGATTAAGTCCAAAATTTCACAACAAACACTAAACTAAGATTCATCCTGGGTCTTTCTGCCTTGAATGCTTGAACTCTTTCCAACATGCCACACCGACTCCTAACTTATATCTTTCCTAACAAAGCACATGATTATCAGTGCGAAGAGAGAGAAACTTTTGGAGAATAGGATAGAGCTTTGATTGGGGTGTGGGCATGAGGCAGAGGGAAATGTTGACACTTCGGTCGTTGTTACTATGTCCCCATCTTTTCATGGAAAAATATAGAGGTTTCTTCTTAAAATCTGCATTTTGGAACTCGGTGGTAAAATTTACATCCCATCCTGCATATGGTACAAGTTCACATCAGAGAGGCAGGAGACAACAAAGGTGTTATCTCCAGAAGGGTCAAGTCTGAAGGACGCACACGCCTAAACTCACGTAAATACCCATGGTGCTTGCCTCCGGAGAGGGTCTCAGTAAGGGTCACCCATACGTCAGCAGGAACGAGCCTTCCACACACAGAGGGGTTAGGCGCCTCCCGCCACAGACGTGCCTCCACACCCAGATAGTCACCTGGCTGACTCAGGAACTTAGAAAAGTCTTCCTACCTGTGCTGAACAACTTGCCTTTTTTTTTTTTCCCCCCACCATAAAAGAGTATATTTTGGTTATACCAATTGTGCAGCTCTTCTCTGGTACAAAACTGATGTGTATTCCCCACCCCTCCCCTGTCCCATACCATCAATGCCCTCCAGCACACAAGATGGCTCCCTCTCCAGGAGACACCCTCCTCCCACGCCCATCTTTTTGACCGTTGGTACAACATGTCCATAAAGCCGACTATCCTTGGCAGCGTTTCAAACAGCCATTTCAGTCACCTAAATCTGAGAGAGATAAATTTACAGTCCACTTTAGGTTTCTGTGGGGAACCATAAATATCAAGCTTGAGCCCTGAGGGCTAGAATTTCATGGGCCATTAAGTGTGTCACCAGGTGGAGAGCTGTCAATAGCTGGATGTGAGTTACCCGGAGATGGAACCAGCCCGGCTTAAAGGGTGCAGCCCCGATCAGAGAGGGGTACCCTTCCTCCCGGCTCCGTCGCAGCCCTCGCCAATTCCTTCCTCCCTCCTCGGAACTCAGTTCTCATCCCTAGGTCTTCAGGATTTGTCCCCATGCTAGACACTAGCCTGCCTTTCTCTTACTTGGGCTAAAACGCTACGCAACATATGGAAAGAACCGGAGATCTGCAGCGAGGCAGGCTCGGATTTAAATCCTTGTTCTGTCATTTGTAGCCATGAAATAATGCACACGTTACTCAACCTGCCTCAGCTCCAGTTTTTCCAATTGCAAAATTATTAAAGATCGTTAATAGTGTAAAAAAAGGTATAATTAGGGCCAATAGGCAGAGGTTGTAGGCAGAGAGATTTCCTGCTTAGTAAACAAAAGAACTTTCTAAAAGCCAGATTGGCTTAAAAGTAGGATGGGCTGTATTGAAAAGAAATGAAGAAGTCAGTATTACCACTAGGCTGTGTGCTCACGCTGGGTGCTGGGTCGAGGATCCTGGGAACAGGCGGGAGTTTAGATCTGGCTCCTGCAAATTTCCCTGCTAATCTTGACATTGGACGATTCTGTGATTTGCATGTGTGTCCTTCCAGAAAAGCCAAGATAAAGCCTCTCAAAATCCCCAGTGGAGAACAAAGGCTAAATGGCATGAGAAAAATTTTCTTTCAGAAAAATTAATCCCTCCCGTGTCTTTTCCACCTCCATTCAGTTCGCTGGGAGAGAGTCACATTTCCGCTGAGGGCACAGAACACATTTAACCATTCTGAAACACTTAACGTGTAACGCAGACCACATGGCCATCCATTTTAGTGACTTCCCACCACACGAATGGTTCCATTGTCAGAGAAATCAGAATTCTGTGGCTGCCTCCTGCTCTCCTTGTCTCCACCACATCTCTGCCGGACTAGCTCGGCAGTGCTTGCCCATCCTGCCCTTGTGCTGTCTGAGCCCACGGCACCTGCCAGTAAAAGTGATGACAGACTTGGACGCTCACGCAGGTTTCCAACAACAGAGTTCAACTCATAATCAGCAGAGTTCAGCCAGTAAGCCCGATCTGAGCGGCACGGGGTGTTTTACTGGGGGTGTTACACCGGGGCTTTCGTTTCTACAGGTGATGAGCCACTTTGAAAGTGAGTTTTTTGGCTTGCTAGGGGAAGTGATCTGTGAGCCTGCAGACAAATCCCAACGGACTGGGCAAAGCCCAAACCCTTGTTATAGTGCCTGAGTTTGCTTGGAAAACTGGCTGCCATCTATGAGTCACAGATACAGGGTTATCCTCTGGGAGCATGTGTTCCTGTGCTCGTGTGTGTGTCTCTGAACATGCCCAGGACATGATGTGAATCATAAGTGTCCCTTACAAAGAGGGGCCAAAGTGAATGTCAAGGGTAGCATTAAACTGGAGGAGGGCCCCAGAAGATGGGGGACATCGTGCAAGACTAGGGCTGCAAGGCTCACCCCCATCACATGATTGTCAGTACTGACTACGCCTTGATCAGCCAGGCACTGAGGAAGCAGGTGCTCGTACCCACATCATCCTATTTATCTGGCTTGGTACCATCATCCCCATTTACAGATGAAGCTGAGAAAGGTAAGTGGCCTGCCCACAGCCACATCACTCTGAGGTGGTGACAGAAGTAGGTGACCCCACAAGGATGTTTCTGAGGACACATGACACTGCCCGGCACAGTCTGACTGTACTGTTTGCCTCTGATACTCTATTTCTTGCTATCTGTGGCCAGATTCCTCCCTTTCCAAGTTAGTTCTCTTATTTGCCTACTGTTATAATTTATGCTTCTGATACCCGGGGGCATCATTTTTCACATTTGAACTTTCAGAGCTACAAAGCACTTGAGGGACAATTAAAATCCCAACAAGAGCACGGATCCTGCCGGGACACCCCTGACCTTTGCAGCTGACACTGAAGACGCTGAAGTGCCTTCTCTTCTCCTCCAAGGACAGCAGCCTCTTTGGACAGTTGGGATTTCGAATCTCTATCATCTTAATCAAAGAAGCAACTGAATAGAGACTCGTTGACCAAAGTTTCTCACAGGCTAAGGACAGAGAAATCTTATTTCTCCTCTTGGCAAATAAAGATTCCAATCTGCTCATATGGAAATACGGATAATGTGACACTTAAGGTTTATACTCTGAAAGGTTTGATGGTGCAGTTAATGTTCGGTCTTCAAGGTAGAGTTTTGTAAGAGGGACATTTATTTTTAACCTTGACACAATTTGAATTGGCAATATGAGCAGGCATATTTTCTCCACATTTTATTTTCCAAATGTCTTTCCACTAGAACTATTTGGCTGGAATGAAGCATCAAAAACAAACAAGCAGGCATGTAAGCAAACCAACAAACAAAGGACCTCCTCCATCTCCCTTGTTAGGCAAGGAGAACCTTAGCTCTGTGAGCTTAGAAATGCTGTCCTTTGTTGCACGAGGCTGAAAGGTGGTCCCCGCTCCTCACAAAATGTCCACATCCTAATCTCCAGAACCCGTGACTGTGTTATTTTTGACGGAGAAAGGGACTTTGCCGATGTGATTAAGTTAAGGATCTCGGGATGGGGAGATTTATTCTGGATTATCTGGTGGGCTCAATGTAATCACAAGGGTCCTCACAAGAGGTAGGTAAGAGGGTCAGAGACACAGACGCGAAGTGACCATGGAGGCAGAGAGACAGAGCGAGAGACACTGGAAGATGCTATCTCGCTGTTCTTGAAGATGGAGAAAGGGGCCATGAGGCCAGGAAAGCAGGCGGCGCTAAAGGTGGAAAAGTCAGGAAGCAGTCTCAAGGATGAACCAGCCCTGCAGACACGGGGATTTGAGTCCCGTGAAACTGATTTCAGACTTTTGACCTCCAGAGCCTTAAGAGAATGAATGTGGCTTGTTTTTAAGTCCCGTGCTTGTGGTAACTCGCTATAGAAGCAACAGGCAACTAATAAACTCGTTTATCACTTACTGCCTCTCTTATGTCAAGCATAGTGCTTGGCATATAATATGGACTCAGGAGTTAATATTCACTGGATGAATTGAAAACATAACCGAAGGGAATCACGAGAGTGGAAGATACTCAATTCATGGCAACATTTTTTGGTTTAAAAATTCCCTGTTTCTAAGGATGGGAAGAACACTTCTTTAAGGCTCAGCCGGGTGTATGGTCACTCTGTGATCCGTGATGAGACCCCAGAGTGTAGGCAGCTTTGTATTAGCTTTTCAGGACTAGCGAACTCCTTCCTGGGAGCAGGTGCAGGAGACCACGGAGCATGATAGACAGCCTTTAGAGGCTAATTGCTTTCAGGATATCAATTAGAGTGCTTCCGGGGACTCAAAGCACCAGGAAGACAGGCAGGAAGAAGAGGCAGCGTCCATACTGTCCAAAACAAACACCAGCACCTTGAAGAACATGTAGTGTACAGTAGGCACTCAAGATGGAAATGACAGAATGAATGACATTTAAAGCCAGTGTATAAACGTGACCCCTCATCCCTGCCCCAGCTCCCTTCCCTTCTACGGCAGAAGTCAGTCTCCCACCACATCTGCCTGCTTTGCCTCTATCAGATTTTCCTCATACAAACTAAGGAAGAGCAAAGGAGAGCAGCCTCCATCCTCAGATACAGACACACCCACCCACCAGTGTGCCACGTGTATTTTGGGCACGGGGCTGCAGACCACAGCAGTATACTCCACCTTTCCTGGAACCCTCTCGCTTGTTCAAATTTTGCAAGCCTTTTAATTTAAAGAAAAATAAATGAAGCCATTCTGGCTGATTGAAGAATCGTTCCCCTAAGGAGCTTAACACTTAATGATTATATGAGTGATTTACGGTAATTTCTCCTTCAGGATTCTTTTCGATTTGTCATAGAGGTAAAATCAATACCTTCTACCAAACTGAAGAAACTGAGATGATTCATTTGGAATATGGGAATGGAAGAAAATTAATGATGAAGGCTGAAAATAACTCCAATTCTCCCAATTAAAGCTCTGGCTGACTTCTTAAGATCAGAATTTAGGAAGGGAGCGGCCTCGGGGATCATCTAGTCCTGTTTCCTCACTTCACTGCAGATGAGGGAAACTGAGGCGTAGAAGGAGTTCCTCAGATCACACTGGCTAGGAAGCAGCAATGTTTCCCTGGCAGTGGGGCCCAGGCCTTCTGAGTCCCGAATCCAGTATGCATAGCCATCTGCCTTGTTTCACTGGTACAAGGAGTTGGAGGCACACAAAATAAATAGACACCAATCTTGCTTTCAAGGTGTTTACAGTCTAGCAGGGGAGAGAACACCTGTTTATAAAAATTATGACCCCAAGTAAACAGGAAGACGCTCTACAAAAGTGGGATAGATTAGAAAGGAATCTTTAAGTCAGTGAACCCTGAAATTAAAAAAAAAAATTTTTTTTTACAATAGTAATCAAACTGGTGCAATAGTGAAATTCTTTTTTGCAAGATTCCCAGAAACCAACTATTTGGACCATAACTTAGTTAAGGATTTTATAACACACTATCTTTGTATTTGAGTATCTGATTTGAGAAAGCAAACGACAGAGCCAGACCACACAGTGCACACTGGGTGAGATCTTCTGGGCAGGTACCTCCCGTCTGGCCAGGAAAGCCAAACCAAATGAGGCACAGGGGCCAAAAGGAAGGCAGAGTAACGGATCCATCCACTGACCACCACCCCAGGAGGCCAAGACACTCTCTCCTCCCCGTTAGTTGTGGCCAGAGCTAAAATAAAAATAACACACTCAGCTGTGACAGAGGAACGCTCTTGGTTTGGAACCCAACTACAGAGTATTAGCAGAGAGAGAGTATGACCCACTGGAGACTCTCTTTCAGGTCTAATGAGAAGAAAAGAAAGACCACTGAAGGGTGGGATTTGTGAGAAATACGGGTCATGTGTCGGCAGCACATGCTGTTTGCAGAACTGGCCATGTGGCTTGGCGCATGGCGCCGTGAATGTCAGAAACCACAAATCTCCCGAGTTTCCTGAACAAAGTAAAAGGCCTCGTCTCCGGATTGCCAGGTGGGAGGTCGGCTTAGGGAAGAGCCCCTGGGTGAGTTCCAGTGCTCCCTGGACACTTCCTAGTCCTCATCCTCTCCCTCCTCCCTCTCCCTCCCCCCTCCTCCTCTCCCTCTTCCCCTCCCCCTCCTCCTCCTCCTCTCATTTTGGATATGGGCATCATGGTGGGTCTGACTGCAGCTTATGATGCTTCTGCCAAAGCCCCAGAGGAGACAGGCCCTCTCCATGACAATGACCAGCCAGGAATCCATAGGCAGCTTTGGACAATGGGACAAACCAGATTTCCACGAACAAAACCTAGGGAAGCGGATTCTTTGCCCCTGAAGGATTATGGAAGTTACTCCCTTGTCAGAGTCTGCAGCATCCAAAGGCTCAGAAAAAGGACTACATCTCCCCATGGTGACAACAAGGCCACTTCTTCAGATGCTGAGCCACAGCGGGGACTCTTTCAAAACTTCCTGGGAGCCTGTAACGTAAACCAAGTACTTTCCTATTTTCATTTGTCCAGTCATACTCCTCTCTGGGATTATCTCGAGCTCTAAAAACTTAAGTAGATGTCTTTTAGTAGGTACAATTCGAGAAAAAAGAAAAAGGAAAAGTTGAAATGAGTTCTTCAAGTCCCCAGGATTAAGTATACCTTGGACAAGACAAACAGCCACTTCTGTGCACTGCCTTCCCAGCCACCTCCGCCTGGAACGTTCTCTCAGCTCTTCCTTCACCTTCCTTTACGCTCTGAAATATTACTTAGCTGCACCTGCATCTCAGGTGATTTCCAGGAGCCCCCAGTTTGGGGAGGGGGGAAGGGCTATGTCATCTCTTTCCTTAGCACTTGTCTCCAAAGCACTTAGATTATGCCCTCTGTGTGATTTTCTGTCTCTCCCTCCTCCAAAAAGAGGGGGTGGTGGCAGTGACAGAGATTCAGTCTTTTCTTTCTACGTCCCCAGTGCCTTCTACACATTAGGAAGTCAGTGAGGTCAGGGCAATCCTTGAATGAACACCCAAGCCCTGTGGCTGGTCTCCCCGCAGACCACACCGACAGGACAAAGTCCTTCTGTCTCTATTTCTATTTCCTCATCTATTTGTATAACTACGTTTTTAGGAATCAGAAGGTTGCTCGTTGTAAAACTCCCAAAAAGACTGGGTAAAAATTATTTTATCAGTGCCAGTCTGGTCCTCCACTTGATTCCAACCAGCTGCTATCAAGCACGACGCAAAGCAGAAAAAATCAAGCAGGGAGGTTTGCGCTGAAAAGATTTGGGCCACAAAAATTAAAACAGGATCCTTTTTTTCCATCTGAGGGAAAAATGTCCCTACTCCAGTTATGATGTCTGGAATTTCAGCTTAAAGTACAAAAAGGACTAGGGAGAGGCTTTCCAGCAGTGGCTGACGGTCCTCATGGCGTAACCTGGGCCAAGTGACTCCTCCCGCCAGCCTGGGCTGTCACGTGAGCATGCTGACCCCCTCCCCGCGACAGAAGGTCTCTGGAAGCCGGCGGAGGGAGAACCGGCTGCAGAGCTGCTGCAGAGCGTCACCAGAACTGGATTAAACGGCATCGCTTCGGGGACTTGTCGCACAACTCGGAAATGGTGTTCAATAAAAGAAAAGATCATCTGGGGCCACACTACCCGGAATGAACATCTGACACGCAGTCACTAGTCTGGATTTAGAAAACTGCTTTGATCCCCAGAGAGGAGATTGTTAATGAGTATTTGAAAGGACAAGATTGAGGTAGCATGATAAACGCTGTAAAGGGTACTGGTTTCGAAGGGTTCTCGTCTCACTTCTGCTTCTGTAAAAGCAGCTGGAGCTGACTCTGAACACGGCACGGTCTACCTCCCTGAGACACTGTCTTCTTCTTGAATATGGGCGGTGGGGACCACCAGGTGAACTCTCTGAGCCATTCAACCCTCAGATCTGCGCCTTTATGACCGTAACATGGAAAGATTTAAAAACAGAGCAACTAACATTCACACCTTTTTCCTACCTGAAATGAAGGTGAGGGAATCTTATAATAAAAGACGATTTTTCTTACATGCATCCTAACAATTTGCACATCATTTTTATAGCAGTGCATGGGTTTTAAGAGATTGGTATCAGCTTCCTGAATCTGATGAGCTCAGTGATGTCACCTCTTTCTCATTAAATGCTAAGTATCCAAGGTGGTCAAGCCTCCAGTGTAAAAACAATCATCTCATAAATCACAGACGAGAAGGTGAAAAAAAAGTTAATCCGTTAAAAAATGCCAAGCTTATTCAAAAATTGAACACACCTCTATGTACTCCTCCTCTTCCCCCTGGTAAAACATTCTGTCACTCTGGTTTCACCAATCCCCAATATACTTTTTTTTCTGGAGCATTTTGGAGTAAAGCTCAGACATCTGGTCTTTTCCCCCACAACAACGTCAGTATTCATCTCTAACTGATAGAGATTAAGGAAAAACAAAAACAAAAAAACCCACCATGGCATTATTACACCTGACAATATTTTTTAAAAATCCCTAATATCACCTAAGTTACCAGTCCATATTCAAATTTCATCACTCATCTAAAAAATTCTTTTCCAGTTTTAGCTTGAATCAGCACCTAAACAAAGGCAGAGGTGAAACTGATTTCACCCAGTTCACAAACGTTTGTCTCCGAAATATTTCTTTCAGACACTGACATTCCTTGGACACAGCGTATCTGGACACAGATAATGCGAAGGCCACTCTCATTGCTACTAACTATTTCGTTATTTGAAATACCTTATTCTATGACTCAGATACAAATGTGGTTAAAGACTCACCACTGGAAAAATAGCAAATAATTCTCATAGTTTTCTCAAATATGTGAACAACGTGGGCAACTTTAAGTGCATGCTTTAAAGAGACTGTGTTCAACTTTATAACATTCCTGGGAAGACTCCATCTGACAAACCCTCGTGGCCTTAGTTTACCCAGATGAAAGCTGAATTTCCTCAACCATACAGCAGTCCAGTAGCAAACGGAGCATTTTCAGTTGTAGCTTCACCCGCACTTCAAAAAAGAGACATCTGGAGGAACATGGTGACAGGCCAGCTTCGTAAATAGGGCTGGGAGCTTTAAACGGTCATAGACGGACTCTGGGGAAGGAGGAAGGTGAACAGTTTCTCTATTCAGGCCTCTCTGGTAACACACAGGCGCTGCCGTGACTCATAACTAGAAATACTGTTTTATAACAGGAGTCTGTGTTTTGTAACACACACCGAAACAAACAAACAAAAAAGACTGTTTAGAAACTAAAACCAAGCCCTGCATCTGGGCTTTGGTATCAAGATCTCAGAGTGTCAGAGTGGCTATTTAATCCAGGTGGAGTCAGCCAGGCCTATCCCCTCCCTCAGCAAGAGAGCGGTGGCTTCCTGCTGGCTGCGCATGGCCACACCAGGAGCAACCATGAATTGCATTTTCTTCAAACAGAAGCATTTACAGACTTGTGTTTTCCTGGACAGCTGCCTGGTGGCTGTAATACATAATAAGGGCGTGTAATTGACAGTAATGTGAATCACTCACAAATTCTGGCAAAAAACAAAAAACCAAAAAAACCCCAAAAAACCAGAGCTGTTTTTTTTTTTTCCAGGAAATTTAAGGAACAGATTCTTCCTGTCTATTGAAAATAGTAATTACTTTACATGTCAGCTCATTAGCTACCTTTATAAAAAAAAAAAATTCCTGTAATTTGCACTAACTATCAGCATGTGTTGTAAACACGTGGGGTGGGTCGGGGGAGACATAATCCATGAAGTGGCAAATTTAGATGGGTTACCTGGTATAGCATGTATGGGGTTCTTCTCCCAAGAGCGAGTTACAGGAGACTGTCCTCCCAATGATTTTGCCACTTGAAAAGTTGCCAGCTGCCAGGACCTTGTAATTATTATGGTAATACCCAGGGCAGCCTGATCAGGCTGCCCCTGATATCCACGGGCAGCTTCTGAACCCCTTTCACGAGACCTCATACACAGGCATCTTCAGATTAATGGCCGGAGATTTTCCCAGGTAGGAGCTGCTGGGACCAGGGAAGCTTTCAGACAAGGTAAAGGGTTTCTCCAATCTATTAATTCTCCTTGAATAAAGGAAAGAATAATCTGAATTCACTTCACTATGAGCCTGAAAGTGCCCCCCTTTTCCAAGGCAGAGGCACAGAAATTAAGCCCTGGAAAGCCATGAAGATTGAATTCCACTGAGATAAACCTGGACTCCATTTGAACTTGTGAACCCTTGTTCAGATCTGCAGGGTGTCTTGGGCTCCTGGTTCTGGAGGGAGTCGGGGTGTCCTCAACTGTGGAAGCCTCAGAAACTTGGGGATTTAGAATGTTGGGGTTCGTGTTGAGGGGATGTATTTTGAACCAAGGTGGAAAGAGTGGAAACACTTAGGTCTTTCCTTCCGTATACAATACCCCATGAGGACAGTTTGGATTGATCTTCCGAGACTGGGATCTCTCATTCTTAGAAGTAAAACTAAGTCAAATTGCTCTAAATCAGAGGTTATGTTGAGACTTTAAGGAATGAAACTAAAATTCATTCGGTACTTTATCACTAATTATTACCGAGAAGCTTTTTCTTCTATTGTATCAGTTGGGGGCTGGGAATAGCGCTCATGACGGTTCTCATCACTGACAGCCGCCATTGATCTCCAACTTAATTCTGAGTTCATTTGCAAGTAGCTGCTACCAGGCAAAATGAGGGTGGAGTCCCATGAACCACTAAAAAGAGAGACTTATTATGTACATAAATCAGGCCCTGCAAAATATTTCAGATACTTTATCTCAATTACACAACAGTAGCAGACTGTCAAAATCTGAGAAGTAACATGTAAGATACATAACTAGTTCTTTGCAGGCCTGCTCTTTCTTCCAAATGAAATCATTTTACATGAGCCCAAAGAGTTGGAAAAGTGTTCTTTATTTTTATAATTGAGAAAAATGTGTTAACTCTCTGGAATGTCCATGTGTGGAAAAAGAAAACATTCTATGGAATTGCACACACATGATTTATAATGCACATATCCAGGACCAGAAATCCCAACCAAGAACCTTATTCAACAGAAAAAATTTTTTTTTCTTTAGCATTTGCAATTCTGGTATACCATAAATGCTGAGGCCAAGCATATATTTTATTAGTTTAAATCCTAGCTAAGCAATAAAATGTGTGCCGTTTCAAATAAAGAAAACTTGTTTTTCCCCAAAGTTACATTGCAGGTCCATTTTGGCCCCCCTGCTGTGACGCTATGGGGTGCCACCCAGATCCCTCCCTTCGGGATGGAGGCCCTGATGTCCCCTACGGAGTCTTGACGGCCAATGGCTCATGGCTGAGTTGTTTTCTGAGCCTTGTCTTTAGCTCAAGGGGGCTGCCTTGCCCAAGGTGGTGCCCTTCTCTGGGGGCAGCTGGGATCCAGGGGCTTTTGGATGCAGGGCAAAATATCCAGCCCTTTTGCCTCGATCTGGGACATCTCCCAAAGGCTATTTCTCTGTTCTGATCTCTCCGTGGCATCTGCTGAACTCAGGGTGCAACTGTATGACAGTTCAATTTCTCCTGCCCAGTCCAGCTTCCTTCACCCCTTAAAGATGTTTTTCCTAAGGACACCCCCCTAATCAACTTTCTATCCATAAATCTCGGAGTCTCAGAGTCTCTTCTCTGGGGAACCCAATCTAAGATATCTACTTATATAAGGATACTTGAGCAGAGTGACAAGTTGGGAATAATGATGAATTTTAGATGAGAATACGGCAGAACTTCACTTGATTCAGTGTGAGGCAGTCCCAGCCTAGCCGTTATACCAAGAGGGTGGGTTAAGTCTGGCATTGAAGGTGAGCACACTTAATGATGATCTGACAATATAAGAAATTTTATGATGAAGCTTTACTTCTGTATTAATACAGGTGAATCATGGCCAGTAGGTGGGTGCTTTGGCCACATGCAGAATGTTCCAAGCTGGCTCTTCTCTCTTGGGTTACAAGTTAACCCAACCTTCTAGAATTCTTCCTTCTAAGTAAGACTCTGGGACAGTTCGATCATGAAAGACTAGCTTAAGCACTAGGAGAATCTGTGACAATGGGACCCATACTGGTCATTTTATTCATTAGAAATGTGACTTAAGAGAAACACATCAATGGAATCTCAGGTAAAGCAATTTAGGGCAATAAAAACATATTCTTCTAAATGATAGTGTCCCCCAGTGGCTCCCCTAATGAAAATGAGAACATTTTCCCGTCTCTCAAATCACCCCAATTAGATACAGGATTAGGTAACGTCCACAAATCAGGCCATGGAAACTTCTTTGATTTAGAGATACCAGTCAGAACTCCTTTCTGGGGGAGGGGGATGGTGGTGTGTATGTACGTGTGACGGCGTAAGAGCTTTTCCTTCTCCAACCTGAAAAGCCATAGGTTGAGCTGCCTTTCAGGGCAGATTCCACTTTGATCGCACTTTGCTGCGTGAATCTGCAGCACGAAGTGAAGACAGCTCCTCTCGCCGCGTTATTAAATACTCCCACCTGACAAAGGAAAAAGGCTGAGAGAGGCTACCAGAGAAGGCATTTTTATCAAAAATCAACTGCAGAGTCCCCAAAGCTCTCCTAGGTTCACCCTGTTGTCACTGAGCTTTGTTAATAGACGCATAATGAGAGAAGAATTATTGTGAAGCTGAGAAAACCAGGATTAAAATTCACGTGAAGAGACGGACTTTACATTAGTGGCAAAGGACCTTTATTCTCCTAGTATAATAATTCCAAAGTGCTTTTTGACCTTGGAAGAAAAAAAAAAAAATCAGTGTTAAGATGGAATTGGTTAGGTCATCGCCTAAGGAGGCATAAAAGGCCATCAGGAAATAAATTAAAATTAAAATTAAAATAGATTCTTTTATTGGGTCACAGCTTATCCTCTCATTTACAAGCAAGGTTTCCACTCAAGGAATTGCTACTGCAGGGGATGATTTTGCTCCTCGGGTTCCGGCTCAAGAAAAAGTTACAAACAAAAAGGAGAGACGAAGGTGCACATAAAGCTTAAAAGACAGAGGATTCCAAGGGCCAGCAGACAGAAACCACGGCTGTGGGCAGCTACTTACGACGTGGACAAGAGTTGTGACGTCAGTGGTCCCTGTGAGGTTCAGGAAACAGACTTACGTTCCAGACCAGACAAACACAGCAACGTCACGTGTTCTGACCCTGAACAAGTAAATGTCCTTTCCTTTTTGTACCTTAAGAGTCAGTAAGTAATCTAGGGTTATCAGAACATCTACTTCCCACCTTGTCTAACATGTCAGGATCACTTTTTTCTCCATGGATCAGACAGACACAGGATATTTCCCTTGATGGAATACACCCTCCATTCTTGGAAGGATTGGCCAATTCTCTTCTCTAGCAGGTAGTTTTCTCCTTTGCATTTAAATAGATGCCAGTGGTAATTGAAAATGTGTCTCTTTCCTTTTTATTCAATAGATTTGATGATCTGGTTTATAAAACCTTGTACTGATAATGCAAACCAATGGTGTCTAAGAGGTCACTCTGAAAAAATTACTCATTCTGCAGCTTTAGAATGATATACAAGTATTCTTACATTTTCTGGGTGAAATTCTGAGTTAGATCTTTACAAATTTTAAAGCCAGCAGTCCTAAAACTGAGCTTCAGAATACACACGGTAAATTGTCAGGCATCAAGAAGCCCTCTGAGCTGTAGCACTGGTTTCCAAAATAATATAGTACAATGTCATAATCTTTTTCGAATAATAAACATCTGTTCTTCCTTATAGCTGTTAACAATGAAAAATTATTTTTCCCATATTCAAATGTGCAAGAGCAGTCATAAAATCATGCATGTATACACACACACACATACACTTAAAGTCTATAGATACTAACTGAGCACACAGTACATACCAATCACTGTGCTAAGCCCAAGAGATACAAAGACAATTAAAGCATATCTAGCGGGAGAAAGCAACATAATAGAATAAGCAACAAATAGAGTAACAGCTATTCTACAATATGTTTTCTGTACTGTCACCTTAATAATGTGCTGTGGGGGCAGAGCTGCAGTGACCAATGTAACGGGGCTGGCGGGGGGGGGGGGGGCGGTGTTGCAGAAGGCTTTGCATGGAAATGGCAGCTTGGGTTGGCCTTGGGTGGAGCAGTAAGACTTCCACATGTACAGAACGTGGCAAAGGACATTCCAGGGCAAACAAGATACAGCAGAAGCAAAGGCACTGAGGCAGACCCACCCACAGAGGCTTCTAGCAGCGAGTTACTGAGGGTAGCAAAAACTGCACAGAAGTCAAGGAAAGAGAAAAGGAAGGAGCCTTGTTTGCCATACTCAGAAGTTCAGACTCCTCAGGCCACAGAGAACCCTAGAAGGTGATTATGGAGGTGGAATAAAAGGATTCTGCTGACAGTGGAATTCCAGTGCAGACAGAGTTTTTCTTTTTCTTTTCTTTTCATCTAGGGAAGGAAGGAGCAGGTACTGCTGAATGTAAAGGTAGTAATTTCTAATACACCTGGTCTCAGAGAACAGAATTTAGCCAAGGCAGGTTCTCAGCCCAATCCCGGCACACAACCGCAGCCCCACGAGACAAGACCCTGATCTCTCCACTGAAGGATTCATGACAGCCCCGTGTCCTACTGCCGTTCTGTGATCACACAGCAGTGCCAGAGCAGTGCCGAGCCGCATCCTGAGCGCTCTGCTCTGCAGATTTACTGCCTGATGAGCCTTAAAGTTAGAAAGATATTTCCAACTGAATCTGTCACTAACAGCTTTATATGGTTTGTTGTTTCTTGAGTCACCTGGCCACTGGCAGACCAAGTCTGAAGCACATGGATCCAATGGTGGGCCTTCCTGACAACTGCTTTATCATTCTTGAAGTTAAACACACCAGCATATCAAAACTCCCTCAAGCCAGAGCGCCAAGCTGATGATGTCAGCAACAAAAAAGTGATTTTTCTAATTGCCTACATTTATCAGAAGTCTTTGAATTTATGGCTAGCAAAAAATACAACATTATTTTTTTTTTAAATTGGAGTATAGTTGGTTTACAATGGTGTGTTAATTTCTGGTGTATAAGAGTAATTCACAACACTAAGTTTTTTTTATTACTATTTGATTCTCCTTCACAACAGTCCCTTATGGCAGGAAAGGGGTTAGTTTGCAGACAGGAAACACATCTAGGACCAAAAAAATAAAATAATTGGAAATCATTGTTTTAATGGAGTCAGGGGCAGAGTGAGCAACAGCATTCCTCGGCCGAGGCTCTCCCGGGGAAGACCAGCAGCCTTCTTCCCACCACAGCCTTAAACATCCTAAATCGACATAGGTCAACTCGTTTCCTGAGCCCAAATGACAATCTAAACTAGCAGGAATGCCTTGCACGGGGTTTTAAGTGACATAATCAACTGGAGAGAGACTTGTGTCAGTTAAGACTTTGTCTCCTTCAAAATCAAGAGTAACAGTGGTAAGAGAGAAGTTTTTAACAAGGAGGAAAACCCAAGACAGTTGTCCCTAAGAGTCTTCACCACAGCTTCAAGGACAACCAGGAAAAGAGCTGCTATTTGAGGCAACTTCATTATAAAATCATTTTTAATAAGCAATCTTAACAAAGAGAGGGAATACTCTTGTGGAGAGAACCTCCAGGGACCCGGAGGCTGCCCAGTTAAGTTATTAGTAAGTTTCACACAAGGGACCAAACAGCTATTTCATTGGCCTCGGGGGACAGAGTTTAGTTTCCACCTGTTCTCCAGAGGCCCTGGTGTTATCCTGTCTACTAACGGCAGAGGCTGGTAACAATCAATTATCCTGACGCCCCAACCTGGTGAGGGAAAGTGAAGCTGCCGTTTTGTTGACACACAAAGACACCGCGTAGAGAGCCAGAGAAATTAACGTGATCTGGTTTATTACGCGCTGAAGACTTTCCTGAATGTGCAGCCAGCGAAAAGGCCTCTTCTGGACCTTACTGTTCTTTTAGTGAAACAACAGAAACCCATTCTGGGAAAATTAAAAATAACGATAGAGAGAAAGGGGAGTATTATCATCTTCTGACTGTCTCGTCCTGCTATGGGAGGAAAATCATGCTTCTGAAAAAAAAATAGTAATCAATGCAGTTTACTGTGGCTACCGAAGGTGTCAGTAAGATTTGGAATTTGGGGTTTGAGTTTTTATAAAGCTTTGTGTGGCTGAGTTTAAAAGGGCTGGAAAGACACAGGCTCCTGGCGTATCACGGTCGCCTCCAGCCAATTAGCAGCAGGAATGAAAGGAAGCAAAAAGAACCATTAGCCACGCAATTCAAAGTGCAGATGTATTTTTCAAGTCTCACTGCTCGCTTCGTTCCTCTGATTTTAATGTAAGAGCAAGAACTGGTCTTACAATTAGACCTTAAAGCTGGGAAGATGGAGAAAAAAAAAATGAAATACTCTTTTTCTTTAATAATTAGAACAGCCTTCTCTTTTTGGACTAGATCTTTCCTGCTCAATAGGCACTTTTTCTACACAGGTGATCAGAAGGAAAGGCCTGGAAAGAACCTCCATTCGAGAATAAGAATTTTGTCTGAGTTCAGAGAAGCGACTGAAGAATGGAACACGCGAATCATACAACGCTCACTAAATGACAATAAAAACAATGTTTAGAATCCAGCGTATTTTCCCCACCCATTCTGTGCCTTCCCATAGGTTATGAGATAAAGCCCCAAACCGTCTCTCTGTTCTTCACGTCCTCTCTTTTTCTTTCTTTTTTTGGGGGGTGTGTTTTACTTTTTTTTACTTTTTGAAACTTTTTAAAAATTGAAGCAGAGTCAGTTTACAATGGTGTGTCAATTTCTGGTGCCAGCATGAAAAACATCTCTGGTGTTTCAGTCGTACATGTTAACACTCTACCCTAGTCAGACGGGTCTGCATAATCATCCCCCCAGCCCTCCATCCGTCTGCCTGGTAACACCTGATCCTTGTGACCCTTCTAGACCCAGCTCAGCTCACCACCTGTGTTCCCCACTCACACAGACAGTCGAGAGGAATCACAGCCCTGCATTCTCCTGTCATTCTTTTATTACGAAAAGTTCAAGTGGTCTGCCCTTTCCCCTCAGATGTAGACTAAATCACTGGAGAGTGAGGATTGTGAGTTAAGCTTCCTCTATTACACTGTGCCTAACACAGTGCTAGGCACCCAGTAAGGGTTAGAAATATTAAGCTAATCAAATCTTTCGGACTCCAGCCGCCCCACGCTCTTTTTACAGGGATTGGCTATGGTCTGCTTTCCAGCCTTCCTTCCTTAGACCCCAGTATTATAGGTATCTGGATCATCCACCATATAATCTCCCCCTCCAAAAGTTAAAATAAAAGATTCATGGATTAAGTCTCTTTCATGGAATCCAAACCTTAATCTTGGACAATCTAGCATTTTCTGCTCTTTATATGCCCTCTAATCGTTATGCTTGGCTTTTAACCATCTAAGATAGTAGGAGTCCATGCCTAGGAGATTAATGAAGTAAAATAAGGAGAAAGAGCTACCACTCCTACACGGGAAAAATGTTTATCCAGAGCTGGAGGTGAAGTGGGTGGGGAACAGTTCACTGTGAAGACTCTTGGGCAGTCACAGGAAGAGGGGTCACTGAATAGCATGGAAATCAGAACCTTAGTCACCATTTGTGCAGGTATGGCCACCAAAAAGAATCAACAGGACCACATGGCTACAAATACACTAACCTCCGGGAAGAGTAACTGACAGTGTAAAAACTCTCATGTAATTTATAAGAAAGTTAAGGTAGACCAGTAACTTTCTTCATGTTTCAACTACTTCGGCACCTCTGCTTCTCTAAATTTTCAGTCCTTTGGACGCAAATCTCAATTAAGAGAGAAGCTGGTGTACCTGTCAGTCCAATCCTAAATTCAGGTACTCTTAAGCATACTCAAAACTCAGATGTTTAATTCTCTTATGTATCCTTTCAATACATATTTCAGTTCCCTAAGGATTCTTTTAGCTTTCATAGTTTTGTGTGTTTTTGGTTAAGTTTCACAGCATCTTGAATCATAGTATCTCTTAGCAGCCATGAAAGTTATATGTGAATTATCAAGTTGATCTGATAAAAAACTACTCATGTACAATTTTATTATAAATGTCATTAGTGTCTGTTAAAGGCTTTGTTGCAGTGGGAAGAGGGATCGTGCTATAAGAAATGCATATTACTCCTGGTGAGGAAGAACATGGCTATCTTAGAAGCAAAAGTTGCCATTTTGAACTATTGTTTTCTTGTGCAATCAGTTGAGTTGTATAAACAATGGTGTTCACTGGATGTCAGTTCTTTGATGAATTAGGTTCGGTTGTTAAAAAAAGATAAGTCATGATCATTTTAAAGTAAGAAGGCTGTATTGTTTTCAGGAGGCCAACCGGTTTAAATGAATTTTTTTCATACTGTGGAATAATATACCCCTTTCTTGTAATCAGTTCGTTCACCAAGCTGACAAGCCTTTAATAGGTAAAACAGTTGTAAGATAAAAGATCTAAATCAGTTGGAGGAATGACTGTTACACTTGGCTTTCTTCCTGTATTTTAGGGTGGAAGGACCACTCTTAGGCATGAAGTTCTTTACCATAGAAGCATGTAGGCTGTGTGAGTTGGCTTTAAATCCTAGCTCGACCACAGACTACCTAGTTGTAGAACCCTGAGCCTCAGTTCTCCCTGGTAGAGTAGCAATAGCAGCAATCTCACAAGATTATGGTAAAGATTAAGTAACTTAACATTTCTAAAGTGCTTAGGACACAGGCCAGCATGTAGTTAAGTCCGCCACAACCAGTGCCTGACGCTGGTACTGGAGGTAACGGTGCGGTGCTGGTGTGCAGGCAAGGAGTCAGTCTGCTCTTGCGCCCTGGCTCTGCCCATTTCCAGCCAGAAGAGTCTGCAAGTTTTCTCTCGCTTCTGGTCTCTCAGACAAGCTTTCTCATCTACACAGCGGGGGGTACTGCTACAAAGCTCATGGGGCCAATGAGAAGATTAAATGAGACCACGCATGTAAAGCGCTAGAAACAATGCCTGGAATGTTAGAACTGCCGGTGGGGCGCAGTGCCTGCTCCTGCTGCTCCACGATGACTGCTGGTACCTCTCCTATTCCTACTGCCATTGTTGTCACCATCACTGAACCGGACGTACTGCGAGATTCTCTGACAGACGGCCGGCCCTTCTTTAAAAAGCAATCCAATCCTGTATAGGAATTTTATTAAATAGATAATAAATCCATCAGATAGACATGGGTACCTGGTAGGCTAGGCATTCTTGTTTTTCCGTAGTGATCATGGACTTTTTTAAGAGCCATTCCCCATCTCAGTACACCCTTCTGGACCTATGCTATGAAATGGGAACACAAATACTTTTTGTCCCAATTCAATTCGTGCATCTGAGGTCCGCTGACAGCAAACTTGAACCAACTGGATGCTCTAATGGGAACACTTAGTTAAATATTCAGATTTTTCAATGGAATTCACAGATCCCTACTATGAACTGTGGGTTTTAAGATGAGGCAGATCTTCTACCTTGGGAGAACTGAGTGGCAGGATCAAATGTGGTCCATTTGTACCTTAATATGATGAGACAGAGAAATCCTGTTAAGTTCAGAGGACTTAGCTCTAGACACACAAGCTGAATCTAAACAAACGTCCTCAGCAGTACGGATGGTTTCTTACGTCCTTGGACTGACTGATACGAAAGGGACAAGCCAGTCATTCCTCTGGGTGAGAACAGGTGGGGAGGAGGAGCAGAGGCAGTTTTTAGTACCCAGGGCTAATATTTACCTTTTCCCTCATTGCTACTGGGTGTTGGATCACAGTGTCAGAAGCCTGGCGGTCTCTCTAATTCTCTTCTCCTCTCCCACCTCTCCAGCTCAGCCTGCTTTCCAGTTATGAGCTAACTCTTCTGAAAATGGTACACTGAGCATTTATGTTCTCAGATTGTTTCCTGTGACTATGTACCCTCACTCTCTTGGTAGTCCCAACCTTGAACTCAGCTTCCAAGCTCCTTGAGGGCAAAAACCTGTCGGCGCATAGTAGGTCCTCAACCGTTGTCCACCGATTGTCCCTCTAAGGGACCAGCACCCGTACTTTAATCATGTCTCATCGTCCGCAAGCTTAATGTCTGGGATGGCCGGTGGCCTCAGCCCGCTAAGAAGTGAAACTTCTGGCAACTTCGAGTGCGCTGAGTCTTCCTTTCCCTGCCTGTCTGTCAACGGGTGGACAGGATCTGGGCGAAAGCCGACTGAAAGGACTTCAGTGTGGCTTCTTCTCAGGTCTGTCCTAATGAAACATCCAGCCAGCAACTGAAATTAGAATTGCCGTGAGTCACACCATGAGTCACATGGGTTGCCACAGCAACTTATGAACTATATAAACCAAAGCACCTTCCATTAGCTTTGCCAAGAGTGGTTCTTGAGTTTTCCTGGACTGGGGAAAAAAAAATGTGGGTGAGCCCCAAGTTTGGGGTTGCTAAGAGTCTACAACCAAAAGGAATAGCCTCAAGGAAAGGAAAAGAAAATGAGAAAATAAGGTGATTCTAGTTCGCAGACCTCCCAAGTAAATGGCAACAATTGTGACAAACTGTTGCATTGGTTTTGCAATAGCAACAAATATCCAACGAGAGGAGGCTGAGGCCTCCAAACTAATTTTCTCTAAGTCAAATTCAAAGCCAAGCCTCTAGGGGTAAGAAGTGAATACATTAACCTAGTCCACTTTAAATGATGGCAAGAATTTTTTTTTTTTAAAGACACAAAGGATTTGTTCTGAAAGAAATATTCTGATTTGTACTAAAATATTTTTACTATTGAGAACTAAAATCTCTTTAGAAATAATACGGGTCTTTAATTTTATGTTTCAGGCATCAGCCTGCTGCCACCAAATATTTGCAAATGTACAAAATTCCCTTTTCATGGTTATTTGGGTTAAAATTAAAAATTTAAGAAGGTTCAAAAGCATACTTTTTTGTGGTTATTTATTAGGGAAAACTGACATTCCATTGGATTAAGCTGACACGCTTTCCTGACTGCTTGCTGAGGAACTTGTGATTTTTGCATATTGGGGAGTGCCTGTTGCTGAGTGTGGAAGAAAGCAAACTTAAACAAGAAGAGTAAGGAATATAAACAAGGATGCGAACAGGAGGAAGCAACCATGGTCTGTTGACTCTGGAAGCACTCCAGGTGCGAATCAGGTATCCGTCGGGTCTGGGCTGTGATGGCTGGCTGGTGTATCCCCTAGGGTGATGACTCTGCATTGCTAAATTTGCCAGTAGTGAGAAATAACCAAGATTTTCTTCTGTTACAATGTATACTTTTTCACCTCCATATTTGTCATCTTTTAACATTTTAGTGAACACAGAACTACCCAAGCAGAATTAGATTAGTCAGGAGCAAATGAACAGTTGTCCTTGGCAAATATAAAAACCAAGAGAGCAGTTGATTCCAAGAAAAAGATACTTATCTACATGGTACTTTTTCAGCAGGGAAGGGACCAGAACCAACTCGCGAATCATCAAAACAAAAGCATTCTGGAAAGTGTCCGTCCACGTACAGGTGCTATAGAATCAACCACGAAAATTAAACTGAAATTCTACAGCACAGAGTAAAAATTTCTCTAGTCCCGCTCCCACAGGCAAAAACTTCCTTTTCTATTCCCACACCAAAACCCAGCGGCAACATCTCCTGTCAGCAACTGAAGCACATCACAAATGTAAGAATTCCTTGACCCATCTACCATGAGAACATGTGCTAGACGCCCCCCAAACTCTGCCTTCCCCCCACTCCCCGCCAAGTAAAGTTCAGGACACACACTGAAGGTACTATCCTAGGAACTCTGCAGAATCTGGTTTCTCCCAAGACCATGCGTGTGGATTTCTCTGAAGCGAACAATCAGATTTCCTTTCCTGGGAACTTCCGGCTTAACTCACCCCAAACATCTTTTTCTTAAAGAAGCAATACCTGTGCTTTCCAGATAACAAGGTGGCCTAAAATATTATGAAATGTCACAACCTATTCAAGCTCATTTTGTAGTTCTTGTGCCTCTGACTGGTGTACCTGTGAGCTGACACTCTGGTCTGATAATATATTCGGCAACCGTACATGTTAATTTGTAAGTGGAGCAATCTCTCTGTGAGAGCAGTTAGGAAAATCAGATTGAAACTGCTAACGTGAGGTGACTTTAGCCAGGGATGATTATGTAGTCAAGCCTTGACCAGGGTTTCCAGAACCCTGGCTAAGAGTGGAAGGCTTGAGACTGTCCAGAAATGAATTCACACTCCTCCCTAATAGTGAAACTTTTTGAAGAACAGATGTCAAGATGATTTAAGAGGAGCTGGAATTTAACATCTTAAGAAAACTTATCGGCAGGTTGGGACAGTTCAGTTTTCAAGAAAAATCCAACCGATGCTAAAGAAGAAGTCATTTGGGTGACAGTTATTAGAGAAAGAACTGATTGATTTTCTTCCTCACACGTTGTGGGGCCTGCAGAGATGCTGAGATCTGAAATACGGTGGGCTGTCTGCCGAGTTGTGACAAAAACAGTCTCCACGTTTAAGTGGTGTGGAAGACTTCACTAACATTCAACCTGGACAATTCAGTTTCTCTTTGGCAAGTGCAAAGATTCACGCCAGCTGTCCATTCAGGAGCTACCCTTCCCACCTTGTCACCGGACCAGTTGATCTTGGGCCCTGCCCCACAAACCATGAAAGTAAAAACATCAACCAAAAAACCAAGATGATTTCTGATCTCTTTCTATCAATTTAATATTTGAACTGCATAAAGGAAGCTTTAAATCTTTCTACATTAACATTATGCTTAATCCCCAATAATTTTCCTGCCGATTTTTATAGTTAGAAAGACACTCTGGCTGTGTCTTGATTTTATTTTAAAGCGGGTATAGCTGATGGAGTTCGCTAAGCTTCTACTGAAAGACCAGCCTGGCTATATTGCCTGTTACTGGAATGCCTTTTTTTCCTTGCTAGCTACCACTCTCATTCTGCACCTAAATTCTTCCATAAATTTAAATCCAACCACAGGTTATGTTCTGCAGTAGGCAATGAAATCCTCCTTAGGGATGACAGTTCCTTAAAGGTCCTGATGGATGGATGGTCTGTATGTTAAGTCACATCTATTGTCTCTGTCTTAGTAGTTGAGGGGGGTACTCTTTGCATGCCATCGAGCAGAACTAGTGGTTTTTATCCACTTGTCCAGGAGCCAAGTCGTAACGCAAATAGTCAGCAGCTTTCTGTACAATGTCAGGGGGGCCAGGAGCCCCTACCCCATAAACAGTCATCCGCCCCTGCTCCGGAGAGGCCCAGGGCCGAGCTAGCAGAAAGACTGAATTACTTACCACCTCTAGAGTGGGTCCCTCCAGGCCAGGGACGAGCTCATGGGCAAGGCTGTGCAAGGAAGCGCTCTGTACCATGCCTGCCCTGCGGATACACAGAGGACTTCAGTCTCCTGCACTGTCAATCTCTCAGTTATCATGAGCTCAATTACGCACCGACAACAGCGAGAACAACAACGACGGAGACAAAACAACCCCCAGAAAAGCTGAGGACCACGGGCTGCCCTGGAGGCGGGGCAGCCCGCGGAAGCTGTGCAATGAGATGAGGTGCTGTCCTGACCACACGTCCGTGACGGACCTGAGCTTTCCCTCTCTCCTCAAACAAACATCCCGTGGACAGACTGCAGGCCGGGGCCCTAAAAGTCAGGTAACCATCAAATTTGGGGGTTTTTTTTGGGGGGGGGTACTTTTTTTTGTTTGTTTCTTTTCTACAAATACAGATAGACAGACAGACAAACCCAAGAGCAGATTTCAAGAATCAACTGAGGCACAAGGTAGACTGCTTTGATGGAACACAGTTTTTTTCCTCTAAATGGTTCACGTGAAATCAAAAATTTTCAAAGCATAATTAGGAAAAACATGGGGACATGTCTTTGTCAGCCCTAAATGGTGCCGTAAATGTCCCCATCGCTTGCCTTAGAAGGGTGCCCCAATGCATCTTGTAGGTAGCACGTATCTGTGGTCTCAAATGGTTATCGAATTCCAATGACACTATTAATTCAAAGTCTAAATAATACTCTGATCAAGTACAGTGAAAGTTGACTGCTTGCAAACAATGACATATTGGTTTCATCCTGAGGTTCAAGGCACAGTCAAGCATCATTGCTCTGATTGCAAATCACAACATTTCACACTGACGTGAGTTTGTTAACTCATGGTGGAGTTCGAATGAAGGCACTTGATGAAAGCAGCTGAACCTGAGAGGTGGGAATGACTCCAGAGGATAAACCCAGCACACACTTCCACATCAAACTACCCATGCCATTTACCAGGGCCCTCAAAGGCCACACTGCTGGCCGAGCGGCAGTACCTACATTCCCGGTCAGTATCTCTGCTCCACAGACACAAGTACAAAACGGCCTAAGTCGTGAACTCGTGGTGAGGAGAATGCGACCAAAGTTTAAAAGAAATCAAGGTGATGTTTCCTAGAAACATACCAACTCTTCTAAGAAGGATCCAGAGTAAGGGTGATCAGTAAGTAATTCATTGATCCTCCTGGCTAGATGTGATGGCTTTTTCTAAAGAGCATTGGCTTGAATCACTAGAGTTCATCAGACTATGTCTACACTCTCTTTAACACACACTCAGTACAAACAGGTGGAGATGTGCCACTTCCGACCTCTGTTGACCATGGATCACAGCTGAAACATTAGTTTATACTTGAAAGGTCACAGCAGCCAGACATATGCGAATTCCAACTCTTCAGAAAACTTTGGACAAAAAAAAAAAAATGCATTACTTACATGTATGCGTCTTCTTTGTTACTGAGATACCTAGAAGAGAAGAAACAATGACAAAGGTAAGAAGGTATCCAGGATGTAGTTCTTAGGATGTCCATCATCCACAGTGTACCCAGAAGCTCATTTTGTTCAGATGAGGATGAGAGGTAAGATGACCCTTAACCTCACAGAGCTCCATCACTGGATCGACCCCAGGGTGACGCGAGCATTAGTGATGGGGGCAGCGAGCATCACCTTCTGGCTTAAGGGATGCTGTGGTAAAAACAGCAGCGCGCACAGTAATTAAACCAAGTGAGAGAAGACTCTTATTTTTACTTTAAATAGGGGAGAAGATCATGTTTATAGGCAGAGTGGGGAAGATTTAAGGCACAAGAGAGTGATGTCAACCGACTCAGACAAGAGTGAACTGAGCAACAGAGCAATTAATTTGCCACGGCCATTGATTTGGTGTTTACTTTTTAATGAAAATGACTCTTCCTGCTCACATGAAGCATAACTTCTAATGGGGAGGGAAAACGCATCCACAAAATGTGCCTCTCTGTCTGTCCTCATTAAAGTCAGAAGGGGCATGACAGCTCCTTCGCTGTACGCGGCAGCAAAATGAACACACGCTGGATGAAAAGATGAGGAACTCATGAGTCAGCACCCTTGATGTCTCCAAGATGATTTACAGAGAGCAGGTGAGGCATGGAGCGAGGCAAGGTTCCGCACACGAGACCACAGACAGACACCACGAACGCAGGCTTCCATGCCAACAGCGCCATGGCCACCTCAGAGATTCTCCATTTTCAACTCTTTATTTTCCATTCTTCTCGGGGAGAGGGGGGTGAGATGCTTGAGACCAGATAGGTTCAAGGTTAACAAAACTCTTGGGAACATTTAGCCTGTGACTAAGAAGGGTGGTCAACCTTGCATTTTTTTTTCTTTCAAGTTATTAAGGGAACGATTTAACCCTCCCCGGGAAAAGTAAAGTTGTTGAAAACCTTGGCGCCCACATCAGACCAATTACCGAGCTATGGAACGTATCGTACAGGAAAGAAATCCGTTCTGAAAATCCATGGTAGACATAAAGAATGTTAGTTCCAAAGTTGTGCGCCAAGACCAAAATCACACACTTGTGCTCCACACAACTTTCCAAAGGACTTATTTAAGGAAGCTGAAATTACATACCCCGACTCAAAACCCTTTTCTCCCCCCCTTTTGATTGAGGAAAACGAAACGATTGCTTTTCATCATGTTTGACTTGGCTTTGCAGAGTGAAGTGAGAACCTTCTGCAGAGTCTGGGAGGCTCTCTCACGTGGGCACTCACCAGAGTGTTCTAGGAGTTCTAGGAGTTTCTGAAATGAGCTTTTTTTCCACAGGAAGGGAGCTTTCCCCAACAGCAAGAGTGAGAACAGTTGAAAAATCTGAATACCACCTGCGACTGACACCAGCACCAGTACTTCGACACACGAAGGCTCTTTCGGCGTTATGAGAGCTGTCTGTGTACTTTCCTGAGCAAATGCTGCTTTCTGTAAAATCACTTTGAAGAGAAAGCGCACATGCTGTCACTCCTGATTATTCAGAACCTTCACACAATTGGATTTAGCGCGGCCCCAGACAGACCTACCTATATTTGCTGAGTGTGGAACTGCTTTCGCCTGACATCCAAAGGCCTGATGAAAATACCACGGCTTTGACTTTTCTCCTTAAATTTATTATACAGCGGGAGGCAGTGTTCTCATCAAATATTTTCATGACGATTAGATTGATAATAGATTTGGAAAATCCTTCCAGGAAAGCTGCCTGATCTTTGAGATCACAATAGTGCAGAGCTGAGACTTCTCGCATCTGTCTCCAGGAGACAGCGTGACTTCTGCCACAGCACTAACTCGGTCCCTCAGTTTTGTTTAACTGCCAATTAGTGATCAGGAGAAATAACTGGGGCACAGAGCTATACAAAGAGTTGCCAGATTTAGCAGAGACAATACAGGATGCCCGGTTACATTTAAATTTCAGACAGTAGTAATTTGTTGCTTATCTGAAATTCAAATACAAACTGGGCATCCTGTGTTTAATCTGGCAACCCTAACCTCTGCAAATAAAATGTAAATTATATCTATCACATACAATGAAGCATATACCAATAAATTAATAGATACACCTCAATGGGGAAAGGCTTCAAAAACACATCCCTCTCACAAAGCAATAATTTTTTTTAAAGTACATTACAACTTCCAATTATGGAGACAGAACTGTGCATAATATTTAATTTTTTTTTTTTACTTAGTAGACAATTCTATTTCCCTAGGAAAAGCAAGTGAACTGAAACAATGTGAATGCACAAAAGATAAATTTAATGGAAGAATCCGAAAATTTATTGGAATTCCCTTCCTCCTCCTCTTCTGAAAAATAACTGTGATCACACTAATGTCTTGTAGCACTTCTTTCTCTACAGAAGCTCCAGTATTTAACAGGAACTGATTCCATAGAGTGAAAAAAAAAAAAAAAAGCAGAATATGTCCTTCTCATTTCACAGATGGGTCAACCAAGACTCAGGAAAATTTAATCAGCACAATGAAAAGTTTTCTGTGGGAAGTTAATATCTGGTGGGAAGTGAGCTATCTAAGGAGGTAAAAGACTTGTCCTCAAAAACTGTAAGATGCTGATGAAAGAAACTAAAGACGACACAAAGAGATGGAAAGATATACGGTGTTCTTGGATTGGAAGAATCAATATTAAAATAACATACCACCCAAGGCAGTTACAGAGTCACTGAATCCCCATCCAAATGCCAATGGCATTTTTCACAGAACTAGGACAAACAATTTTAAATTTTATATGGAAACACAAAAGACCCTGAATAGTCAAAATAATCTTGAGAAACAAGGACAGAGCTGGAGGAATCTGCTCTTCAGACTATACTACAAAGCTACAGTCCTCAAAAGAGTATGGTACTGGCACAAAAACACATACATAGCTCAATGGAACAGAATAGACAGCCTACAAATAAACCCACACCCTTATGGTCTATTAATCTACAACACAGGAGGCAAGAATACACAATGGAGAAAAGACAGTCTCTTTCATAAGTGGTGCTGGAAAACTGGACAGCTGCATGTAAGAGAATGAAATTAGAACATTCTCTTAACACCATATACAAAATAAACTCAAAAAAGACTAAAGACCAAAATGTAAGACTGGAAACCATAAAACTCCTAGAGGAAAACATAGGCAGAACACTCTGACATAAACCATAGCAATATATACATATTTTTAGATCTGTCTCCTAAAGCAGAGGAAATAAAAGCAAAAATAAACAAATAAGACACAATTAAACTTAAAAGCAGCAAAGGAAGCCATCAACAAAATGAAAGGACAACCTACTGAATGGGAGGAAACATTTGCAAATGATATGACTGATAAGGGGTTATAGATATCCAACATCTATAAACAGCTCATACAACTCAACATCAGAAAAGCAAACTACCTGATTAAAAAATGGGCAGAAGACCTGAATAGACATTTTTCTAAAGAGGACATGCAGATGGCCAACACACACATGGAAAGACGCTCAACATCACTGATCATCAGGGAAATGGACATCAAAATCACAATGAGACATCACCTTGCACCCATCAGAATGGCTTTCCTTGAAAAGAACACAAATAAAAGTTGGCGAGGCTGTGGAGAAACGGGAACCCTCATACACTGCTGGCAGCAATGTAAATTGGTGCAGCCACAGTGGAAAACAGTATGGAGAGTTCCACAAAATGACTCAGCAATTCTACTCCTGAGTAGATACCTGAAGAAAATCAAAGACACTATTTCAAAAAGATACATGCACCCTAATGTTCATAGCAACATTGTTTACAATTGCCAAGATTACCTAAGTGTCCATCAACGGATGAATGGATAAAGATGTGAGATAGATAAACACACACACACACACACACACACACACACAAAATAGAATACTATTCAGCCATGAAAAGAATGAAATTTTGCCATTTGCAACAACATGGATAGACTTGGAGGGTATTATGTTAAGTGAAGTAAGTCAGACAGAGAAAGACAAATATGTATGCTGTCATTTATATGCAGTATATAAAAATACAACAAACTAGTGAACGTAACAAAAAAGAAACAGACTCACACACACGGAGAACAAAGTAGTGGTTACCAGTGGGGGGAGGGAAGGGGGGAGGAGCCATATGGGGGAAGGGGAGTAAGAAGTCCAAACTTTTATGTATAAAATAAGCTACAAGGATATATGATACAATACAGGGAATTCAGCCAATATTTTATAATAACTACGAATGAAGTATAACCTTTAAAAACTGAACCACTACATTATATTCTTGTAACATATAATATTGTACATCAATTATACTTCAATACAAAACAACAACAAAAACCCTTAGTAGAGATAGTGCCTTGAAAAAGAGTAAATATTAAAAAAAAAAAAGTTTCTCCTTGAAGCATATCACTCGGCAGTCAGCTCTATAAATGATTTAAACCCACAAGGCCCTGTCCCCTGCCTTAGCTAAGCCAGGAAGCCCCTCCAGGGCTTGGGTGATAGAGGCACTTGGAGAGGCCTGTGTGCCTTGGTTAGTGACCAGCAGCCATTTCTTCACCTGCTTCGTTCTTAAATGGTGTGTGGGGGTGGGTGTGTGTGTGTGTGTGGGGGGGGGGTCCTTCCATTTCTCTTTTTCTTTATTTCCAGAGGCTGCAGGATTCCAGTCTTTCTTGTCACAGAGCTCATCCTTCCTGAGATCACGAGGGTCGAAGCTGCCCATCCTTGTCCTCAAGTGGAAGGTGAAAGACATATTCGAACCTAATGCTTCTAGCAGCCGCACTGAATCAAGAATTTTGGGAGAACTGGGTTTTCTACAGGTAAGTTATGATGATGGTTTAGGAGGCATAGAGCTCCAATTCTACCCAGAAATGGAAAAGAATAAACTTCTTCAAGGCAGCTCCTAAGATAACTAGATTTGGAGTCAAGCTGACCTGAACTTTTATTCGTAGTCCATCCACTTTCCCGCCTCTTGGCTGAGAGGCCTTGGGCAAGTTGCTTCACTTCTCTGGGCTTGTATTTCCCAGCCTCCACAACTGTATATTATCGTAGTAACAGTCAAAAGGCAGTTGTGAAAACTAAAAGGAAATAAGGATGCTATGAACATTGGGGTGCGTGTATCTTTTTGAATAAGCGTTTTTGGTTTTCTTTGGGTACTTCCCACAAGTAGGAATTATGATATAAATGTTAATTATTTACCTTGACCAAAGGTGGGCCACCCATGCTGCCTTATTTGGATTAGAAATTTATATAATTAGAAAGTTGGATTAGAATGTTCTACTGAAAGCTATGCTACAGTTACTTATGATGTCCTGGGTTTCACACTGATCCAGGGCCTCAGACTCTGGTTTTCAGACCAAGTGCTCTGACTTCAAAATTCACATCTGATGGAGGAGAGCATGAGACAGAACCAAGTTTCTAAAAGTCAATGTGTTCTATCCTAGACCCCAAACTCCACTGGGGTCTTACTCTCTAAAATCAAGGGAAGATACTTGCTTACGGGGCAGGTGGATAAGGGGTTTGCCCGATTAGCAAGTCCTTTGCTAAGGATCAGCATGGGCAAAGGACTTGGATCACCGCACCGAAGGGTGATCAAACCACGTCCAGATGTTGTGAAGGTTTTGATCCGCCTCCCAATGCTTGGGAAGTGCCACCAAGACCCCTCCCCCGGAGATCTGCAAACAGACCACTGAGAAGACGCGTGAGCTCTGCAGAGACTGGGGCTTCACGGAGTGGCAGAAGACTGATGGGTGGAACCAGCTTTCCAAACACAGAGCACTCACACACCCTCTGCCAAAAGGAAACTGGCTGGCTGATCTGGGGAAGTCACAACTTCCCTGGGCCTCAGTTTTCTCATCTGTAACTTGAGACAGTTGAACTACACGATTTCTTGATTTCTCTTCTAGTGCCTGGATCAAGGACGCCTTGCCCCGCTTTCAAGCTCTCGAACCAAACCTCCTCTAGGCAACAGGCTGCCAGGTCTATTTCTCCCTGTAGAAAAAGCTAACGTAGCCACAATCAAAGGCAACCCCCTGAAACTTCTTTCTTTTTGCCTTTAAAAAGCAAAGAAGAAAGAAGGCAGTATCCACAAAAGGTTATGTAAGTAAAAGGTTCACTTCTTTGGGGTGATATTTTAAAATTATCTGGGCTAGAGAAAAATAGTTCCTCTTCATAACGTTGTGGGACTCCTTATTAATTTATCCAGATCATTATATCTTTATATATATGTAGAGAGGGGGGGGGAGGGAGAGAGAGAGAAACTCTCCCACTTAAGGCTTTAGAGTAATCTCTAACTTAACTGTTTTAAATTGCTGATTAATATCCTTAAAACGAAGAGGAAAAATCTTCACAACTACTCTCCCCAAACTAGGACTTCTCATACAGCGAGATTCCCTGCGTCTGTTTAGCTGACCATGCTTCAAAGTCAAGCAAAGGAAATGTCATGAAAATGCCACAAATTTATCACTGTCACAGTTATCAGTAGTCACAGAGTTACAGTGATTGCAGAGCAGAGCACTTGAGGAATGTAATCTGATATTTCCAATCAATGCCAAATCCTGGACCAATTAACTTCTCTGATGGACTTCTTATTGTCTCTTGGTTTCTAGGCAATTGTCTGGGTACCAAGTTGATTGTAACTTTTTTGGTAGGGGAGGGGGAGTAAGAAATGGCACCTTTCCTCCTCCCTAGACAATGCCAGTTACTAAGCTGGCATTTCCAGAGATGCCGCATTGTGGAGAAGTCTGTAACTATCAAGATTCCTCTTTGCCACTTTGCTAATATTTAGCCTGTGTGCCTTCTCTCGTCCTTGTTCACAAGGAGATAACAATTGTTGAAACAGATCTTTTCAACATGGATAAGTCTGAGTTAGGGGGAAAAAAAAAAACAAAAAGAAAAACAAACACAGCCAAAAGTACCTAAAATAAGATGCAGTATGTAGTACCCCTGAAACTAACATCATAAATCAATGACACTTCAATACAAAATAAGAATAAAAAAAGATGCAGTGGAGTTTTTTTCCTTCTTTTTGTTTCTAAATTTGTCAGCGTTTCCCTATTTCAAGTGAGCATGTGTGGCAGGGAGGGGAAGAGGTGCTGAACGAGAATGAACAACATCTTTAACTGGCCAACCCACTTCATGCTTCTACACGAGCCCGAGCAGAGCGACGCTTCGGGTCATTTCTAGAAAAGGAGGGCTCCAAATATGAAGGCCTTTGCAAGGTTCATTCTCCCTTCTCACAAGATGCCTGCGTTAAATGAGACGCCCATGATTCAAGCTGTGGTCTTGTGAAAATGGCTTAACCTCTCTTGAGCCTCTGTTTTCTTATCCATAAAACGGGGATAGAATTCTCAGTACTGGGTTTATTGTAAGACTTAAATAAGGTCATTAACATGGGACACCTAGCATCATGACTCTTTTCTACTAGAGAAGATTCTAACGGCAGACATTCTGCACTGGAGAAGCAGAGAGCTAGCCCTTGGCTGGACACAGGCCATGCCCATTAGGGCACTGCTGTTAAACAGGTGGATGATCTGGTAAGTAAACATTTCAGCACTTGGGCAGAATTTCCAAAACAAAATCTGGACCCCCACCTCCTGCCATGTTACCAAGCAGCACAGTGATGGGGCTGCAATCCTCTGGGTCGGCTCGCTCCCTCCCAGACCTCTTCCTCACTCCCTCGTTGTAAGGAGCTAGCAGTTAAAACAGCAATTTACATGCAGCGTGTGAACACTCGGTAAGAAACAAGCCCCAGCATTCAGGTGGTTGTTTTTGAATGGCTAACCATTGTTTCATAAAGAAAATACATCACTCTGAGCTGGCCCTCTGTCCCCACTCCCCCAATCCTGACTTCTCCCGTGAGCTGGCTTCCTTTTACACACAGTCAAGGATCGATGCAGGATGTGAATCAGGAACACAGCCCTTGCCAAACAAAATGATGCTACAAAACAATGTCCTTGTCTAGGACAAAAGAGCTATTAATGATAATCAGTACATATTACTGAGAGTGCTCCAAGTAATCTCTGGACTTTGTTTCAAAAATTCTTAATGGACACTAATGCTCCGAGTTCACTCGAAAGAGAAATAAATTACGTGCCAGGGTTGCAGGGACCAAGGACAACAGGAGGAAGGCATCAAAGCATTAGCAATGTTACGACAATCAAACATTTTATAATTGCATAAAAAGCCTTTAAAAATCATTTATACATACTAATTATGAAGATAAATAATACCTTAATGTGAGGTTTCTTTTATGTTAGATTTGAGCCTAGGTTGAGCTGTTTCAGTAATAATACTTCAGCTCTTTTACCAATCAAGGTACTTTCTCCAGCATGAAGAAAATTACATTTTAGTTTGAAAAATGGTTACGGGAATGAACACGAAAAATTTTTTTTTTGTTTTTGAATTAAAAAGAATTTTTATGATTGCCCTCCATCTTGAGGTCATATTTCCTGTCATGTGTGCCCAGAAATATCTTTTAATTTTGGACAGGCAGCCACAGCTGTCCCCTCTTTCAAGTCCTGCCTTTATCTTTGACAAAACAGTTCCAAGGACAAAACCTCATTCCTGGTCCCCGAGCAAAGGCAACATAAAGAGACCATTGGTCTATCCTAAAAAAAAATTTGAGACTAAATTTATCTGAGAAACATCCATCTTCTCCCTTAGAGATTACTATTCAGAGCATTATAAAAAGGAGGGAAATCTCTCCTCTTATGGATTGCTGGAGCCAAATGTGTGATTAGCACGAATGGACAATAAGAAAAATAAGAATCTTTTGTTTTTTTCAAATTGATTTCCTTCTATCCAGTCTCCATCCTGAAAATGAAGCTGCCCATTAGATATTACTTGGTCGACTTAAGTTTGATTTTGGAGCTCTGGGCAGACATGTGAACTGCCAACTATCACCACTTCCAGCTCAGCCTTCTGAAACTGGGTAGTTTTATCATATAAGTGCACAATCCAATTCTGGTAAAAATCAACAGCTTTTACCATGCTTTTTCAGAGAACGCTTTACTTATCTACCTCTGAAACCTGCTGAAATTGTTTACCTTTGCCACAAATATGGGCAGGTACTGACGGTCTGTACGTGACTTGCCTGGATGTTGTCAAACACCGTGGCTAGAGCTACAAACCCCAAAATCAAAGCTACTGGAACTGGTTGGACAGGATGATCCAAAGATTTTGGAGCTGTGACCCTGAAGCATGTCAGGCACCATAGACACTTCTTATATACTATCTCCTTGTCTAGTCATGGGCCATGGATCCTGGTCAGTATAAGCAGGTTAAGGCAAATAATGACTGAAGAGATATCACCTGGTCCACCGCTACCTCAAACCAAAGTCTGCTACGGATGTCACAAAAAATCCAATCCAAAATGGGCGGAAGACCTAAACAAGCAATTCTCCAGTGAAGACATACAAATGGTCAACAGGCACATGAAAATATGCTCAATATTGCTAATTACCAGAGAAATGCAAATCAAAACTACAAGGTATCACCTCACACCAGTCAGAACGGTCATCATTTAAAAGTTCATGAACAACGAATGCTGGAGAGGGTGTGGAGAAAAGGGAACCCTCCTACACTGTTGGCGGGAATGTAGTTTGGTGCAGCCATTGTGGAAAACAGTATAGAGATTTCTCAAAAAATTAAAAATAGCCTTACCATGTGATCCAGCAATCCCACTCCTGGGCATATATTAGGAAAATAACTCTAATTTGAAAAGATACATGCACCCCAATGTTCACAGCAGCACTATATACAATAGCCAAGACATGAAATCAACCTAAACATCCATCAACAGATGACTGGAAAAAGAAGTTGTGGTATATTTATACAATGGAATACTACTCAGCCATAAAAAAGAATGAAATGCCATTTGCAGCAACATGGATGGACCTAGAGATCATCATTCTAAGTGAAGTAAGCCATAAAGAGAAAAAAAAGTACCATATGAGATCACTCATATGTGGAATCTAAAATAAGAAAAAAAGAACACTAATGAACTCATCTACAAAACAGAAAGACTCACAGACAAAGTAAACAATCTTACGGTTACTGGAGGAAAGGGGGTGGGAAGGGATAAATTTGAGAGTTTGAGATTTGCAAATGTTAGCCACTATATATAAAAATAGATTGAGAAAACAGTTTTTGTCTGTATAGCACAGGGGACTATATTCAATACCTTGCAATAACCTTTAATGAGAAAAAATATGAAAATGAATATATATATGTATATGCATGACTTGTGCTGTACGCCAGAAATTGACACATTGTAACCAACTATACTTCAATTAAAAAAAAAAAAAAAGCAGCAGCATGGATAGAGCCAGGGTATACAAATTATGGCAAAGAAGGAAACAATTTCATGGGTTCACTCATGTGCTCAATCACCTGGAAAGGAGAGGAAATCCGCTTAAGTGGAAACAATGGGAATCCGGTTCTAAATCTGGGGGAAGTGAGTGCCACTCTCAGAACCAGGACGAACTCAAAGCTCCAGATCCAATAGTGGATCAAATAAATATTCAGAAGTGGAGAGATAATTTCAGTTAGTCCTGAATGTGTAGGATACCAACGGTCTGCAAAGGATTTCCAAAAATGTCAACGTTATTACCCTCTTGATGCAGAAAGATGAAAAGTCCCATTAAATCAACTCTCCATAGCTTCTCTACTCTCTTTTGATGGCAGAATTTTAGGCAGCTTGTCTGGACTGACCTCCGCTGGGTGACAATTCAAGAAAAGAAAGTAGTCACCAAGGCATTTACTTTGTATTCACAGACTTTACTGAGTGTGATAATTATTAGATTAGATGTAGAAACTCTTTCCCCATATGAGATTCGAGTCAGGAAGACTGCATGCCAGTTCTCGCTCTGTCACTTGCCAGCTGTGTGAATTTGGTCAAGATATTTAATTTCTCTGAGCCTCAGTTTCCCCATCCTCAAAGAAGGGGAAAAAAAATTTCTCCTTTCACCTGGCAATTCAACCGCTGGAAATACAGGCTTAGGAAGGATTTATGGATGAACACAGAGTTTTTATTATAACATTGTTTCTATCAGCAAAACATAAGAGGGGAACCACTCAGATGTCAATAGTAGAGGATGAGTTAATAAACCATGTATATTTATGTCATGGAATACTCTGCCATCATTCAAATAATGAAAACTTAATTGTATAGACAGATGCTCTAGCATCTAGAGGAACAAAAGACTGAAAAATACACACAAAATTAGTGGCACTGGTTATCTCTGAGTAGGGAAATAAGGAATGATTTTTATTTTCTTTTCTTTGCCTATATCTTCTGAAATTTCCATAATAAAGCTGTACAAATAAAATTCTAATAGTAAAAAAGCCAATATTAAAAAGAAATGATGGATGGAAGTGTGACTTAGTGTTGGTTTTTATTATCAGAAACATCACTCCTCTGGGACCATTAGGAGACCCGGTTTTCTATGACAACTACTCGTTGCATTACTTATTCCAGGAACTCTCTCTGGAGTCTGAAGTACACGTGTGATGGCATAGCTGGCAACTTTCAGGGGCGCCCCATGGTGATGGACAATCTAAAAATACAGCTGACCCTCGAGCAACTACCTATAACTTACAGTTGGCCGTACATATCCCTGGCTCCTCTACATCCTTGGATTCAACCCACATTGGACCGTGTAGCACTGTGGTATTTACTATTGAAGAATATCCACTATAAGTGGACCCGTGCAGTTCAAACCCGTGTTGTTCAAGCGTCAACTGTACTTCGTAAAATAGTAATCCAGCCACCAATCAACATGATGATGAAGGTCTAAAAAAATTAGCCTTGCTGAGTTCAGTGTGTTTTAGATAATGATCTAGAATCAGTGAGAGACCTGGACTCATGGTGGACAAGACCTGACTTCTCGGAAAACAAGCACCGTTTAGCTATCTAATCAGTTTTGTTCCTCCTGATGCTACAGGGTGTCTGTGCTGTTGGCACAGCCCAGCACTGCGGCCCCCGTGGGTTTGTGGAGACCTCTGCTGAGCAGGTGTGGTCTCAGAGACTGATCGCAAATCCCTCAAGGCAAGAGGGAGTCCTTTTGTCAGTATCCCGAGAAGTCTCTGGAACTCAGCGCAGTGTAATGTGAAGAGCAGGCTCACAGGGACAGAAGGACCAAGGATGCAAGCAAGGCTGCACTGCCGTCAGTTAAATCACTTACTCTGGGTAGGTGACTCAGCCTGAGCCACAGGCTGATTTCTGCAGGATGGAGGTCAGAATGCCTTCTTTGTGGCGCTGTTATGATCACCAAATTGTAGATACAGTGCAAAGGTGAAAGCTGTCAAGGGTCCTTGAATTCCATTACCTAAGCAAAGTACCTTGCACCAATACATTGGAATGTTCCCGTGGAAAAGGGAATGAAAAAAGGCCTATATGTCCTTGGGTTGTGGCATTAAGGTGGCACTGAGCTTCAGAACAAACGCTGGGTCCTTTTGGAGACTGATAATACCTTGTCCTAATTTGATTTCAGTTTGCATAGCGCTTCTAAATTGTCTTTCCTTCCTTCCATCCTTCCGCCCTTCCTTCCCTCCTTCCGCCCTTCCTTCCCTCCTCTCTCTTTCTTTCATCTTAAGAAGGTTATAATGGCTTGAGCTGCATCCCCCCAAAAGATATGTCCCAGTCCTCACCCCAGCACCTGTGAACGTGACTTTATTTGGAAATTGGGTCCTTATACCTGTAATCGCGATGAGACCATATTGGATTAGGGTGGGTCTTAAATCCAGTGACGACTGTCTTTATAAGAGAAAGGAGAGGGAGATTTAGACACAGAGACACAGAAGACACATAGAGACGGTCATGTGAAAACAGAGGCAGAGACTGGAGTGATATAGCTACGAACCAAGGGGTGCTGAGCACTGCCAGTGACTACCAGAAGCTAGGAGAGATGCTTCTAGACATTCTTCCCTGGAACCTTCAGAGGGAGCGTGGCCCTGCAGACACCTTGATTTTGGAGTTGTAGCATCCAGAACTTTGTGAGAATATATCTCTGTTGTTTTAAGCCATCCAGTTCGCGGTAATGCGTCACAGCAGCCCCAGGAAATTAACACAAAGGTCCAGGAAATTTTATGAGTTTGAGGTATCTTGACAATACTCTGGAATCTTTCAAAAACTGGATGTGGCAGTTTCCCTGCTGCCCCTTCAAGCCCATTCTCCCATCTTCCACGGCAGGCACATTTCAGATGGGCAGACAGAGCTAGATAAGAGTTAGAGACCACATTTCCCCAAGTCCCTTAGGACATGGTATGCCCACAAGACTAGATTCTCCCCAAGAAATGTGAGCCGAAGAGGGGTGTGTAACTTCCATGTCACTTAAAAGGAAGCTGACTGTCCGGGATCTCCTCTCTCTCTCTCTTCCCATGGCCTGGGAATCGCATAAAGCCATGACTCAGCTCCAACCACGGTGGGAGGAGCATCTTCGGAGGCAGGACCTTGGCACTTGTGAGCTGGGCTCCCCTGGCAGACTCCACTGGCTGAGACACCACAGGTGAGAGGACCAAATCTCTCCCACGTATAGGCTGCTGAGTTCTTGGGGCTCTTTGCTAACAGCATTTTTTAGCCTTTACCCTAACAAACACAGAGGGTTAGGGAGCAACTCTCGCTTCCAGTTCAGAACCAGCACATGTCAGATCTGGAAGAGACTTAAGAAATTGTGCCTCTCTGGAAAAAAGTACTCAGAGACGCTAGGGATTCAGAGCAATGAGGTGATTGGTTCCAAGTCAGCCAATGAGGAACAACCAATGAGAAGCCAGTGCTGCTCCAGCCAGTGAGGAGCAGAGTGGAGAGCAGCACCCAGCCCTGCAAGCTCTGACACCCAGAAGTGTTCACGTCGCCCCACCATCAGACAAGACACCTCAACAGGACCACCAGCATCATTCAGAAGTGCCAGTTAAGTCGGACTGACTTTTTGAGCTATGAATCAGATCATGTCAGTCTCCTGCTCACACTCCGTCCACAGCTCCCAAGGTCCTCCACGACCCAGCCCGTCTGGTTCTCCACCTTGGGTCCTCCTCTCTCTGCCTCGTCTGTCTCCCTCTTGTACACTGGCCTTCGCAGACTTTCTCTGAAGCTCTGCGCTCATTCTGGCCTTGAGTCTTTTCTGCTTGTGACTCCCTCTGCCTGGTTCGATTTCCTCCCACTTGCCCCCAGCCCTCCCTCACATCCACTCCTCTCTCTCCGCTCAGAAGTCACTTCCTCCCGGATGCTCCCTGAGCAGTTCATCCAGAACTGGGTTCCCCGCCCCTTTCTCCGCTTTACTTTCGTTTTCTTCACAGTGTTTCTCTTCTGCCATTCTATTAAATAGTCGTTGTATGTCTTTCCAACGACATCAGCGCTTGCAGGCAGGAACTGCATGTTCCTGATTTACCACTGTATTTTTCAGTGCTTAGAATGGTGCCTGGCACAAAGCAGAAGCTCAAGAAAATGTCACACAAGTGAAGATGGCTCCCCAAAGCCATGCGTCTAGTTTACTGATGGTGACCCCAAAGCTCAGTCCTCTGGAAATGTACAGAGAACCCAAGGGAAATATACATGGTGAGGCAAGTGCTAAATGAGATGGTTTAGAGGCACAGAAGGAAAGGTTTGCACGGGTGAAGAGAAACAGGAAGACTCTAGACAAAGAGTGAGAGAGGGGAGAACACATACCAACCCCAGCACCCACAGCAGAGGTCATGCAATCAATAGAAATGTTAAAATGGCCCTTTTAAACACTTCTGATAAAATCAATTTGGTCATTACTGAAGCTGAACAACGGGGCACATAGGCCTCATCTGTTAGCAAGATCTTTATGATCTTGTTAACGGATCCCCAACATAGAAGCTGCAAAGGTTATAACCCAACATGTAAAGCTAATCTCATACAGGCTCTGGGATAATAAAGAACCTACAGAAAAATTCCCACTTAGCCATTTGCTAGAGCAAGAAGCAAGGGCCTGTGTGGCTTCTCATACGTGGTAATTCAGAAGAGTTTAACTCTCCCATTGCTGGGGATGGAGAAAGCTATTTTGGAAGCAATGATTTCAGTACTCAGGGTTCTTCGCTACAACAGCTTAGAGGCGGGGTTTAGCCATCTCCCTTCTATTCAGTCATTTAGAAATAAAGGTCAGGATGCCACTGCCACCAAATTCTGTGGGAACCAAGAGGAAATAGCACTTTGGCAAAACACACTTGGCCAAACATTTTTATTTTTTAAAGACAGCTTTGTTTAATATTTGTATACCCCAGACTTTAAATCCTTGTACTATTATTGTTATTGTTGTTGTTGTTAGATATGTGAAATTTGGGGTCATTCTTCTTAAATTGAGTAACAGTATCATCACATGGTCCAGGGCACGTGAGTAGCATGGGAAGGGAAAATAACTTTGTGCTACACAGAGGGCTCAGAAAATGAAACAAAATAACAAGGACAAAAGCTTCCTGAGTGGCCTTGAAAAGACCACAAGGGGGAATGTGAGTGCACCAGGCATTCAGTTGCTTTACTGAACATGAAATATGTCGGGGTGGGGGGAAGTGATGCGATGTCTGAGACTGGCTTTAAAACGCTTCAGCAAAGAAGAAACGGCCAGACAAAGCGAGCGTGGCAAAACCTGAAGTCTTCCATCTGGGGGATGGGTATACGGGAGTTCACTGCACCATTGCCTCTCTTTGTATGTATGTTTGAAGTTTTCATAATAAAAAGAGTCCTTATTGGCTGGAGAATTTTAAAAAGCGGCTCAGTCTCCCTTGGGGAGAATGTGTGAGTGACTCCGTCCCTGCTCGTAGTCACGCAGCAGCCGTGGTTCCTCAACAGCCGAATATACTGCTGCTCACTAGAGTGGCTTTGACTGCTTTGGAGAGCAGATGCCTTGAGAATATTTACTTATCTGTTGAGTCATGCATTTTATTTTCTTTATGAAAAGGAGTATTTCATGGCTTTTATTCCTCCCCTCTAATTCTGGTTTTCAATGAGGTCTTAGTCTTGCCAATCATGATTCTGCCAACCACGATACATTGTGGGGACATAACCTCATGGGCTGAGGACGGGGTACTGGAATGTGTTAAGGCTGTGGGAAGCACACAGCAAAACATAAATCAGAAGACCTGACTTTGAATCCCACCTGCCCCTCCCCGGCCCTCCGCCATCATTTCACTCAAGTTTTGAATCTTTCGCTCGGGTCCTTTTGTTCTCAGCAGCAGCCCATGTTTTGTTGGCTGGATGAGAAGTCCCATTGGTGGCACATAATAGCGGCCACTCTTAAAAGCTGGCTACACAGAAATCTACACAGAAACCTAAACAGAATCAGAAGTCTCTCGGTTAATGATCCCAAACAAAAGCCTGAGAAATCCTGGCTACTCTCTTAAGTGGTTATTTTAAGGCAAATGGCTGTCTCGGATTTGCAGTTCAGTCCCTCTGCAGGTGACTTCAATTCATCATTCAGACTAGCAATCTGATCCTTGTTTAAATAAGATGTAGCAATCGCCATGAGGTGGGTTTTTTTTTTTTTTTTTTTGAGTCCTACATTTTTTTTAAACTCATTTGAAGGTTACTCAAGGTCCACTTTAAGTTCACCATCATAACAAGGTGTCTGCGCTTGTACAGTGGCCAGTGTGTTTTCAGCCCACCTTCTGATCCCCTCACCTCCCTCTGTGAAGGAAGCAGCGAGGGTGTTGTTAAGCCCTTTTTCAGTGAGGAAACAGTGTCGGAAAGGTGGAGGGGCATGCTCCAGGTTACCCTGTTTGGCAGAGCTGGAGCCAGAGCTCAGCCATGTGACGTTTTCAGTGGTTGCTGCAGGCATCTCCTCCTCTGGCTGAGGCCTTTAAGGGCTCCCTCCCAGGCCCACACCAAAAGTCAAAGGCATCCAGCAAACGGCGTCCGAGACACACATCTGAATCCTGGCTCCAAGGGCTCCCTGTGGTTAGCGCCTCCACCGGGGCTAACTTTTACACCAGGAGGCTCTCCTAGCTTTACATTCTGGGTGTCCTTTCTTATTTTGTGCCGTCCGGACTTGATAAACTGGAGTTTACGTGGTTTACTGCTGCACAAGTAAGTGTCCCCTGTTTTTCTCCTTGTATCTGTGAATAAGACCGAGGGGCCTGGCCCAGGCCTCTGGGACACGCCTCACTGCCAGCGGGGGGACAGTGGACTCCTGTGACATCGTATCACGCACATGCACGTGGCTCCACTACCACACACAGCCGTGGTTCCACCCTGTGCCCTTTCACCCGTGCACCATTAAAGCAGCGCTCTCAAGGCCTTTGTGTATTTGGAAATGAACCCACAGCCAGCAAGCGAGCTTTAGTTACCTCCAATTTCAGAACTGCCACTAATTGGGTCCCAGAACCACAGGGAAGTGTGAAACTATTTGAACATTTCATAAATAGACAACACAGGGACAAAGTGATCTTTCAGCTCAAAGCAGAATTTGCTCAAGTGTGAAACCTCAGGCGTGCCATCTCCACGACCTGGTGGGCTGTATGACGGTCCTCTCCCTGCCCACATAGTCAGGAACGACGCTAGGTGATGGGGCTACAGCAAGGGAGCAATGGTCCCTGTTCTCACGGTGCTGAGGGGGAGAAGCCTTCAGTGTAAGAGCGTCAGCCAGAACCTCAATGGGTGACACACATTCCATTCTGGCCATTTCACATCAGCCCATCACCTTCCTAGAGGTCACTGCTTCTCCCTAGGGAAGTCCAGTCACCGCTATTCACATTCATGAGCTTCAGGAGCAAAAGTGTTGGGGGGTGGGGTGGGCGGCACTGAAAAAACACAGGCTATGTTAATTTAGCCCAACCCTTAGCTCATTCCCTTTGCACTGGTTGGTCACTGGAGCGCCTGTTGACTTCAGATACCAATGTCCATCAAGACATGTACGTGACAGGGACTTCTTCCTGTTTACATATGTCCCCCTACAAACATCTTGATTTTTTATTTGCATTTTAAGGTTCTTATACATGATCTAAATATTCCGAATAACGTCTACAGCTGCTGTGCGATGAGGATAACTGATCCTGTTACTCTTTATTTACACAAATAAAGCCAGTGCCTCGATTTCCAAGGTAACAGGACAAATAAAACAAGCCACCCCCCTGTTGCCAATATGGGGATATTAATAGGATGTCACATGGCTTTGAACTTAGACATCGGGAACCTCTCTGCCAACTCAATGTCCTCTTGATTTTAATATATATTTTTCCCCCAACAGTCATCTCTGATGTCACTTACTGAAGGGTGCTTTAAATACAGCAAGAAAAAGTACCCAGATGAAGCAAGTAAACTTTCAGGATTTTTGTTTCTGTGAACGAAGGCAAAGTGACTCATCACAGTGAATGTGAATCGGTCAGGAGCATCCATGGCAGAATGAATCAGCCTCAGACAGCAAGTCTGGCACCGGGTACCAAGTCGCCTTTACGACCACCATGCCTCAGACAGACCACCAAGCTGCAGAGGACTCCGGCATCACGCCTACGCTGACAGAAGTCTGCTTCTTATTATCTGTAACACTGAAATGCTGAGCTCTCCCGTAAGTCATCATGTTATACAGTCTCAACAATGACCATAAAATACGGCCACAAGTGGCGCTGTCAACTTTTCTACCTTTTCCTCACAGTGACATTAAGAATCCAGAGCCTCCTCCATGTAAGGAGCCATCCTATCAGCTCGCTAATGGGGACAATTCACTTAACCTGCACTGGAAGTACAGCCAAGGAGGGGAGGGCCGTGTACTGGGTCCAGGGGGAGTCAGCCCTCCCAGCCAGCCCCTCCCGCAGCTTGATTCATTGACGAGGAGTTCCACTTTCTTCCCACTTAGGCTGACTTACAGGAAAAAGAGAAGCACATTCCAGAAAAATTAAGTTAAACTATTAGCCAAGCCCCCTCAAGCTGCTGGCTGGGATTATATAACAAATCCCTAACTCCAGAAGCTAAGGACTAGGAAGGCCCCTGTTTCTCCTCTTTCTCGTCATTTGAACCCCCCTTTCACCCTCCCCTCCCCTCCTCTCAGCCCACCGCAAGGCCACACGTGTCTCGGACAGCACAGAGCACGGGTTTCTGATCCGTTTTCATTCTGTGGGGTGCGTGTGCTTCCACTGCAGGGCATCCTGGCTTCACAAAACCCTCGCTCCCCAGGACCCTCGCCACCGCCTCTGACCCACTCACCAGGCAACATCTGCAGAGCCAAGATTCTCGGAACAGCAGTTGCAATCATTAACGTATTAAACCGTGGTTCCAAAATGACTAAACTCATTCTTTCTGCCGCAGAAGAAAGTGCTGAGGTGAGGCAAGCACAAAGGTAAAAGACCTGCTTTTCCTAAAATGGAGACTGCTCGGGGGCATCTCGAAAGACACAGTCGGGACTCTTCTGATCACTTCTCAAATCAGCTTAATGAGCGTGAGCTGGTCCTCTCGTCAAACCGACGTAACAAACACTACCTGCATTTAGGGTGGGCAGCTGGAACACGGAAACCAGCTCCCGAGAGTCCACAGAGGGGTTCAGGGGAGCAAAAATGCAGCTCTGACTTCTGAAAGAGGCCTTATGTTCTGCCCTCACTTCTGACTGGTTGGCACAAGAAATAGGGGGAGAGGTTTTTTTCAGCCAGAATGAACTAAAAACACCTCCAGTAGGTATGGGTTGCTTTTTTGTAAGATTTTGAGTAATTTCCGTATTACACATGTTACCTCTATTTATGAGTTCCTGAAAAGATAGCTAAGTGCCAGGCCAGCTGGAACAGTCAACATGGAAATGGAACCGAGCAGGACCCTGTGGGGCCCTCCAGGGTCAGACCCCTCCACCATGTCCTCTGCTGTAGCTCCCCTCTGAAGTACCCAGATCATAGTACCTCATGTATATTTCCTGAGTCTCTCAGATGCTTAAAACCACCACCAAAGGGAAGAAATGAACTACTTGATGATTGAGAGTTCATGGCCCCAGACCTTCTGGCGCCTAGGGGTTGAGAGTGTTGACCTCCCTGTTAACCTTACCGTTAACCAATCAGAGAACAGTGCACGAGCTGATCACGTACCCTGTGACCCACCCTCTCCCTTACCTGGACTTTAAATACGCTTTGCTGAAACCATTCGGGGAGTTTGGGGTTTTCTTGGTGGGAGCCACCCTGTTCTCCTTGCTCGGCCCTGCCATAAGCCTTTCTCTGCTCCAAACTCATTTTTCACTTTGGTCTCATGGCGCAGCGGGCCACAAATTTGCCTTCGTAACATAAAGAGCTACCTAAACTCCCAACAGATTGTTTTTTTCAAAAACCACTAGCCTAAGTTAGATGCTATATGTCCACACTGGCCCAGGTGAGGCCTCCCCAGACCCCAATGTTGCAAATACAGCCCAACTCCCAACTCTGACCTTTCTAAGGATCTTTTTACAAAATGGGTGTTAGATGCAAATCAAGTGTCACCTCGCCAGCTGTTCTCACCGCCTCCACCTACAGAGTTGTCCACAGTTGCCATTTCCTTCCAGAAAAGTTGAGTGACTCGGTCTAACATTCTGTTCCTAAACAATGCTGGAAACTTTAGAGCCACTCTCACAGTGCAGAATTTCTGCCTGCTCTGGATAAAAAAGGCCTGCGCTTGTGTTAATGACCTCAGACCCGCTACTCAGTCCACTCTGTGGTCTACGGTGACCCTGAAGAGACATACATTTCTCACTGTTACACTTAACTCAGATTTCATACGTTATTTTTGTTATTGCAAAATCCAGTGCTTTATAATGAATGTATAGGGTGCCTAGGGGGATATGCATTCATATTATATGGCTTCTCCTTCATGGTTCCTCCAAGAGAGAAACGAGGAGTTACACCGCTCAGCCAGCCAGCAACGCTCAACCGCGAAGCTCCTGTCTGCGCGGACAAACGGGGCTCCCGGGGACGCCACGCACGTGCAGAATAGGAAAGCCGGCAAAGCAAAAACAGCGCCACCCGGCTCTTGAGGTGGGATCACCCGCATAAGCTGCAAAAATGCTTCCGTGCTTGTAGCTGAAATGATTATGTAGTTCATTGTGGAAACCGGTATAAAGTATCAATTTCGAGTGATCTTTTTTTTCCATATGTGATGCAGCAGCCACCCAAGGAGGGGAGACTGTCATGGGAGCAGTTGTCCCGCATGAGGGCAATAATTTAAAAACAATAAAAGCTGGTTTGCTTTTGATTATCACCATAGGCTGACAATTCTAAGGAACGACAGTGATAAAATATATTCCTTCCCCGGGGCCAGCAACTCCCGCTACCTGCCCCCTACCTGTTTGATAGCCAGTGTGAAAGCCTTCTAGGATCTTTCTTAAGGTACATCATCATTTTAAAAGTAAAAGTAACACATATATACTCTAGAACATCTAGACGTATTTCGAAAAGTTTTCAGGAGGGAAATTAAATCCCATTAACTCACCACACTAATTGATAAATCACAGGTCTTTATGCCATCTCCTTTTTTTGTTATGAAAAATAATTCTACTATAAATATCCTTGTTACAAATAAATATATTAATGTTTGGGATGTTTTTTAAAGTATATTCTTGAAAGTTTAGCTTTAAAAAACAATTGAATATGTAATTAAAGTATCCTGTAGAAAGTGTTTATCCATTTATAAGTCCCAGAGTAGTGTGCATGGAACATACACAGGAAAAATCAATCTTGATCCTTAGTTGGCTAAAAAGGTATCTTCTTTTAACTGACATCTCTTTTTTGACTTATGAGATTGTTTTGTCTGAGTTTGTTCATTTTTGTATTTCCTCTTTTGTTAATTGCCTGTTCATAATCTCTGCTCATTTTTGCATTGTGGTTTTAGTCTTTTACTTATCAGTTGATAATAATCCTGCAAATTAATCATATGTTGCTTATTTTCTTTCTAAATTTGGTTTGGGTTTTTTTTTTTTAACATGTGCAAATTAAAAATTTTTATTCCATTTAAGGGGTTAGAATCAAATCTTATCATCTTCTATTTATGGTTTCTGCCTTTGCTCATGTGCCTATAAAGACTTTGTCTATTCCCAAAATATATTCACCTATATTTAAAAAATTACTTTTATCATTTTATTCTTCATATTTAATTTTAAAATTCAAATGGAATTTATCTAGATACACTTTTCTCTTTTCTTTTTTTTTAGGTTGGCTTGTGTATCAGCTGTTCCACTCTGCTTCTTGAGACTTGAATCTAAACAATATACCAACTGTCTTACGTCTTTTTCTGTTTTCCTCCCAAGTGAGATATGTCACTGTGTCTGTCATGTCAGGAAAAAAATCAGGACTATCAAAAGACTTGGAGCCAACGTCCAGCCCAGAAGCTTTAGGTATAGAATTTGAGTCAGTTCACTCCTTCTTTAGAAAAGGAGGCCAGCATGAAGATCTGAAGCATTCAAATCTTGTTTTTACCAAGTAAACCTGGGCCTGCTTCCTGATTTCTACATAAAATGCAGATTATGGGGCGAAGCACAGAACTGTAGCACCAATGCCTAACACTTTCGATGGCAGATCACTGGCATCGTACACAGTTTCACTTTTATCTTCAGTATTTTTAGTAATTGCCACCATGAAAATTACTGGTGACATTTTAATACTTACCAAGAGTTTTCCAAATAGAGCTGATTCTATAAGTAAGGCCCCGCGTGTTTTTACCAAAGTTTGTGTATTATCAGAATTATATTCCAGAAGCTAAGAGGGCTCCATTCACTGATTTCTTACAAAGTACAGACATAGAACATGGAGTGACACTCCCGATGCTTTTCCATTAGCTGATCTGCTTTTCTGTCCAGGAGGGAAGCCAGGGAGGTCAAAGAGACAGGAAGGACCTTGCGGAGAGGGCTGCTCCCCTCCTCACTAGATATGGGAGACATGTGGGGGGGCGGGTGGGCAGGGGAAGCACACATTTTATGAAAAAAAACTAGAGCGTGGGAAAATCACGTGCACCCTGTTATCAAATGCAATTTGAGTAACAATTTCCCATTCTATTCAAAAGTGTCTAAGATACAACAACTCTTCCTTCTTACTCCCTTTCGCCCAGACAGTTGCCGGCAAAGAGGTAACGCAGAACACGAAGCGCACCCCGCAAGGCAAAGTAAAGCCTGCGGTCAGAGAAGGGGAGGGGGTCGGCTGACCTGGATCCTGTCTCACCGCAGCCCCGACACCTGACATCTTGAGCTTTGCAGAAATTGGAGGAAGCAAAGCCAACGTGATGATGCTTAAGGGAATTTTTTCATTCCACTCACAGGGAACAAAAATCCAAGGGATACTTTCAACTCACTCCTTAAGGACGTGGGAAATGAGTATAATCTAGTCATCCTCTACTTCGTGTCTGTGTGTGTGTGTGTGCGGGGGAAGGACAGCCCAGGAGACAAAACAAGGAAACAAGTCAAGAATCTTTTCACTGATGTATTTCACCAGCAATAAACATTTTCCTAATGTGATGCTGTATCCGAGGCATCAAGGAAGTTACTTAATGAAGAAAGGCACCTGGTTTCTCAGCCTTTACAGCTCCCCAAGTGTTTCACTTCTTAAAGACCTCTGAGCTTTTCAGCCTCCTGTTTCCTTTGCCAGAAACGCAATTCCTTTCCTCTTTCCTGGGCTAATTCCCAAGAAACCTTCAAGACTCAACTTCCTCATCACACCCAGGCTATGCGGTTGTCTCTCCCCGGCGTCCCTTTATTCTGGCCTCTGGTCAGCTGTGCAGCTTGGTCACAGCTCACAGGCACTGCTTAAAGGATGGGCAGGGACACTCTTCCTGCAGGAATCTATGAGCCCAGGTTCGGGTCTGCATCCACCTCTAGGAAGGGGTGCTTTTTCGAAATTCCCCCGCAGTTGCTCTCTCTTCTCTGTGCTTACCACTTCCGTGGCTCTCATGCCACGTTCTCTCTGTCTACCTGTCTGTCTAAACACACGCCTCACGCACACTCTGTCACTCACCGCCTTCCCTCCCGGAGACAGAAAACAGCCCTCCTTCCAGTGAAGTACAGGCGCACTGTCTTTTATTTCCGGATCCTAAGCTCCTGCCATCGTGCCTGGCACCTGGTCGCTCCTTAGGAAATCTCTCTTGGATATTTGCTGAGTGAACCAACAGTGAATGCCTCTGTCAGTTACACCGCAATAAAAAAGAAAAGGGGAAAAAAGTGAATGCCTTCAAGAAACGTGCAGCTCTTTGTGAGTCCCTTATCTGCCTATAAGCACCGTAACACATAATATAATGATGCTTCGTATGTTAAGTTTCTGAAGAGGGGCTTGAACAAGAACCACCGAGGAGCAGAGAGGTCTGAAGAAGTTAGGAGAAGTTTCATGGAGGAAGAGAGCTGGTATCACTATGAATTGGAGATCCAGTTTCTTTAAATTTAGGGTAAAGTGGGCACAGTATTTAGAAATCACCCACGCACTGCCTCTCCTCTGCCCTTATAACTGTGAGAATTCATTCATCCGCACCCAGCAGCATTTGTCTGTTACTCACTACATGCAAAACCCTGGCAGTGCCCGGACCCTGCTCTGCAGCATGTGCTATAGGGCGTGCCTGACCCTGGCTGCACTGGCTCTGATTTTTCCTGATCTTGTCCTCTGTACCCATTTTTGTATGAAAGAAAGATGGGGCCCGCCTCCACTGATGTCACTGACCTCTGAGGTCTGGCGGGAAGACTGAGGAGGCAGGGTTTTGGAAAGGGCTGTGGGTACCGCATGGACTGCTCCCTCCGCCTTGGATCCTCACAGACCCCAGGATGCCTAAGACAGCAGCACCTTCTCATGAAGTTGACACTTCTGCAATTTCCTGAGTCCCTTCCAAGGAGCAATTTTCTGACCAATTAATAGGCAGGACCACCTTCCCCTCTTCTCCCCTCCCCTGAAAGACTGTTTTCCTAGGCTGGCGGAGGATAAGGACCAGGGCTTTGTGAAGAGGTAATTTAGGATCACAGATGAGAGCGCAGGCAGACGACGGAGGCTGAGGTTGGGCTCAGCCCTTACCAGCTGTGGGACAGTGGGCAAGTCACTTACTCCCAAAGCCTCACTTTTTTCATCTGTAAAACTGGCATCATGGATTCAACGATCCTATGTGTGCAAACCACTTAGCAATGATCACTGACCATGTGAAATGAATTACTTTAGGGGGCATCTGTATAATCTTAAGAAATGACCTCATTTATAAGATAACGTTAATATTATTACCTGCCTTGGAATATTTTTATAAGGATTAGCTGAAACACTGCCCATGCAAGTGCATACACTAAGCCCTAAAAAAATATGAGTTTGCTAAGATGATCAGAATGAGATTTTTCTATGGGGCTAAGTTTAAAATTCTTAACTCAGTTTGGGAGGAAACCCTCACCTCCCAATGCAAACTTGTTTGGAAGGGGCCTTTTCTCTCTTGCCGTCTTCATTCAAAATATCTGTGGCAGTGCTGTGGAATATTCCGATACGTCCTCTTGACCTCTATCCATAAACAGCCTTTCTCACAATGAGATGTTCTGAGTTTAGGAGCCCTGCTATTTTCAACAAAGAATTAATTGCAAAGTGATTAAGTTTAGAGCAGGGGAATAGATGAACCCTGTCTATCATAAAGGAACAATGTGGATGGTGACATAATGAAGCAAGGAGACGATGGTTTAGATTCATACACACACACACACACACACACACACACACACACAATCTCCTTTGTGAAGCACACAAAGAAGCCTCCCATCACTTATATTGACAAGATAAATCTAAGCTGCTTAAAGAAGCACTTAATTTTGTTCTCATTAAGTCCCAGGGTTAAAGGCTTTACCCTCAACATCCATGGAAGCAGTGTTAGGTTTTCACCTTGGAAAGTTCTCTGAGGCCCTAAGTCCATTGACAAATATAGCACTAAGATGTGTTACAGAAACATGCAATGGAAAGCCAGTTGCATTGCTGCCCACATTCCCACTTGGGTCCACTTTGCCCGGTGGACATAGAACGTGCAGAGGACACCAGAGGGGCACGAGTGCTCACCCCTCTGTCTTGAAGCATGCAAATTTGCAATTAATCAACAGTGGATGTGGAGAGGGGCAGATGAGGACAGCCACCAGCCGGTTTTACCACTAGAACTAGGAGGCTTAATCTGCTTAATGGCAATTAGGTTGATGTCACTCTAACATTTTTTCCAGTTGCTTTAGGGACCGAGAAGATGCCTGCTCACATCACACATCCTTTTCTGGCCAATGTGAACGGGGCAGGTGCTGGAGAAGTGGTAATGGGCAATGTAAGGTGCATCCTTATTCATCCCCGTGATTTGATTACAGCAGTATATGTCCAAATACCATATATTTGAGCCTGGAAACATACGACCTGGGATTTAAGAAAAATGTGAGCACTTACAGGAGAGAAAGGAAGACAACAGCCATTCTGACATGTGTGAGGTGATATCTCATTGCAGTTTTGATTTTTATTTCCCTAATAATTAGCGATGTTGACCATCTCTTTTTTTATGTGCCTGTGGCATCTGTATGTTTTTTTACCCCCTGGGAAAATGTATATTCATCTCCTCTGTCCATTTTTTAACTGGGTTGCTTGGTTTTTTGTTGTTGAGTTGTATGAGTTCTTTATATATTTTGGATATTAACCCTCTGTTGGAAACAAATAGCTCCTCCCATTCCGTAGGTTGTCTTTTCATTGTGTTGATGGTTTCCTTTGCTGTGCAGAAAGAAAGAAAAAAGGAAAGAAGGAAGAAAAGGAAAGGAGGAGGAAATATATCAAAATTTTAATTGTGTGTCTAGTGTTTTTCCTTCTTTCTGCTTTTATATCTTTTCCAATTTTTTAATAATGAATATTGTTTTATTTTTATACTGGGGGTGATGAAATGAATTTGATTTTGACAATTTTTTAAAACCTCTTAAAAAAATCAATTCTAATGAAATAGGCTTTAAACCCCCTCAATGCCTTCAAGGAATTAAAAAAAATTTTTTAAGCTTTATTTTTGCAGGGGGTAGGTAACTAGGTTTGTTTGTTGGTTGGTTTGTTTGTTTTTAATGGAGGTGCTGGGAATTGAACCCAGGACCTCATACATGCTAAGCATGGGCTCTACCACTGAGCTATATCCTCCCTCACCTTAAAAATTTTTTTTTCGAAGCCCTCAAGAAATTTTACCTCTAACGGTAGGCAAGACAATTCTGACAAAGATGGATGGCCCCAAACTTGAATGGACAGAGTGTAAAGGTAAGGATTTTTGGAAAGGGTCTACATCCTGGCTCCTTCCTGGGGCTTTTTCATGGTTCCGGAGATGAGTTGTGGGAGGGGCTATATTGGGCTGCAGTTACAAGGAAAGAAGGGTGTGGCCACGCTCCTCTCATCACACTATCCCAAGAGCAAACACAACCCACAAACTCTGTTGTCAGGCTGCCTGGGTGGCTCCCTGAAGGTGCTGAAGGCACACTTCTAGAGGGTGGGGCTGAGGAAGCTTTGATGCAAAAATAAAAATAATCACCCAAGCTCTCTCGGGCAGAGTTTTCTGTTGTCGCCTTCCTACCGGCCCTTACTGTCTGTAGAAGTTAACTAGCTTTTGCTTAAATCTCTCAGAGAAGCATTAACCTTCCCATAAAATAAATGGAAAAGATAAAACTCTTCCAAAGGTGGTCACGGATGCACTGGAAAGAATGAGGAGATAGAACTGAAGCTGCGGGTTCTTCGGGTGCATCATCTCGGTCGGACGGGCGCCAGTTCACAGAACTCTGCGTTCGAGACACTTTAGACCAGGCCTTCTTGGCTGCCGATCCTGCTCAGACCGTGGTCGCCTTGTGCATCACACAATATTGGCCTCAAGCCTTCCACCCTGAACGCCTCTGACTCGTCTCGCTGTGGATGGTGAATGAACTTGCACAAGGCACCACACTGCTCTCCACAACGACCTACATTACGTTTTCCTGTGAATGAGTTTAATGGATTAAGATCTGACGCGCGTGAGCTTCCACATGTGATGGCTGGGGGCTGGCAAGGCTCTTCCTGGGCCCGCTGAGGCACAACAGACATTTGCTCTGGGTTCTCAGCTCTAAAATTCACTCAACAACTTACTTGAAGTTCTCTCTCTCTCTCTCTCTCTCTCTTTTTTTTTTTTTTGCATGGTGCTTTGTTTTGCTTTTCCCCAGCAAGATCCTCATTCTCATGATGATATTTTTCTGCCAGGCAAGAAGAAAAAAGAAGAGGAAAAAGAAAAAGTGTACAGTTCTCTATTAAGTAGTGAAGAATCCTAGGCTCCTTGCACTTCATTGTAGTAAGTTACCCAAAACACAGGGCACATCGAACTGGTTTCGTCTGAAGGCTGGGCTTGTATTAAATGACGAACAAGGCATTTTGACGTGATCTGGAAAATGAGGTGACTAGAAAATGAATACCGGTTTAAAAAGTTTTCCCTGACATTTCTGTGGACTGGAGTTTGGCTTTAAAAATTTCTACTCAGAACTCACGTAATCAATTTATGAAATATCCCCACAAGTACGAATGCAGTGATGGCCCTGTGATGGCTGAGCAGGTGCTCAACGACAGTGTGACTTAATCAGAGGATTCAACACCCATAGGGTCAAAAGGCCATACAATGAACAAACTGAGAAATGGAGAGCTGTCTTTACCATGTAATTATTATAAAGGAGACAAGGGCAGTTTATAAAATCAGAGGGGAAGTGACAGCAGTGTCTATGTTCTTTGGTATCCAAGTCCTTTAAAAACAAGCTTCTGGAGTTATGGTTAGAAATCCACGCCATCCTCTTTCACCAACCAAACTGCCTTTTTTTTTTTTTTTGAGTGTATTCTGCTTTATAGACTGTAAGAATTAGGAAAACTGGGAGATAATTTCTCTAAAGGGAAGCATAATCTATTTGCTTAATGATCCTAGAAGGAGCTAATCAGTATCATTCCTCTTAGAAATAATAATACTTTGCTTTTATGTAAAATCTTTCTCCAAGGAGTGTACAGGGCATTACAGATGCTACCTAATTAATCCTCCCAGAGTCCCCAGGTGGAAGGGAGGTGGCAGGTACTATGAAGCTTTCTCAGCACCATCAACGCATCTCAGGTGAGGAAATGGAGCTACATAAAGAGTGGTGAAAAGGGACCACGCCTAGTAAATTAGGCTAGGTCTGCGTGACCTCAGAGCACCTCGTCAGCTCACTGAAAAAAAGAATCAATCAAGCTTGATACTGTTGCCAAATGAACAACACGACAGGACCATCTGACCACATGCTTTGCCCTTCCCCCAGCTGTGCTCGTGCGGCACGAGCTTTAATGGCGCAGCCAAGGAAGGGACCCTCGTTTCCTGACTTTTAGCCCGGTGGTCTCTTCAGAAAGCAAACTTGGATAGCCCGGGTGGTGTGGATAACTCGCGCTTTCTGTTTGCTGCTCAACACAGCACCCTCAAACAGTACAGTACACCGAAGTGTGTGGCCGTGGCTCCAGTTCTCATTGTCCTTGTATGTTTGGTTGACTAACCCCGTGTCCAGGACCCTCGGTGACGTGGGCTTCTATATGGTATTTTGGGGGCGTGGTGGCTTGGTAAGAAGGAGTCAGGGGCTTGAATGATCCGTTTGGTATTCCTGATCTATCAAATCGGTAAGAGTCATGCCGCCAGTCTACATGTCTTGCATCAAGAGAGATCTAATCCTGGAAGTCCTGAGAGAGGACGTGTTTGTCCTATTGCCTTAAGTCCTGCTCCATGTCATTTTTAAACATTCCATGGGCAGAATTCAGCTTCCCACGGTTGTACACCCTCTCTGGAGACAGACGCCTACACCAGTGTCTTGATCAATAACTGATGAACCGAAGAGGGTGCTTTTGCCAAGAGTGAGCCAGCCTGCAAATAACAGCCCGCCGAGCACTTCCTCAACTGCAGACTCTTCGTGCCAGGCTCTCTGGGGAATTAGGGCTCAGCTAAAATCACTTTCCAAAAAGGAAAAATACCCCAAGAGAAAATTCAGTCAAATTAATAAACGACCTGCCTCTGATGTGAACTACATTTTTTTTTTGACATATTGCAATAATGAATAGTTTCTGATTCTTACTTACCTAGCTCAGGAGAAGTTATTTGTCTGCTTTTTTTTTTTTTCCCAAAGACACTAATAATGTCATTTGTTTAGCAAATGGATGTGTATGGGGTGTTCTGAAGAGAGACACCACTTTGCTCAACCTTGGAACTTAACAGGTCGATCAGATGGCCCTCAGTTGCTCCCCAGAGCCTGCGGTCTTGGTGTGCTTGTACAGAGGTGGGCACCTGCTGAAAAACCTCAGAATGGCAGGCTGGGCTTACTGCTGGCGATTGTAAAGGGAAGACCTCTCCCCAAAACCCTGAATTAACTCTCTGACTCTAGCTTGCCCCTCATAAAGCAAGAATAATTCCCTGTAAGCATCCATGATCCTCTATTTCTTGTGGTCCTTAAGGCCACCTCATTTCCTCACTCCCCCAGAAATCCTCTCTTATTACTCTCCTTGGCTCCTGCCTCTCCCGCAACTCTTCTCTTCCTGCTTTGAGTTCCCCTCATTGGGCCCAGGTCTTCGCTTGTACACTGGCCATTCTCCAGCCTGGAATATTACTCCATCCCTCCAAATTAAGCCTTTCCCTTCTTGGCACGGGGCGTCCACTTTAATTTCTCCCAGACCTGTTCCTCATCCCAGTCATCTCTGCAGGATTTACGTAAAACTAATTGCATACATACTTGATTTCATGTATATTACTCATTTGCATACATTTCCATGAATATTTGCTCAAACTGCTCCTTCCAAAGAAACTCTTGACTCCTTGGATTGAGGCTTAATATTTAGATTTCTTGAAGGGAGAGAGAGTATCTATTGGGTCTTTTGAACATCCCCATAGCCCTCTGGCTGCAGACCCTCTGGCCACAGAGGGTCCTTCTGTGTTATTTGTCTGTCCAAGGCACCTATCTTCTTTTTTAAAAAATCAGAATGTCACCACCTTCTCATCCAAGTGGCATTCCACTGTGGCTTAGTATGAGAAGTTGGGCGTCTTTGTCATTTTATGCCTGTGTGTGTCCCAAGGTGGGTGGGAGAAACACTTAGAAATAGCCTCTATTATATAAAGGGCCAGGAAGGAATTTTCCAAACCATTTGTACAAAAATTCTTTCTCTCAACTCCCCAGACTCTCCGTCGAAATGCTGACATCTTCTCCCCCCTCCCAGGCCCTTTCCATCCCCTACGCTTTCACCCTCCCTGTTCCCAGGGTATAGCAGCAACACTGCGGCCGAGTCTGTTTGGTATTAGAGTTAGAATTATTTATATCTTACAGCTTAGGCTTGTTTATGCCGTAGAATTCTGAGAAGGAAGTGAATCAGGAGATCTGTCCCCTAACAGGGCATCCAGGGGTCAGGCTGAATACAAGCACTGATGATAAGGTAGCCCCGTGCCGGACAGTCCGCTTCACTGCAGACCTTGAACAACACCGGCCATGCAGGGAAAAGGCCTTGATGTAGTCGCAGTGCGGCCAGCAAAGGCTATGTGCACTGGCAGGCATGGGTATTTCAGAGCAGTTCCGGGAACCCCACAGGATTGGCAAGAATCAGAGGTTGTCAAGAAACCCCTGAACTACAGCCCCTTCCTCCAGGCCTTCCCACCCCAAAGCTTCCTTCAGAAATATCAGTGGTGGGATTGTGCAATATAACACACCCTAACATTTCCTCCCCTTGCTTGATGAACCTCATGTAAACTCCTCTTCGAACAAACCATATTTAAATCTCTCACGCAGCAGGAATTAACAGCTACTACCATTTGCTGGATTTCTGCTAGGCACTGGATATTTCCCACGCAGATCTCATTTAATTCCACGACACTGAGAAATCGTTACTACTACCCTCGTTTTTACTGATTAAGAAACTCAGAGAGGCAAAGTAACCTCCTAAAAGATCATAGCTATTAATTAACAGACTAGGGAGTCAAACCCAGGCCAGTTGATTCCAAAACCCATCACTTTCCTTTCGACCAGTCTGTCTTCTGCACGATACAGATGAGGACATGGCCACCATGAAGGGGCGGGGCTGGAGGGTTTTGATGTAGAGGGAAGAAGCGATGAAAGTGTTGGGGTAATCCGAGTTCTTAACCTTGGTTTTACTGTCTCGGGAACACTTTGGAGTTGGAGGCTTGGTTAGATGGAGACTGGATTCCAAGCCAGATTCTGCCACTTTGGACAAAGCCTCGCATCTTGTGTTGCACTTGGACTCGGAGGGAAGGATTCCTTCTTAAGCTAAGGATAATCTGTGTCAAACAACAGAAAAGATAACCAAAAAGGTCCTACTGTATAGCACAGGGAACTGTATTCAATATAACAGCCTATAATGAAAAAGAGTATGAAAAGGAATATATATACGTAACTGAACAACTGTGCTGTACACCAGAAACTAACACAACATTATAAGCCGACTGTAAGAATGAATAACCTTCCATGGTGAACAGCTAGGCAGATCGTGGATAGGGATCCACCTAGGATGTGGTGTCAGAGATGTTTTATCAAGGCAAGAACTGTGAGATGCGTAGCTGGCTGTCAATGGCTGGGTGGCCATCACTTGGCGTCTGTGCTCACATCCTCACGGTCGCGGCCCAAGCTCCCCTTGAGCAGTGGGAAGAACGCGATGGGCCTCCTGGGTGGCCCCGTGGTGCCTCGGGAAGCAGGGCTCTTCTCAGGCCAGAGGAGAGGGAGGGCAGGCCCGGCAGGAGGAGCTCCAACAAAGCTTTGTCCCTCCCCACCCCAGGGCACACACGCACTCAGGACCTGTGGCCCCTGCAGCAGAAGGGGGCCACAGTGGTGATTCCTCCAGCCCCATCACTTAGAGGTAGGAGCCTGAGGCAACGCCAGGGGAAGCTCCTTGCTTAACCCGTCCCACTGCCAGAAGTGTTGCTCTGAGACCAGGATTCGGAGCGCCTTCTACCCCACAGCGCCAGGGCTTCTCCAGCCTCACTCCTCCCCTGCAGCCCCATCCAGAGCATAGAGGCATTGGCTCCCTAACACCCTGTAAGGATGGGTCACGCCAGCCCTTCCGACGTGCAGGCTCCCAACGCAGCCTCCAAGCCCTCGAGGCCGTGCGTCTTTCTTACTTCACCTGGAATTAGTCAGGAATGCACATTTCTCACTCCTGCTTCCAAATGCATACTCCTGCATGCCTGAGACTGCGTTTCTTTCCCTCTTCACTGCCAACTTCTTTTTGCCCAAATAGCTGCCAGCACAGAGCAGGTAATCAATACATATTTATTACATAAATGAATGTATAATGAATAAATGTCAAAAAGTTGCCTACAGTACTCAAGAAGATGGACAGCTTGAGGCAGTGGTTAATTAGAGGCTGACAGCAAAGAGGGGTAATGTAAGGTGACTCCTCTTCCCCATGACGGGCCCTGCCTGCCATGCACACACACACACACACCCAGAAGCAGAAGGGTTTGTTTTTAGGGAGCTATTCTATGGTCGAAGAGGAAGCTAGAATGAGGGTTGCCCATGATGTGAGAAGCACCCTAATGGTGGCTTTGGTCCTGTTGCCACTCATCCCTTGTCCCCTCTCACTGTTTCTGACCCTCCTGTCCTCCCTGGTCCTGGTACCCTCTAGCTCAAGACTAGGAGGAGATGATACTTCTTTAGGGCAGATGGTTTAACCTCAGATTAATCCTCCACAGTTTTCAAAGGTGTCCAGACACACACTTTTGCATCCATGACCTACCAGAAAAATCCAAAATTTAGAACACTTTCACTAAAACAAATTATATGATAATAAAACGCCAAATTCCTTAGCCTTCCCACGCTCACTCTCAAGATGCTGTAAATTAGAGGAGCAGGGGTTTTGATTCTCTCTTTTTTCCTGCCACAGTACAGTAAAACTATTTTGTGATAGGTAATGTAATAAGACATGGATTTTTTTTTCTCTTTTAGAAATGGAATCTGAAATGTCAATGACACTGTATTTTTCTTCTGTGAATGTTAGCAGTGATGGTTGTTAGCCAAAGTGGCTGATATTTCCAAATGGAACTCATACTTTAAATAGGACACATTGAAAATATCTTTGGGTTGGTTTAGCGACGAAGAATTAGACGCCAGAGGTGACATACCAGTGGTTCCCTACATGTTCCGTTTGGATTATAAATGGCTGGTTAGCATTTTTAAAATACTGAGTTATACTCCAATATTTAAATACCCAGATATTCCCTTTAAGACAGATATAAATATATATAGTATACAATCCAGATCAAGTGTAATTGTACAATGATGGAACATAGGCTTTGTGCTGCCATATTTTCAAGAAAATATGGAAATCTATCTCTCATCTATCTATTTCTCTGTCTATATCTTGGAGATGAAAATCCTCTCTCTCAGACTAGAAAGCCCCAAATCTCCCTGCTCCAGAATGTTGGACCTCTACCCTATTCAACATTCAGGGCAGATACTCCAAACCTCAGTTAAGCTGGAAAAAAGCAACAGTTTAGGTTACATTAATCAGCAAAGCGAACAGATTTTTCATTTCTTTGACTTTTTTCAGACGGTAGCCGGGGTTTCACTGGCAAGAAAAGATCGCACTAAATTATTCTAAATTAGGTAGGAAGATTACGGTCATTAATACAGTCATCTTCCATAAGAAAATGAACGTGCCGAAGCCAGCCATCCACACCAGAGGGGCCAAGGAGCCCTAACTCTGATCAGGCTGCCCGGCCACCCGGGATCATGACAGTCACTCCTCCGGCCACAGCAACGGGGCTCAGGAGGTCATCAGGTTCAAGGGAATGTCTTCCCGGCCTCCTCCTCCCCCTGTCTCTCTACCCAGTGAGAAAACCAACTGCGCCTCTTATCAGTTGGGCAAAAAGACAAAGGGAATGTTTACCTCTGTAGCTAAAACTCTTGGTTTCTATTGTCAGCATTCCCAGTTCTCAGAGAACAGTGGATGGACATTGGAAGGGTCCTGTGAAACTGAGACTGAACGGTAACAATGAGGAGGAAAAGCTCCAAAATTAAAAGAACGTTTTATAATACACTTCTCTGTATATTTTACTCTCCTAGCTTCCCTCCCCTCCACAACCAAGGGATAGACGGCCCTGAGGAATATTCCCACAGGAGGGAGGCCAAGTGATGTTGCCACCCTGCCTGCGTTCAGATCCTCACCGCCACGCTTAGGTAAGGGCGGACTGGGGTAAGCCACCGAACGTCTCCATGTGACAGTCTCCACACCAGTGACCTGAGGTCAGCTCCATCCCTGCTTCAGGTACCTGTCCCATAGGAAGGGCTCAGTATATAGGAGCTGCTATTATCATTTTAAGTTTTCTAAAGAAAGCACTTGATTTCCAAGACGCACATTTTACAACAGGATTTTCAGTGTACGGTCACAGCTGCCAGTTGGCAGACCTCTGACGCCAAGCCTCTCAGGCTAAGATTTCAGAGTAAGAAAGTTCTTCAGCCATCTCAAATGAGTGAGGTGCCCTCGCTTAGCAAACCCGGGCCCTGCAGAAACCCAAGAGCAACTGAATGAGCACCTTCTTAATTCTTGCTCATTTACAGAGGATTATTTTTCCCACACATAAAATGGGCATTTGTGGGGAATCCTGGGATGTCAAAACGGGCTTCTGCCTTCCCTGTCTGACAACATACTGGTGTGACCTGTGACCTGTGACCAGACAGAAAAGGAGGTCATCGAAGGAGCCCACTGCTGCACTCAAAATGGCGCCTCCTTATTCTGTGGACTGAATCATGGACTCCTTAAATTCTGAGGCTGGAAGAGGTTGTACTGGCTCTCTTTTTTGCAGAAGTGTCATCCAGCCCTTGAGAGTTGAGGAAGAAGGACCAAAATCTCTTAACTACTTAGAGGCGAGGGTGGGGCTAGAACACCCGTCACGTGACTTCCTGTCAAGTGAGTTTTTCATCTCTCGGGCTGCCTCCAGCAGCTGGTTTGGCTGCCTCTGCTGTTGGAAAACATCAGGCCTTGCAAGACTCTCTGATTCTAGCTCTTCCCTGCAAGACAGGATCGGCTTTCACAGCCATACTGTATACATACAACCTGTTCTTCCTCTCGTAGGCTCTGTGATGCAAAGCCTCCACGGAGCCTCCGGTAGGTAATCATTTCTAGCAGAAGACCTACGCAGAGCAGGAATCCAACGTCCAAGGACACAGTGGGGAGGAAAGGAACAAACATAGGGCAAAAAAGAAGTTAGCTTGTGAGGAAGGTTTGAAAACACCGAAGACTGAGAAGCTTCTATGAACGTGATGGGTCACAGTCAGCTGTAAAATATCATTTTCCTTTGCGACCTTTCTGGTAAAGCTTCCTGGCAACAGGTGGGTGGTAAACTCTCACTCTGTCTTTGCAAAGCAAAACACATGGTGTCTGGTGGCTGTCGGAAGAGCGCTTACTTGGAGATTGTCGAAGGAGTGTAGAAGCAGTCTGGGTGAACAAAACTATGAAAACCACAGTTTTATTCACTCCTTAAGGTTTGCATTCACACAAATCGTGCAAACTATTCTGCATGTTGAAAAACAACGAAAACCAAAATCATATTTTTAGAAAGGGAACATAATGAAAACACAATGGACCTTCCAAACAGTGCCCAGGAACAGTTTTTAATAAATTCAGAGGCTAGCTTTTTGCTAACTGTATGCATGCGTGGGCACACACAGACGCCTGGTTCTGTAGTTAAAAAGCCATCTGAGTGCTGGAGGAGAGAAAGACCCATTCTCCAGTTCAAGCCACCAGTCTGGAGATTCCCAGTTGGAAGAAATTCTGTTATACTCTTTTTTTTTTTTAATAAAAAAATTATGATTCTTCTTCTCCGCCTAATGCAGAATTGCCTTTACCCAGAAATGATCTTACGCTACACTAGAACCACTCAGTCAGCATCTTTAATTATCATTTCCCACAAGCCTCTAGGCCAGTGCTTCTCAAAGTTTAATGTGCATACGAATCGCCTGGAGAACTTGTTAAAAATGCTGATTCTGACTCACTAGGTCTGGAATGGGCCCTGAGATTCTGTGCAAGTTCCCAGTTGATGCCAAAATTCTAGTCCATGGACTAAATTTTAGTAGCAAAATTCTAGACCAAGCCACTTAACATTATTCTCACCAGGGAAGAAATGGGCCATAGACGATTACAGTATAGCAGGTGTCTATGAACTACTATGTTCCTTGTGAACCTTTCCTCATTTCAATATCTCCTCAGTACCATCTTTCTTCCCTCTCTTCTGAATGCACTTGCCGTTACTAACCTAAAGGAGGCAGTCAACTGCACTGGAACAGGGGAACGAACGTGCAGACTTGGGTTTGAACTTCAGCACCACGACCGACAAGCCAGGCAATTCTCATCTCTGAGCCACATCACTATCGTGCCGCTAACAGACCCACCCATGCACCTGTTATTGTGGATAAATGACGGAACGTCGAGTCCCCAGCACAGTGCCTTGCACAACCATCAGGTCCCCTTCCTTCTTCCTTTAAAGTGTCATGCCCAGAATCAGGGCTTCACGTGTGACCTGCTCAGCACAGACTTGAAGAAGGGATGGGGTTTATAAAACCTACAGCATGTTACTAAGGTCGGCTCGGGATGCTGGAAGTTGGAAGGCAAGGTGGGTGGACGGACAGGTACAGTCTTCCTCTCTTGGCAGTGAGTTATAAAATCCTTGTCCTGCTTTGTCTGCTATCATCACTCCCAAATTGGCCTCTTTTGATCTCATCAGTGATTGATTTAACATATTTTTATTAAGCTCCTATTATGTGCCAGGCCCTGAATCAAATATCCAGATGAAGCTTCCAGATGTAACCAGCTTCTAGATGAGCTGGATTTAATGTAGAAAAACTTTGGATAATTGATCAAAACGTTGCCTTTTCATTCTAGTCTTTGATGTTCTATAGTTGGAATCTTCCTATCAGTGAAAGTATGTCAATAGGGTAGAGCTGAAAATTCTGGTGATGGATTTCCTAATGAAAATTAGTGTTGCATACAGGCAGAAATATACAGTGGTCTGGGCACCCCTAGGTAGAGATTTATCATTCCGTTTATCCATCAGTCACCAGTGGAAGGATCTTTCTAGAATGCTCAAGTTTCTCACCTCATCCCTGGTTCTGCATCCAGGCACGGTCACTACTTGCCAACTTTTTCCATGTTTTCCTCTTGTGGAATTCAAGGTGAATGTGACAGCAGAGAAAAAAAGACATTCACCTAGAAAAAGGTGATCTCCACTTATAAAAAACTAGTGCAGGAAACGAAAAAACATTAGATTCACAAGTGGAAGAGGAAAAACCACTTTAGAAGAGGGTTTTCTGACCAGGTATGAATGGAAGTCTTTGGCTGCATCACATGCAGATGAAGAGTGCTGGTTTGCTAAGTTTGACTTTCCTGCTTTCCTGTCAAAATTGTCACCATGTTGCAAATCAACTTGAAAAAGATAACTAGAGCCAGAGTGGAAAAGGAGAACTTACTGCAAAGCTCGGGTAGCAGGAAATTCATCTAAACATCCACGTCTTGACTTCCTTCTAACCCAAAGTGTAGACCTTGGCAGAAAGCAGACGAGGAAGTCATTAACATGTGGAAAAGGGATCTTTCCAAGGCACACCAAGACTGTGTCTTTCACTGAGGAACATCAAAAGGAATTGTACAGATATCTACCACAATAAAATAGTTTAAGTTCTGACACAAAGCCGAGGAACTTCCCCAAGAGATACAGGGCACCGTGTCATTACCAAGGCAAAGTTTGTTTGGCACCGGCTCTGGATCTGAAAGTGAATGTGGAGGTCAGAGTTCAAGGACTGACCTTTCTTGAGCTTTTTTTTTTTAATGATCAGTAGTGTGTGTGAGGGGTGGGGGACAGAGGGGCTCTTCCAGATGATGGTTAACAACACAGTTAAAACTGCTCAGTTATGATTCACCACTTTTCTCCCTTGTTTGGCTCTTTGTTTATAAATTTGTCTGTAAATCTGAAAATGGACTCGAAATTATACAACAGCAAGGAATTATTAACTTTCTTTCATTTTAATAATGGCTTTAATGGTCACAGAGAACTCAAAAGAAATGTCTACCTTGAAATACTTAGTGGTGAAATAACATGATGTCTGGGATTTCAATTCAACTTCTCTGGTAAATTTAAAAAGGGGATATTTGTTTTTTGGGGTGGGGGAGTAAATAAAACAACTATGGTTGCATGTGGATGGTTGTTAATGCTGCATGATGGGTCCAGAGGAGGACTGCGTTGTCTTTCGACTCCTGAGTATGTTTGGGGATTTTTACAATAAAAGTTAAAAAAAAAAAAAAATACAACCCCAGATCAAGAGGTTTCTTTAAAAAGCACTAAAAATAGTTGACACAATACCGCCTTTTGCGGTGAAACACAGGGAAGAAGCGCAAAAACCCGAGAGCAATAATTAATGGCCAATCCTACGTGCATTCCATTAAGCCCAAGCAGCTGTCATAAACATCTTAATTTAAAGAGCTGGGGTTTGGGGAATCATGGCACTGCAAAGAGCTGCGTCCTGCTGCTGCTGCACAGAACTGGTACATATCAGACCCTTAAATTTTTAAACGCGGCTTTCATGTTTTTGAGAGCTGAAAAACCTTTGAAAAGTCAGCTTGTTAGGAAATTCACCTTGCAGACTCCTGCTTCGAGGATTGGCTGAGGTGCTTGGGTACTGGCAGAACTGATTTGGGGGTGTGGGGGATGTCGCAGGTCAAACAGATGTGTTGTGTGCTTAGAAGGGAGCAGCGAGATGCTTCTGAATGTATGGGGCATAGCTGTGTTGCCGAATGCAAGAGAGACCACCTTGCTGGAGAGACGTTTGGTCTGCAAAGCCCCCGCCCCCACCCCCCACCCCCCCACAACACCCCTGCTGCCTTTATTCCTCCCTCTCCCAGTCTCTGTCAAAGAAAATGGACAGAGGCAGCATTATGAAGGGAGGGATATGTGCTAACCCAGAAGCAGGAGCCCCTCATTCATTCCCCTCTTGCCTTGTGCTGTGAACTTTAGGCAATGACCTTGCCTCAGGTGCCTCCTCTGGGACATGGGAACAACATCTCACATCCATGATCTCTCGGATGCCTTCCAGCCCCGAGACACCTGAGTGTGTGGGCTCACATCGCCCTCCCCTAGAGCTAGATGGCAAACAAGAGCCCTATTTGGCTTGCAAAGTTTCAAGTGAACAGAGAGGTAGAGAAGATAGTCAACGCAATCTAAATCAACAGTTGAAAAATCCCGATGCCCCAGTCCAAAACATCTGGAAGGGCCCAGTCACCTTTCTCAGTAGCCAATTAAACAATTTCACCTTCGTGTCTGCATTTTTGCTTAAATAAGTGACTGCTTTGGGATTCTGCGTATTGATGGTTCCCCATAAACTTCAGAGCACCTGTGTGCCGGGTGAGCCTGACAGGGAATGAAGCTTGCTGGCAGCCCAGAGCAAGGCCTCCTATTAATTTCTTGAATCGATCCTGGCTATATTATTACCGGGTCCAGGAAAGAATAGCTTTTTACTCATATCATCAGATTTGAATTTTTTTTTTTTAAACAACTCTCTTGCCCGTAAGAATGACTAATAACCGTCGGCTGTAATTTCCCAGAGTTTGTGGGTATGACTTCTACAGTGTTCCTCGCGTTTGAATTAGCCTTATTTCATCTGGGGGATGCTAAGGCTTTCAAACACAGTTTAACCAAAACCCCCGACCGGCTCTCAGTTCAGCCAGGAGAACTTCGTGGTACTTTTGAACTCACTGCCTCCCACCCCCACACCCGAGAGTCTCCCTGGATGCTGCCTTCCCTGTATCACGCAGCATCAATCACACAACCAGAGAAACGCAGAAACCTCGGTTCTCAACTGCAGTCAATACAACCACCTTTCCTGGGGGTAGCGCTGCGTTAGCGGGAAGGTCACGGAATGAGTCAGGGGCAGAAGAGAGAAGAAAAGAGGCCACGGGTTCTTTGACCCCGTGTCTCAGAGAGATCAGCCTGTACAGAGAAATAACCTCATTAAGATGGGCTAATCGCCGGGGAGCAGACCGTCCAAATGAACAAAAATTCTGAATGATCAAAATACTGTTGTGTTATTTTATATGCTGTCTCAAGAGTGAGACAGATAAATTAGCCTAGTGTAAGTTCTGATTCACAAACAGATAAGAGGAAATTGAAACCACAATAGACAAGCACTTCTCGGAGGAGCGAGGGGCTCTGTTTCCATTGTAATAATACTCTTATTTATGTATTCTGACATACATTATGTAAGTAATATTTATTTACTCATACAAACCAGATTGGTTGAGTACCACGATGTGCAATTCATAGTATGAAGTGTCATGGGGAAGGCAGATGTGGGAATCTTCGAAGAACTTGGCAGAAAGCTGTTTCTTAAGTGCTCATAAACAAGTTGCTTGTCTAGTAGGAAAAAGTCATTGCTGGAAATCTTATTTATACTCTTTATATACAGGGCTTTTAAAACAAACCAGGTATGGGAAACATTTATATATGAAGTACTTCTAAAACAGATGAATCTGGGATAGGTCTTCTACATAAAAAGACAAAGTCCTTTGCAGTTTGAGCAAAGATTATTTCTGCAAAGGGACATCTCTGTGAGAACTGCCTGATCACTCAACAGAAGCTCACTCTCTGGTGGTCTCTATAGGCTGGCGATTTATTTTACTGAAGAATTCACTATGGAAGGTAGACAACCAGCTCTTGAGAAACACATGAACTGTTTAAATAAACTAGACCTCCATTCATTTGTGTAGCAAGTTACTTGGTTATGGATTTAGCCCCGCCAGAGTTACAGACTCACACTTGGTGACATTATACCAATCCCTTTTCTACTGAAAAGCTATTACAGAAATAACTATTTACTCTTGACCTTTTTCCTCCGGATTCCATTCTCTCTCCCTTCCAGTTTACCAAATACTATTTATTTTCCTAAGTTCTGAACTCCAAGAAAACGTCTATGTTATCAACATAATATACATCATTAACATAAATGCATGAAATTATCTACAGATCCTCAAAGAACTGAGCTTATGATGCAATTAGCAAACTGAAGTGGAAGTGAACTTACAGAGATAACCTAGCAAACCGAGGCACAGCCAGTAAATAGCTCCATCACCCACCGCACTATTTCTTAGAACTTTTGTCTTTACTTATATACAAACAAACCAAGTGTTTCTATTCCACCTTATTCTCTGCACTTGTGACTCTGCTTAACCTGGAAGGGACCTGGGTACTCACGTGCAAGAAGCTGACGGCACCAGACGAAAGCTGCCTTCTGAGGACTCAGAGCTCCTGGCTCATTCTTACTGCTCTTGCCACCTGTCTGCCCTCGTGGACTCTGGGCCCTGCCCACCTAGGGCATCACCTCCACTCGCTCCTCTGTGGTTCAGTGGGCTTCCCTGGCCTCATTTCCTTGTTGGCCTGGACCTGTGCTATCGGTCAGATCCTTCAAGCAAGGCTGGTCTCTGGTCCTTCCCGGGCAGGCTTGTCCTGCAGTCATCCCAGAAGAATATGGGAAAGGAGGACCACACCCTTGACTGACGCAGCCCTTGTTCTGTGTCAGTGATTTCCAACATCAGACACCAGGGTCCTCCTTCCCATTCCTCACCCTTCTCTCTCCAAGCCTCACAAACAACAAGGACATTTCCCAGAGAGGTGACCAGGGTACAGTGACACAGGGAGCCCCAGAATTCTGCCCGTGGACATACGACCACAGAATACTGAGTTTAACGTCTCACCAGATCTTTGCAAAGATGGGACAAGATGAGTTTGAAAGAAGCTCTGGGTTTTCTGGATTACCTGTCCTCGGGCTGCTGAGATCTTTAAGGCTGTGGAGATAATGGAACGTCACTTTTTTCAATAATCGTATTATAATGAATCATAGCAGTTTTCTTAGGATACAGAACTCCTCCTTACCCAAGGAAGGAAGTCAAGTAAGATAACGCCAGTACTAGACTTTATTTAAAAAATTCTTAACAATTATGCAGAGATAAATGGCTTAGAATGTGGAGGTCTACCTCAGTAAGAGGAGCCACCGTTGCTTTAGATGAGTAAGAAGTTGAAGGGCTGGCTGAACAGAGAGAAAAATAAAGACCACTTGTTACCTCCAAACTCGCTGAGATGGACAAATGTGACCTTATCAAACCATTTGCGCGCGCGCGCGCGCACACACACACACACACACACACACACACACACACAAATGGACATTTTCTTTAAAAAGGTAAAAGCAAAGGAGAAGGTAAGTTGGACAGCTTGAGCAGTTTATCGGTCAAATGATCAGCAAGATGACTTGAAATGATTAGAACCCCCCTTAGTAAAAGAGATGGCAGATTCCAAATGAGTAATTCTTCCTGGAGATGTTCACACCCAGAACAAACATGTCATAAAGTCCTGAGAGGTTACCAGGGTCAGAGTCATGGCTCAAGTCAAGACTATATCCAGCTCCATCCATGCATTCATCACCCATGCAGGAGTGCATCCATCCATTCCCAGATCAAATCAAGAAGCTAACTATGCACAAGATTTCATGCTTGAAGACTGGGGGCTACCAGAAGGACCAAGGCAAGCTCTCCGTCCTCAAGGAGGAGTATGCACAGATGTGTGGGGCTCTCCTCTGCCACACCAGAGCCCAGATGGGTCTATCGGTATAGCACAAGCACAATGAACTCTGGAGCCCTTGGCCTTGTCTCAAAGAGGCTACGTACTCAGGTAAAGGTGTTAATTCTCTTAAGACTTAGCAAATGTACCAGATCTGACAGCATGCCACCCCCGGATACTTCACCTCTAGCTTCATTTGATGATTCCACCTGTGTTTTCTTTCCACCTTGATTTATTCACTGAATTTTTATTTCATGTACTGTATGTATTATTTTAAGCCACCTCAAATCCTCTTGGGAAATAAAGAGGTCTAAATTCTTAAAAAAGAAAGAAAGAAAGAAAAAATGCAGCTACCCTACTAGGTCACGTAAGAACAATAACAAAGACGGTAATTTTCATTATTACAGGTAACTTTCATTGAGTACTTGGATGTGTCATGCACGTCACAATTATTGTCTCATCTTTTTCTTCACAGTAATCATGTGAGACTGTCATGCTTACTGCTTCTTTTTCACAGACGAGGACAATGAAGCACAGAGAGATGACGAAACGTGTGAGGAGGCGGTGGACCCAGGACTTGAACCCGCGCACTCTGCTTGTGATTTATCCAGGTGCTCAAGCTCTCCAGGTCTCCTTAAGGGACAGAAGCCCTTTGCTTACTGGTCTGACTCACTCTACTGTCTGACTTTAGGACTCCTATGTTGGGCCCTACCTAGTCTTGAGGGCCTTTTTTGGAAACTGGACTCATCTTCCCTGTGACCCCTCCCTGACCTTGTGGCTGGGTTAGTGGGAGGCTTCCACATCTGAGCACCTGTATCTCTGGAAGGTGAGCTCCTTAAGAGCACAGGCTGTGTCCTCCTTACTTTCAAGAGGGCCACTGCCTGGTAGCACACACGAGCCACAGCAGATATGTAATCAGGGCTGGTGTGGGTTGCCTGAGCCAACGAGGGCTCCACCACTTTCCCGTGAACACTGGTTAGCCCTCCCTGAGAGAAACGTCCAGGTCCCGGCTCCCTCCTCCCCGCCCTGGTCCCTTCATGGAGGCTCTGTGGCTTCACCTACTTGCATTTGGAGAGTTCTACCTGTCTAGGCGCTGCTCCTAAAATCAAACTGCTACTCATCTGGGAGTGGTAAAGCACAGGCATCTAGGTTTTACCAAAAAGAGAGCAGCACATTTTGCAAGGGGAAAAGGTCTTCTTGATTAGTAATGATACAACTGACTTGATTTCAGTCTAACTCGGTATATTCAAAGGTGCCATATTAAAAATTGGAATGGGTACTTTAAATTATGAGTTTAAGGGTTTCAATGTCTTCTTTTCCCCCCCAGTTCTCCTTAAAGCAACGCCACCACCATTGAAGCCTTCCTTCTGCTCTGACGTGGTCTTTCCCGTCCTTCATCTCTTATGCTTTTATGTCCTGAGCTATTTACTTCACAAATAATCACGTTTTACTTAGAGACATAGACTTGACTTAATTCTTGCACAGTTAATTCGTGGCACCCATGTTTCTGTCTCCTGTGGGAATTTCTTGACAAGAGAACACTGTGACTTGTGTCTCTTCAGAGAATTTACTCACTCAAAAGTACTGGTTCTGTGGTGGTTTGGGAGAGCCCAGGGAATCTCATGAAAAGTTATGTTCCTCAAATAAACCGAAGAGAAGTGTCCTCCACCACTGGGTATTCGTAAGTGAAGAGGAGGGAGGTTCTACAGAGCACAGAGTACAGCGCAGTCTCCAGGCAGAAGCAGAGAAGTTCTGGTCAGATATGAACGGCAAGAAAGGCAGAAGGTGAGGGTGGTGTTGGGTGGGGGTGAATGATGGGGGGGGTGGTTGATGCTCAATATTGATTGAATGACCACATAAGCTAGGCACTGGGCTGAATGTTTTATACACTTGATTTCATTTAATAATCACAACCCTCAGATGCTGACATAATGCCCCTTTCCTTCTACCTACGATTACCGTGAGATTCAGAGAACTTGAGTACCTTAGCCAAGGTCACACAGCTAGTAGGGGGTGGGGGTGGGGAACGAGTCTAGGTTTTTCTAACTCCAAAATTATACTTTTTCCTTTATACTGCTTCCCAGAGTCACCTTCATCTGAAAAGCACGCCCCAGCTAGAATCCTCCCTCTGGCTCAGATTGTGGGAAAGAAAGGTTAATAAGAGGCCTAGCTGGCAAGGCCAATAAATGAATGAGTTCAGGACCAATAGGGAAGTGAGTTGAAACGTCTAAGTCCCTGGTTGTATTAGGACAGCAAAAACAAAGAAGGAAAATAGTTCTAAACAGGTCGCCCATGGCCCGCTTTGCGCACCTACTGTGTGCGAAGTCAGTTTGCAGCAGCGCAGAGCCGAGCAGAACCCGGACAAAGTCACAGTACCCAGCTGCACACTTGCAGGGAGGCCAGCTGAGTCGAAGGTCTCCCTTTGCCTTGCATTTCTGCATGAAAGTCAGCATCCAATTCGGTCTCGAAAGACCAAGCCCAGGCCGTCCCCAGCCTCGCCTCCCTCCCTCGGGGATGCAGCCGCGCCAGGTGTCCGGGGCTGCGGGTGCGCGGGTGCGCGGGCGGCGCAACCAGACTGCAGGCACGCAGGGGGTTAATAGCTCATAAAATAAAACCCTCTACCACAAAAATGTTATTTTAATTGTATTACATTGAGGAGCCCTGAGGGTCGTGGGGTAGATAATCAAAAAGGACAAGGAGGAAATTAAAAAAGGGAAGAAGGCAATCAAAAAGGCCATTTAGGAGAGCCCCTTAATCCTCCATAGAAAGAACACTAATTATACTCCAGAATCTCCTTATAATTAACCCTGATATAAAGTGTTTTTTTGGGCGGTAATAACTTTCACATTCACAACCGTTTTGATCGCAAACTCGGGTGAACGCTTCACAAACAGCCCACGCAGGTGGACGGGACCGCGTTTCCTCCTCGGCGAGCCGCACGGTCGCGCGTCCGCAGCCCAGAACGAAATACTTCTGCCCTCAGCTAACTCCCCTGCTCCGCTGAACTCAGCCCATTGCTTTTTCTTTCTTTCTTTCTTTCTTTCTTTTTTTTTTTTTTGGCAGGAATAGCCCAAAACGCAACCAAACTTGTGCCTGCGTTCCGACCCTTCCTTGTAATTGCTTCCTTGCGCTCATTGCAGCCTTCACTATGGCTTGGACTCCCCTCGGTGGTTGCAAAGCCACCGAATTCCCAGCATACCTTCCTTAGCTAACAGACCCTGCCTGGATTTACCTCGACTCTTAGGCCACTGGGCACACATCGCTGTAATCGTTTCTTAAAGTTTCCAGACAAAAGCAAGGATTCAGACAGACTGCCCAAATCCCATCCAAAGCAAGAGCCTTACATTCCTCGCCCTGACAGCCGATCCCTTTTATGAACGGAAGCTCCCAGCCGTCAACAAGAATGGTTCACGAGCCAAACAGAGCAGGGAACGCCGGCAGACAGCTCTACCTATGCTTCAGGTGTGTGGGGTCTCCTAGGGAAGAAAGATGCAAAAGAAAGGCAGCTCGGACCAGCGCTGTGAAGGAGAACGGCCTGGAATAGGCTGTTTGGGCTTTTTTTTTTTTTTCTTCTTCTTTTAATGGTGTGAAAATGAAAAGAATCTGTCCTTGTCCTCACATGAACTGGCCAGTGCTCTTATCCCGCCCAGTAAGAGAAGGAGCAAGATCTCAGATCCCATGAGATCCCAGGGGAGATGGTTTCAATGGGGCGCCTGGCTGCCAAGTGAAACCCTAGGAGAGGTTCACAGGGCTCCTGACATTCACAGCACCCGGAAGGTATCCATCCCCTCTTTGAATGTGCTCCTGGGCCTGGCTCCTCCTCCTCCCTACAGATACATAGCAAACATTTTGAAAGGTCTGCTTGCTTACAATGGGCTGCCTCCCCACTTTAACCAGAGATCAGGAAGCCAAGGTCTGTGGAACACTGAGCCCAGTGTTTTTTCCTCTGTATCAAGAGAATCCATGCCAAAGGAATTTTTCCATTTTTTTTCCTTGCATGCTGTTGGAACTAAAAGCTTACATCTACTTCCCATCTGGGTGATTCATTCTTTATGTAGAATTTAACAAGATATGAAGATGCTTCCTTGTTTGTTTTGTTTTTTAAACCAGGATCCATAACTGAGAGACAGGCGTTCTCTTACCATTCATTAATATTGATTAATGATCTCCAGTATGCCCACTGCCCTTGGACCTGGGCAATAGGGAATAGGGATTATATTGCCCTAGCTTGTGTCGGGACTGCGTTGCTCCTATGTGATCATATATTTGGCTGAGCAGCAAGTTATAGCTTGTTAATACAGATAAATATAGGATGTTAGTTCATTTGCACTTTAAAATAACACTACTAAATAAGTCATTCTCCTCATCCAAAACACACATAAAGACACACAACTCACTTACGTAGGTGAACAGGCAGATTAGAAATGAAGGCTAGATTGTGAGTCTTCCACTGTAATATTGGTAAGTATAATACACAGACAAGTATAAATATACTAAAGAGAATTAAAAAGATCTGACATCCTTGCTCCGTTCATTACTTCAACAAGTGCGTACTGAGGGCTACTCATTTCTCAATACCTAAAGATGAGGCAGGCACACATCCTGGCCTCAGAGAGCTTAGAGAGTGATGGAGGGGGCAGGGCTGATTCACATTTACATAGACTTACACTGCAAGCCAGAGTGTGAAAAGTACCATCAGAGAGGTACAGATGGAAAAGAATTATAAAAGGATGAAGTTGTATGTAAACATAAGATACTATTTATCTCATCCGACAAAGGGTCTCTTCTTAAATGACCCCATTTGAACAGAAGGTGACACTCCAGGATCTCCACAGACAGGACACTTACAACTTTCTCTGCGGGGCGGTATTGATTCTATGTTTAATTAATATTAGCAGCAGGAGCTGGAAGCCAACAGGAAGAGCTGAAGCTGGTACTGATCTTTACCTCCCATCTTGTAGGGTCCCTGGCTTTGCGATGCAGTTTCCCACTCTGGCCTCCCTCCCAGACTCCCCCTCCCCACCCCATACTTTGGATTCCTCCCACCTCTGTTCGGCTTCATCAAAACCTCATCACTAAAGAGTCTCATGAATGCCAATGAAAAGCACAACACATTAAGTGGAAAGGCTCAGTCTCTTAGTCACTTTCCCTATTCCAGCCTCCAACAATATATGTTTTAACAAGGTCTTCTGGGGATGCGTCCTGAACCAAAAGGGAACTCTGTATTAGGAGAGTTGGAGAGAGGAGAGTCAGGAGTCTTGGGTTCAAGTCCTACATGAGTCACTCACTATAGGAACCCGGACAAAGCCCTTTACTTATCTGAGCCTCCTTTTCCTTCATTGCTAAAATTCAACAGTAGCCGACTCACGATGTTATATGCAACGTGTAATAAAAGCTCTCGTGAATTATCTGAATACATTTAAAGGCAATGGAGGGGGGGGGGACTTTAGTCACATGCAGGGAATCTTTTCGACAGGAACCTTGTCTACAGTACCTTGAGTAGGTTTGTCCTACTGTGCCAGCAAATGGCACTGAATCCAGTTGAATCTGTAATAATTTAATGCCTTCACTTTTTCACTTGTTCCCAAAACTATGCATTTGATCCAACCTGCACTTTATATAGTCAGGACTAGGTCTAATAATATTTTCTACCTAATCTCTCACTTTTCTGCTTTAACGCTAGTTGCTGACAACAGATTTAGCTTCAACAGTAGAAAGCTGCCAGGTTTCCTCTTTCCCGCTTCCATCTCTGGCGGGGAGCGACAGCAGCAGCACTGAATCAAAGTGGCCCTTGTTGTGACCTGTCACTCTTTACATCTATCTCTTGTTGTACTAAAATAAACCACAAACAAGACTAAATAGTGTTTGGGAAGTGATTTTTTTTTTTAAAAGTCGACCTTGGTATCATTTAAAAACAGTCAGCAGTTTCCCATGAGGCTCCCAGCATCTTGTCTTCCTTCAGGTGTTCAGAGGAGAGAGCCTGAAGTGGGAGATGCTGGAAGGTGCTGTTCACTACAAAGGAAGATGGCTTTCTGCCCCCAATTCATCTGTGTGTGTCCAGGACCCTGGGAGATGATTGTCAACAGCTGGAAACTTAAAGGTTATCAAGGACAATAGGAAAGGCCATTCTCACATCTGCTCCAATAGCCTGAACTTTTATGGCCTGATTTCTTTTGCTCTTCTCTTCCCAATTAATTTCAACCGTTCATTCCTTAAATCTAGAACTAATGCATGCTGGCTGTAAAAAGCTGAAAAATACAGTCAGATGTGAATTAAAAAATCAAAAGACCCCATTCACTTCCCCCCACCTTCCCTAACTCCTCTCCTTTCTTCTAAGGTAAAAGATTTTAATATAACTTCTTCTAGGCTACCTTATATGCTTCAAATACAGGCTTATAATATGTGTATAGATATGTGTATGTTTGTGTTCACTTATATATTTCTTTTCACATTGTTCTGTGATTATTTTGTTTTACTTAGGAATATATCATGGATTGGTTTCCAAGTCAGTATATCTGTGTTTGCATCATTCTTTCCAACTGCTGTACAGTATTACTTAGAATAAATGGAAAGGCATATTACAGTCTGAATTTTTATGTCTCAGCAGTTAGCTGCTTTATGTAGGAAAGGAATGCTTTCTCGACAGAAAGCACGGAATTTACGTTGCTTCTTGACAATCATCTGGCATATGTTAAGGCTAAGTAGGAGCAAGTAGTGAGACCAACTTCAAAGCGGTCCATCATTTTTACCCCAAGAGTCTTGAGAACCGTGATGGGTCATGGGGTGTCCAACTAACAGTGATGGTGAATATGGTCATTTGAATCACAGCAAGAAAAGGGCCATGCACCAAACTTCCAAATAGTACACCTGAATTTCACCAATAGAAATTCATTCCTTTGGTCTAAACATAGCCAACTCTAAGCATTCTCTTTAAACATGCATGTTTATGAATGAGCGACCCACCTAATTTGTTAGGTGCTTTCCTTCCCAGAAAACATGATGAGTGTTTCTGGTGGAAGAGGTTTGGAAAGCTGAGGAGGGGGAGATGCAAGACAGAAAGGATGTGCTAAAAGAAGAAAACAAAAAATAAAAACAGCAAGGGTTTTAAATTAGCTTAAATATCAGTCAGCTGTCTCCCCCACATGCTTATGATCAAAAGTTAATTTCATCAAGCAAATAAAAATAGATTTTTATAAAGGTGGTGGCTTTCTTTTGTTAACTAGAACAGAGGAGAGGTGGAGAGAGACAGCAACTCCTACTATATGGCAGACATCACTAATCGATTGCGGCATTCTTTCCCACTGCACCAGAACTCCGCCTCAGATTTCTCTGTACTCAGCACTCCAGGTGGCCACTACCAATTGACTCTAGTTGGTGCCCAAAATGAAATTCCAGTTTGTCATTCAGTCACAGGAGTCATCGTCTCCATTATTACCAACCACGGGTTTGAATTTCACAAGCAGACAGTAATTGCATAAGCTTAAAGTTGCTGTTCAGACTCTTTTTCAGCCAAGTATCTGTAGAGGACACGACCCAGGGGAAACAGGAGGTCTCTTTGAGCTAATGAATTGGGATCCTTCCACACCAGACTCGAAGCTCTGCATGGGCTTTTCCCACTAGAGCCCAAGAGAACACCCAACGTAGAGCCGGTGCCGAGTTGAATGACTGTCCAAATCAACCTTTCAATGGAAGAGAACACACTGCCAGCAGATATTTGGTCTGAGAGTTCTCAAGAATAAAAAGAGAGAAAAGTTTGCCTTAAAATGTCTTGTTTGGGTAGCGCAGCCTCTGCACGTGCACCCCACCCACTAAATTAGATATATGTAAAAGGACCTCTGATCTAAAAACCATGATGCAGTATTTCAGAATTCGGTAATCAGCAAGGGAAACAAATGGAATCTGATAAGAAGGGGAGGGGCGTGACCAATTGGCAGGTAATGTATGGAAAGGTAGGCGAGAATAAGCCAGTACTTCTCAGATTCTGGAGAGACAGCAAAGCCAGGCTGCCTGCTTAGAAGTCAGACCAAAGCTTTTCTCCCCGGGGCGGGGGGTGCGGTGGGGCGGGAAATCTTCAGCAAGCAGCTGGCTTCCGGCTCCCAGGGCACCTGGAAGACTCCACCGCCACCTTTCAGGAAGCCTTCCTGGAGTTTCAGGGCAAAAACTGTCCCAAGTCAAAAAATTCAGCCAATAAAATAAGCCTTTACCTGATTTGGCCAGCTTTGTCCATCCCATCAGAGTCAAGCAAGGCCATCCTGCGAGGGGCTAATCAATTTGGGTGTCTCTCGCTCACTGACTCATACACACACACACCCACACACACATGAAAACTCACATGCATTCACGCCCACATATGCTCACACACACACACACAAACACACACACACACACACACACACACACACACACTGTCCTACCACCAGCCTCCAGAGAAGCAGACTCAGATATCCCCCCTCCCCCATCACACTGTTTTCCTTCTAAACAAACACGACTCTCTCTTGATAGAAGTCTTCTTCTTCTAAAGGGACACTCTCATCAACACCAACCCCGGGGACCGGGTGGGAGGCAAGCACACACCTGCTCTGCTGTTGGCCCCTTTCCTGCCGTGATGGTATTAGCCTGTTCCTCTGGAGGGATTCTGGCTCAGAACTTTTATAAGCAGGAGACTCAATTATGCTTCTTATGAGTTCCCTAAATTTGGAAAGAGAGCTAAATAAGGAAATACATTAGTCAATGTCCTTCTCAACCTCCTCCCCTACTCACTTCTCAATCTTTTTTTTTTTTTTTTCTGCTTTCTTGGGGTGATTTCTTTGACTTTGTAAAACTACCAACTGGAGCAACCATAAACAGGGCACCATACTGGGGAGGGAAAGAGGACAAGTGAGGAAAGAAACGCCAAACTTAGGGACTCTGAGTTTGATCGGTATATGGTTAAGGCCCCCGAGGCAATTAAGAGCCAAGCCAATTCACCTTAATGCTGATTCTACTAAAGAGTGGTCAGCATAACGGTGAGATACCCAAGAAAGAAAACTTTTCAGTACAGGTGATCTTTATGCTCTGAAGTGCAAGTAGCAATGTTGCTAGGACTTAGGGGTCACAGAGAGGTCCCCCAAGAATGAGTACTAGAGAGGGAAAAAGACCATGGCCTGGAAGTTAAATTATATGATCCCATATAAAGAGTCATGGTGGACATAGAAAACAAGCTTGTGGTTACCATGGGGGCGGCGGGGTTGGAGGGATAAATCGGGAGTTTGGGATTTGCAGATACAAACTATTATGTATAAAATAGATAAACAGCAAGGTTCTACTGTATAGCACAGAGAACTATATTCAATAATGAAAAATAATATGAAAAAGACTATTTATATACATATAACTGAGTCCGATGCTGTACACCAGAAATTAACACAACACTGTAAACCAACTATACTTCAACTGAAAAAAAGAACAATAGGGGAAAATATTTATAGGTCCCAAAATAAACGGGGTCATGGTAGAGACATGCAGTTACCTGACAGAGGTCTTTCTGGAAGACAAAATTTGAAGTCTGCTTGAATTTATAAATACATCAAAGAAGGTATGATAATCATCAAGTCTGGCCATGGAAACAGAGAGAAAGGAAGGTATGGAGACAAACATGGGCAATGCCCTTCTAGGGATTTTTCAGGCTGAAAAGGCCCCAGTCAGTTGTGCCCAGTGGCAAGGAAGGAAGTTGAGGTGCCTGACTTATGTGTATTCAGCTCCGTGCACACAGACCCGGTGCTGGAGAAGGGAGAGGGAGGGAGAAGGAAAGGAACTGGGCAAGGTGGAAGGATGGAGGGAGAAGGGAGAAAAGGATGGAGGGGGAGAGAGGAAGCAGAGGGGAGGAGGAGAGAGAAAGGGAGAATGAGAGGGATACAAGAGATGCGACCCTGCTGATCCTTCAATCAGCCCACAGTTCTTGAGCATCTCTCTGTGCTCGGCATGATTTCCAGCACTTAAGTATAGCTCCTGTTCACTCAGTGTGACTCCCCAACCCGTGTTTCCAAGTGCAATCTGTGGGCTGGCCACAAGCGCATCCCCTGGGAATTTGTTGGAAATGTAAACTTGGGTCCCACCCCGTCCTACTGAATCAGAAACTCTGTGGGTGGGGCCCAGCGGTTTGTGTTCTAACAGGCTCTCTCAGTGATTAAGGCCCGATTAAGTTGGAGAACCACTGCCCTAGACACAAGCCAATGACTGCATGTGGAGCCCCACCGAAGAAACAGCCAGAGAAATCTCTCCTTTACATAAACGCAGGAGCGTTCTGGTCTTAATGCATCAGTTTGGGAGCTTGTGGGGTCTGAATCTGTCCTCGCATCTCTGAACATGGCAAAGACAAGTCTTTGAGCCTGTGGGGCTGAAAGTTGGTCCTTGCCAGTGGGAGAGAGTCACCAAGTTAATGGGCCACCGCTAAGCACGTGGACACCTCACATCTCCATGTACTGGGTGGGTTCTCCTCCATTTTTCACCACTTACAGAAAAACAGGTTTCTGTGATTTGAGAGAGCCCCACAGCTGGGTACCATGCTTCAGAAAGGTCCAGTGCACTCTTCCAAAAAGGCCATTCAGCTCTGTGTATAATGTTGTGGTAATCATGTGGCCACTCTCAGGTGACAGGCAGGGCTGGAAATTTCTGCGATACTTTTGGCAGTGGCTAACTAAATCATTTCCCTGCAATCCAACCCATCAGTTCGGTGTTTGTTTCTGTACTGCTTTTATTGTTTCATTTGCTTTGCCAAGTGCACTCAGACTTGACTTGCAGACAACCGTGGGCAGCATAGTTGGGTATAAAAGAGAGTTACTTAATGGTGTTATTTAAGGTGTGTACCTTAGCCAGGCAGTTTACAAAAGCAAATCCCTGTGAGGTATAAAGCATCAGAAAGCAAAACAACGGTCACTGCCATCTCTGTAGAGGACAGAAAGAAGCTGAGTCACTGAGCTTGCAATTCAAGAGAAGGCAAATATATCACAGAACAAAGGATGACCCTCCACCCTGGGTCACAGGACATCAGCTTCAGAGATGTTCACCAACACAGAAAGATTTGTTGCTTACGATGAAAGACATCTGTGAAATGTCTTTCACTGAACAAAGCATCATCTGACCCCTAACTAAACATAGCTGGCTTTATAAAAGGTTGTTTTTTTATATAATATTGCCAAACACTATTTCTGTAGCTCTTTGAAGAAGAGAGAGACCAGTTAGTGTTATTGAATCTGTGGCAGACATCATTCTAATCTGCGTCTGGGGAAGTATATTACACCTATACCTACCTGCCTAATTTGTTACTTAAGGATACAGACTAAGGCTGTTTAATCAAAAACAAAGCAGAATAGTTACTACTAAGGGCGACCATCTGTAGAACTATGTTAAGCATCCTAAGGGGAAAAAAAAAAAGAAAGGTAGGTACCACTTTGGTCTCCAGAGGAGACAAGATACACAAAAGTTCAGGACTGAAATGTTTGTGTTTAGAGAAGTCCATATGGATTGGAATGCGACAAGAGACTCTTTCGTGGAAGGGATAAACTTCACTCAGTGGATAAAATCTCACACGGAAATTTGGCAGGAAATATGAGCAAAGAAGAACAACCAAGGCAAGATTCAGTGCTTTTAAAGATAAAATTCAATTCCTCACTGCCATTCGGGATGAAGCTTTGGGAAGCGGCAAAGTCACCAATAGGAAGGCTGATTATTCACCACGAGAGAAAGGTGCATTGACCTGACAGTCCAAGCCCAGCTTCACCCCCCATCTCCAATGCTGTACACACAGTAGATTAGATGTGTCCACGCCCTTCATCACAGGGCACCACCTATCACATTTCAGCTATTGCCTCTCCTAATTACCTTGCTCCCTCGTCCCCTCTAAGAAGTCATCTAAGGATCAAACAAATGCTATCAGAAGCAAGGACTGAGTCTGGGGGAGGAGCTGTGCAGGCTGTGGGGGTGGGGGAGGAGGAACGGGGATGTCAGCTCACTGCTGGCTAAGCGTAGGGCTCAGGTTCCATCGTCAGCATTTTCCCCTGGTCCCAAGTATCCTGGAATAGCCCTTCTGGGTGGGGCTTTCATGGTGGCAATGTCAGCTGGTACAGGGACCTAGAGCAGATGACAGGCACTAACAGCACGACAGGACGTCAGAGTTATTGAGGAAAACATCTCAAAACACAGCCCCTTCTGTCTCCCTCCCAAAAAGCACTGAGAAGGGGAGCCTTCGGCATTTAACAGCACTAGAAAAAAAAAAGTTCTGCTCCCAGAGGAAGACCTTGGCAGATGCCAGAGTTCAGTTTAAGATTTTTGGCTTCAGTTTCTCAGCTCATGAACTCTGATTTGATATTCTCAGATTTAGACACACTCTGATCTGATATTCTTTTTCTCCCTCCTGAAAGGTAATTACATTTGAGGTATGACGATCTCCGGGGCATCTTTGAGGAACGGTGAACCTGCTTTTGTGGCACTGCCTACTACGTGTGATTTGTGAGCCTGACTCACCTCCCCCCCAGAACATCAGCCCCCCCACCCCACCCCCGAATGCATCACCTCGGCATCTCTAGCTGCTCGGCAAAGAAACGTGCCCAGAGAAAGTGCTCGATACGGACAGCTTGGCTGAAGGAACACAGCAGAGAGAATTCAGGTTCTTTCCACTTTTCCACTGTGCAGAAGGCAGATTCTAGCTAAATCTTCATTATTTGCTCTTCTCCCAGCCCTGAACCCTTTCTTAGACCCCACCTGTAGGGCGGTTCTTCACTGTCTCAGCAGCCGAGTGTGTTTTCACACCTGAAGCCCTGCAGTGCCTTGATCCTGGACCATCCTGCTACGATCGTTTAATGTCTGCACCTCGCTAGAGGGGATGCCGATGGGGTCACACGGGAGGGTAGCTATTCCCATGGATGGGGAACAGGGGACAATCAGGTTGATCATTTTCTTATTCCTGTTGCATGGTCTTGCAGCGAAACTGCATAAAACCCATCTGGAAGAGTGATGGTGTCGACTCCCACCTATTTCCAAGAAAGAAGATTCTATGGCTTCAGGCAATCCATTCCTCTGTTAAAAATTCATTACATCCCTTAGTATGTGGGATGGTGCTCTCGTCCACCTGTGAGGGATAAAGACCAGTTGAAGGCTACGGTCTAGACCAGGGTTTCTCAAAATGTGGCCCCTGGACCAGCAGCAGCAGCATCCCCTGGGAACTAGGTAGAAATGCAAGTTCTCAGACCCCTCTCCCAGACCTACTGAATCCCAGTCATTGGTGCTTTTAGCATGCCCTCCAGGTGACTGTGAGGCTCACTACAGTTTGGGAACCACTGGTCTACAGACTGAGGGCCAGGAGGGTCAGGTGTATTTGTCACTTGTCAATGTAGAATCACCTGTTTGGTGGCCCTACGTTTCCTCTGTTTAGTGCTGCTTGTCAGGAAGAGTATTTATTCACTTTAATTCCATAGTTTGTGTGAACTGTCAACTGGAGAAGATAGGAAACAATCTTCACAGGCCACTGGGCTCCCGGAAGCCCAGGCTATTCGACTTTGAACTACCAACCGGATCCTAATTAATGAATTTGTCAAGTGCTTCGCCCCTTTGTGAGGATTTTAGCAGAGACTTCGGTGACAGCTATCCACTTTTATGGATTTTAACTGAGTAATTAATAGGATAACAGTTACAAGTGCAAGTTAAGTGCATATTATTTCCACTGGATTGAGTCATAAATAAGTAACACAGCTTTAAAAGCGAATGGGAAGAGACGGTTGGAAAGAAAGACCTATTGGGAGCTGAATGAGGGAGGCCAGACTTCATTTTAAGCTCTACCTTCTTCTCATTTCAGTGAAGCAAGCGGTTCACAGGGGACTGGCCCAGGCGGGGATAGATTCTGTTTCACTTTGTGCTTCTGCCCAAAGTATCGGAACAGAGACAATCTACCAAATGGAGACATTCTGGTCTCTCTTCCTTCCTCAGAAATCAGAATTGAAAACAGCTCAGTACACCAGAGGTAAGGGTGAGAGGCGGAGCAGCAAAGCTTCAGAAATACTCTGCAGCACAGTTGTTACACAAGCCGTCTGACGTTTTATGTTTTTCCGGCATTTGGGCTGACTCCCTCCCCAGCCACAAATTCAAGGCTTCTCTCTAGCAGTGGTGAGCCCCCGCTATCCAACTCCTGCTCCGAATCAGTTCTGGGCAACAGGGCCCCATCACGTCTTTTGTGGGACCTGGACAGTTTTATCTTCACAATCCCCTTCCTCAACATAAATAAAATAAAATAAAATAAAATAAAATAAAATAAAGTAAAGTAAAGTAAAGTAAAGTAAAGTAAAGTAAAGTAAAGTAAAGTAAAGTAAAGTAAAATAAAATAAAATAAAATAAAATAAAATAAAATAAAATAAAATAAAATAAAATTAAAATTGTAGTTTATGACTGCATTGGTATAAAGACAAATATAATCCAGGCTGGGCTTCACAATTACATATTCTTTTTTTTTTTATTGAAGAAGAGCTGATTTACAATGTTGTGTTAGTTTCTGGTTTATTATTTTATACTCACTTAAAATGTAAACACTTTAGTGGGTCCTTAAGTAGTGCAGGCCTGGAGCAGCTTCCTAGGGCTGCTGTAAGAAAGTTCTGTAAACCAGGTGGACTAAATGTCAGAAATGTACTGTCTTACCGATCTGGAGGCTAGAAGTCCAAGATCAAGTCCTCACGCTCCCCCTGAAGGCACTAGCGAAGGATGTGCTCCAGGCCTCTCTCCCAGCTTCTCCGACTTCCTTGGCTTATGACAGCAGAGCTCTGATCCTCCCTCGGTGTTCTCCCTGTGTGCGCGTCTGTCTCCAAATTGCCCCTTTTTATAAGGGCACCAGCCATGTCAGATTAGGGGCCCACCTGACTCTGGTGTGACCTCATCTTAACTACTCAGAATGTGACCCTATTTCCCAATAAGGTTCCTTTCTCAGGTGCTGGGGATTCAGGATTTTGAGGAGACACAATTCAACCCATACCAAGGGCCTACACACTCCATCTAATGGAGGGCTCACCCCTGCCGAGCCTGCCTGGGGATGCTGCAGGGGAGATGCAAGTTTGGGGTCTCCAGAGCATCTGAGAGGAGATAAAGGCTCAGGCGTGAAAGAGGGAGACATTTTACGTTCAATTTTATCCTCTTTTGATTTGCAAGTATTAACTACGATATATAAAGTGGATAAAAAGCAAATTTCTTCTGTATAGCACAGGGAACTATATTCAATATCTTATAATAACCTTTCATGAAAAAGAATATGAAAACAAATATATGTATATATATGTATGACTGAAGCATTGTGCTGTACACCAGAAATTGACACAACATTGCAAACTGACTATTCAATTAAAAAAATTTTTATCCTTTTTAAAAAGGAAATACTTTAGGATTCAGAAACACTTCAAGGAAGAGTTTCTGTGCATCAGCTCAGGCTGGAGGAAGGTTAACTTTTCCCAACAGCCCGCTTCTAATAAGTCCAGGTGAGCCTTAACCTGCCTCAGCTCCAAACAGGAGCCAAGCCTCCTCCACTCCGAGGTTTCCATCCTGCACGTTTGCTGCTTGTCTCTTGGAGCTGAGCCCTCCTAGGAATTGAGGAAGGATACAATTTCATTTAAAAAAAGAAAAAAAAAATCTGATTTTCACAGAGGCAACGTACTTCTCACGCTCTCTTCCACATGTTAACCTTTTCTCTTCCCCTGCAAGAAACATTCAATTCGCCCAGGTCCACGTGAAGGGAGAGATGTGTCTGTTGCCCCCAGACACAACCTCTTTCCCCGTCTCCTCCACTAAAAAAGGAAAAGACTGAGGGCGACGGGAAAGGATACCTGAGATTATCAATCCCTTTGTTGCCTCCATTTTTAAAGTTACTATCAGCCCGTGGCGACAAAGGCCTCTCAATTCTTTCTCAGTCAGTGGTTCAATGGTTTAATTCCCAAAGGATCCTATAAACCCAAACAAAATGCTAGCTATCCTCCTGGAACCTTCCCCCTCCCCACCTCTCCCACACACACATGGAGAAGAAAAATCCCCAGGTACAAACCCAGCCAAACAAAGCAGCATGGCCTGAGAGGGCACCCACGAAGTGAGGACTGAAACAGTCCAGGAACTCGGTCTGTCCACGTACGTTGCAAAAGCTCCAGCTTGTTCGCAGACACACAGTGAGGGCCGGCAACACCACTCACAGCCCGGGACGCGAAGGGGAGCCTAAGCCATCAAAGGCGCCCGTTGGCAATGGCAGCCAGGCTGCACGCCTGTGAGCAGGTGCCCTTAGAGCCATAAATAACAGTCAGGGCTCTGAGGGTGCACACGTGCCAGAGACGAAGGGCTGCGTGTTTCTGGGGGAGGAGTCTTTGGAACCACCTCAGGAAGGCTTTTTCTCTCCCTCTTAGATCTTCATTAACTTTTCAAAAAAAAAAAAAAAAAAAAAACCAAACAAAAGTAAAAACAGTGATATGGCTATGGACATACACAAAACCGAATGACGACTGGAAGAAACTCGCACAATCCTCCTCAGAAAAAGATCCTCAAGTTGGCTGACCTACCAGATTCAGCCCAAAGGTTGAGCCAACCCTGGCGAGAAAGAAGCCGTGGAACTTTTCAAGGCTGTACGTGCAGATCGTCTGTATTTCCTGCACAGCCTTCAGCCACTGCAAAACATAAGCCCTGGGTGTTCTGCTCGGGCAGTGGGAGCGGTGTGGTTTATTTAGATGGACGGATGTTCTCGGCTCTGGGGCTGGATATGAGAAATTGCCAGAGGTGTCCCAAGGTCCCCTCCAAATGCCTCGGCTGACCACGTACACAGCACCGACCACGAGCAAGTCACGTGGGACAGGAAGAGAAAGTTCAGCGAACAAGTGACTCAGATTCCATTCCCAGCCGGAAACTTCACGCCGCACAATACGGATTTCAGAGGACAGTGTCCTCTGGAACAGTGGCTTCTGCTTCATGTGACCTTAAGCTTTTCTTTACCTTGGAAGAGCTGCCAGCACTCCCATGCCTCTCCCTCCCAGAAAAAGAATTAGATAGTTTACCCTCTGTCCACACGATCGCTGATAATGTAGCTTTCAACAGGCCACCAGCTTCAGGCTTGCTTTCTGCAGGCTCGAATAACCAGGATAACAGTCAGATGGGAAAGTGCCTCCTTGGGGTGAGAGTTCCCAAAGAACGGAATAAGGCAGAGGGTGGCGTCACACTGACTGTGAAAATTCTCATCAAGGCTGCTCAGAGGGCAGCGGTCCTGGGGACAGACGCCTGCTGCTTCTTCCCTGCCAGGTCCTGGAAACGTGAAGGTTCATGCCCAGGGCACTGAGCAGCCGCTGGCAGCTCAGCCCTGTGCAGAGACCTGGGGACCACGGTTTCATCAGCTTACTGGGCTCCAGGGACTTGGCTCTGGGGGTCTAGCCCTCTCCCTGCCAAACCATCTTTGGCGCCAGAGGGCCCTTTCTACCGTCTTCACCTCTTCTTTAGTCACATGGCAGGCCTCGGCAACCTTGCCTTCCTTGTCTTCCTTCCCCACTTCCTGCAAGGCCACAGCTGACCCCCCCCCCCCCCACATGCCTCAGACCAGTTGCACTAGTCTCCTTGGGAACCAACAAGCCACCCTTTGCCAAGCTTCCTCAGAATGCTGCCTTCTAGTTCCTTCCTTCCCAGCTGAACAAAAGTTTCTCTCACAGCATTTATGTAACTGCTGAAATCCAGCCTCCTCCAGGAAGCCACTCTAGATTGATTAGGGAGAAATGCAAATGATTTCCATGGCCTCAACTGAACATATATATACACATATATCTAGGAGTTGCTGTTTCCAACAGCCACCAAGTTGTTTGGTGTCCCCTCTCTGCCACCCACAGTGAATGGCGTTATTCTTTTCAAAAGTGAAAGTAACTTTAATGTTTAACCAATTGTAAAAATGTCAAGATACTCACACTCAACAGGCGGATTTGTAGAAGCAGAAACTTATCGGAAGAATGTACAAAATCACACAAACACTACTCTGCAGAGAGGTAACTTCTTACGTGATACACGTCTTTACATAAGTGCACTTACTCTTGACTGATACTGCCTCTCTGACACAAATAAAAATCAAACGGAGGCTAATTAACACAGCAAAGAGTTGAAGCCACTCGTTAATTGGTCCTGTTTGCATGCCTACCGTGAAAAGATCACTTTCACACTTCAGTAGAAACCTTAAGCTTGACTAAGACTGTCCTAAGAACACAGTGAACGGAAGTTGAGACACCTACTATGATGTGGAAGGTGAGGGAAGTTCAATTCCGTTATCACTTTGCTATAGACGCCGATGAGTCTAGTAAAGGGGGAGACAATGGTTTGAGTAAAGAGTGACTGAGGTTGACCAAAGAAGCGTAAGCAGGCGTGGTGAGCAAATCTGCCAATCTTTCCGTCCATCATCAGAGAACAGGAATCTGGGTCTAAGTCTGGATTCAGTGTGAGGCTCTGCCTTTGCACCACCTGCCTTGGCTTGAAGGTTTGAGGCCACCGTCTCTATGTCATATGCATGTGGGACCAGGAAAATAAAGAATCAGAGCGTCTCTCCTCCCGCCCTCCGGGGAGGAGACAGCCTCAGTCCAATTTAATCCTGGGCTGTGCTGTTCCCATCAGAGTAATGGATTGGGGGTGAAGGAGACTAAAAGAAGCTGAAGCCATTTGATTGGTTTCCATTGGAGAAACCAGATGCACAGAAGAGGAAATGAGAGATTGGGAAGCTAAGAGATAGGTGGGGAAAAGTGAAGAATCAGAAGGCACTGGGTTGAAGGAAAAGTTTGAAAGAACTCTTTTTTTTTTTTTTTTTTTGAGAATGGGGAGTGATAAGGGCAGCTGTCATACTGTGATGGGTGGGGTTTCAGAGAGATAGATAAAGAGATTTTTGAGAAAATCTGCTATAAGCTATAGATGGAATCCTTCCTTTAGCATTTTCTGAAAAACTATCACAAAGATACAAATTGCTTTTAAATTCTTTTTGGAAGTCAGTGCCTGCTTCTTTGGAAGTGACACTGTGCTGACCCTGGGGACAGAAGGCAGCTTAGTTTTATACGGGTTACATATAAAAACCTCTGTTGTTAGCTTTGAGCTCTCAGTTTCTAGACGGCAGGGGTCCATATCCATGTAGCTGATTCGGTTTTATCCCAGGAGGCATCTTGTCATCATTCTAGAAGCTCTGAAGTAGGAACGTGAATTTGAATCCTGGTTCACCTTCTTGCTGGCTATGTGGCCCAGGACATGTCGCTCCCTGAGTTCAGGGTCCTCACAAGTGCACAGTGGGCAGTGACGGTGACATCTGCCTGCACCGGCGGCTCCTGCGAGGACCAGTGAGATAAGTACGTATGAGCGTGCTCTGTGAACGGTGAAGAGCTACCCACGTCATCACTTGCTGTGGCCTCTTGTACAGCGTGATATTCAGCCACTTACTCTAACTGATGGTAACAGTGGTGACTGGAATGTTTCCAGGACCGATCCTGCCCGGGGCTATCTGCCTGTCCTCTCTCCCCGTTCCTGGTATCTCTACTGTACTGGGAGCCAGGGAGGAATAAACTCAGTCCTAGGAAATCTACTGGGAACTGCACAACTTCCCTACCTCATTTCACCCAGGGCCTCCACCACTGATTAAATGGAAATGCTGGAGGGTGCGATGGGCTCAGGCCAGGGTTCTGCTGAATCCAGCCTGCGCCTGGCCACCGCGCCCTGTGCCGATGGTGACTTCACCCGCTGGCTCCCAGCTCAATGGACTGCTCTCTCTGAAAGGCCATTTTGTGACTTGTCCTGGGAGTACTTCATTCATGCTGGCTGAATTTCTTTCCCTTTCTGTTCCAGATTAACCCTACTCAGCCCAAAGCAGCCACCAAGACTCTGAATGAGACAGCGGTCAGTGGGGACCTTGCACAATCCAAGTTTGTTTCCTGGGGAGTTTTCTCTGCTTTCCAGGATTCCGACAGAATCCCATCCAACCGCGGAGGCAACGGCTTGGCTGGAGCCAAGGGCCGGCCTCCTGTGGAGGTCCCTCCCCTTACGCTCCTGTCCCTCCTAGGACCCGCACTTCCCTCTGGAAAGGAAGCCAGACATGTCTACCTGCTGCCTCAGAATCCAGTCCTGCCGTTTTGTTTTTAGTAGCTGAGACCAAAGGCCTGGCCCATTCGCTCCCTGGTTTGAGGCAAGAGTCCTTGCGATGGATTTTCCTGAGAGGCAGCCCAGAGGCTGGTGTGACAAGGAGCTGGCCTGCTTTCCTTGGCCTGGGTCTGGCCAGTTCTGCCCTCACCCAGAGCCAGGCCAGCAGGAATCAGGCCCCAAAGCAGCACCAAGACCTTGAATTAAGACACAGGCAACTCCTTCCACTTTCCTGGCCGCCTCAATGCATCTGTCCTGTTGTCCTGTGTCTAAAACCCTTGAGCGATTCCAGCTGCGGAGCCGGGCCTGCGGACACAGTGACATTTGGTTCCTGTTAGAGCACAACACATCAGTGTGTTCACCTGCTTCATTTTTTCCCTCCTGCACAAGGAGGGGGACAAAGGCTGCTGATTTGGAGATTTCCCGTTGTGTTTCAGTGACTTCATGCCTTGGCCCTGGCCTCCGCTGGGTCTTCCAAAACCGCTTTATTTCCTGTGTATTTCCAGCACTCGGCCAAAAAGAATGTACAGTATGAAAAAAATGTCTGCTGCCCTCAATTGCAGAGACCCTCTGGAACAAAATAACCGGAGGGCTTTTAAATAAAAGAAATAATTACAACCTGCTGTGTGCCTTAAAGAGTCTATGAAACTCGACCTTTTCCAAAATATCATAGTATTTCCTGTGGCTTCTGTAGGCTAAGCCTTCATGGATTTATAAGTTTGTGTCCAACACAATCTCTGCGCTCCATTTTTTTGTTTTTAAATCCAAGAGTCAGATTGGAAAAGCAGAAATACATCCTCTTGGAGGGCAACTTCCCAAAAGGTGTTAAGCTAAAACCCAGCTGGAGAAACAGAGGCTGCCAGCTGTCAGGGGTGGTGGGCCATGTACATTTATTTTATTTTATTATTTTTTTAATGAATGGAGGTTTGAATTTTCCAGCTTGCCGCCCAGTTGTAGCTTTTCAGGGGCTGAACATGGCAGGTACTCCTCGCAGATGTGAACAGTCCCAGTTTACAACTATATGGTGGCTGGAGAGTGGTTTACGAGCCTTGAGATTCATAAATTCTGGTCTTTAGAACTCTCTGTATAAACATGGTTACAAGTTGGAAACGGAGAGAGAGAAAACATTCTGACCTTAAACTACCTGTGATCAATGATCCAGACTGCTGCTAGCTTTTCCCAAGAGAAAACTGAAACCTTTTGAAACAGAAACTCAAGGAGACAGAAGCTTCTACTGACTTTCTGGAGGAGGTAAGGATTCCAGGCCCGAGTTCACCGTGCAGGACTACTGCTCACTAAGTCTATGTGTTGGAAGGAAGAGACGAAGTGGAGGTCGGGACAATTAACTGGACACTTAAACCTGCAGAGAATATCTCAAATATATGGTTGTAAAAATATCTCTCCCTTGATGGCTTTTAAAAAAATTCAGATTATTATTTTTAACTTAATGCTGTAGGTTGTCCATTTTGGTAAAACCTGTGGAATTAGGGACTCCATTTCCAGAGAGGAAGAGTCGAGTTCCATATCAAATTACTCTGAACAAACTAATGAGCAGAGACTCACAAATTGATTTCAGTTAGCGTCAGCCTCAGGCTGAACTGTGAACTGGTGACCACTTGTTTTCCAAGTCCTCACCCTCCCCTTGTGTCCCCTCGTTCCCCAACATTAGGGACCCTCCCATAAACCTTGGCAGAATCCCAAGTTGGGAAAAGTCCCTTGCTCAAATTCAAAGAAATGTAGTTTTCTTCTCTAAGAAACCAGCAAAGTAATTACCAAGGAGGTGACAACAGCTGAGTGTGGTCCACCTCCCAGAGAAGAGCCATGTTTCAACCACCAAGGGGGAGTCCAGGAAAGAGTCAAGACTCCTTGGAACCAAGGCGACCTGGGGAGAGAGAGACTCTTACTAGGGAGACGGGCGTGCTCAGCCCTCCTCCTCCACCAGCTTCAGGGCAGTGGTAGGACATTCTGTCCGAGAGACAGAAGCATAAGGAGGAACCTGCTTTCCTCTGTGGTGTCGAGTTCGAGTGAAGAGAAGGAGAGCAAACATAAAGGAACTGTCTGGAAACAATCGATATCTCTATTTAACCTTGGCCGGCCCGTTAAACAGAGAAACACTTACAACTATTTTATACACAGGGAAAAATGCTAGCCTGCCCCCATCACCTTCCGGAAACACGTGATAAACCTCCTGTGTAGTTCAGGCTGCCTGCACCATCCCAGGACTTCAGAATCGTGATCAATACCACATGGGCCACAAGAACAAGCGCAGGCTGCCAGGAGAGGCGTTCTCAGACACACAGTGTGTGACGGCTGGAGGACTCAGCAAGGCAGAGGAGAGTACGTGAACTGACCACAGGAAGTTCTTGGATGAGTTATCTTGGGTTCCCAGGTAAAGCCACAAATCACGTACTGCTAAGTAGGTAGCTCCTTTCCTGTTTTTATGCCTTTTCTTTAGGGATCTAATTCTCACGAAAGCAACTCAGGAAGAAAAAAAACAAATGCTTCTTTGTTTCCAGGACTTGGCCCTTTGTTTTATAATTAATATAGATTCCCACCCCCAATGCATAAATGTTTAAAGCATCATTTATATTGCATCACCCACTTGTTAAAGTTTAAAATGTTGCAAATAGCCAAGAGTCTGTGCTTTAGTTACAGGCAAACTTGCTCCCACCATGGTCTTAATCTCTGGCAAACAGTGGCATAAAATTGACCACGAGGTGAAGTCTGTATTTGCTGTACATTCTTTGCCATTATCATAAAAGATATAGAGATCTGGTTTTGAGTCAAAGCCTAGCTGAAATTATTTTAAGAATATACACAGCTGGTCTGAAGTGTGTGTGTGTGTGTGTGTGTGTGTGTGTGTGTGTGTGTGTGTGTGTGTGTGTGTGTGCATCTGCATGATACACTATATACAGAAATGGATGAAAAAAGTAGTCCTTAACCCAATATTGGTGCAATTAGTTAATAAAGACTGAAGGAACATGGATGGACCTGGAGACTGTCATCAGAAGTGAAGTAAACCAGAAAAAGAAAGAAAAATATCATGTATCAGCTATGTGTGGAATCAAAAAAAAAAAAAAAAGAGAGACACACTTGAACTTATTTACAAAACAGAAACAGACTCACAGACATAGAAAACAATCTTATGGTTACCAGGGGGAAAGAGGGCGGGAAGGGATAAATAGGGAGTTTGAGATTTGCAGATACTAACTACTGTGTATGAAATCGATTAACAACAAGTTCCTTCCGTATAGCACAGGGAACTATATTCAATATCTTGTAGTAACCTAGAATGAAAAAGAATATGAAAATGAATATATGTATGTATATGTATGACTAGAGCATTATGCTGTACACCAGAAATTGATATGACATTGTAAACTGACTATACTTCAATAAAAGAAAAAAAAAAGATCAAAGGAGATATAAACCAGCACCTTCAGACATAGGGATTATTATTTTTTCATTGAATTACAGTTGATTTACAATGTTGTATTAGTTTTTATAGCAACTAACACTTAGGTGTACAACACCGTGATTCAGTTATTTTTTCTGATTATATTCCATTATAGGTTATGACAAGATGTGAATGTAAATCCCAGTGCTATTCAGTAAATCCTTGTTGCTTATCTAGTTTATGTAGAGCAGGTTCTATCTGTTAATCCCATACTTCTAATTTGTCCCTTGCCCTGCCCTCTCCCCTTTGGTAACTGTAAGTTTGTTTTTACAGACATAGGGATTATTTTATTAACGAGGGAATGGGTCCAAATATTGAATGAGCCATTTGCTTTCAAAAAGCCAAATACAAATAGAGTAAGGATGTTCTTCCTCGTGCCATTCTTACACATGCTAAGGTTTCACGTCACTTGGCGCATACATCATCTCAAGGATGGATTGTGCAGGGGCTGTAAATCAAGGTAGACTCTTTGCCACCTTTCATTCCCATAACTGGGCTCTCGCCCTGTCTCTTATGACCAAGCTTCTCCTGATTCAGTAACCGAGCCTTGATATGTTCTACCCTGGTTCTCTTTCCAGGCTTCCCGGGGTCCCAGCCTGCTTCCTTTCCTTTCCTTCCAATCCTCTTGAATTCCAGTCTTAACCATCATCATTGTTAGATTTTCTGACTGTCAGAGGGTTACAGTGCAGGGAGCTTGGCACTGATTGTGGGAAGTTGGGGTCTGTGTCAGTAACACCTCCCTGTCATGGGGGAAGATGATTCTGCACTTGCAGAAGACTCTGAATTCTGAACTATTTTAAACAGAAGAGGTTCTAGTGTTTTCCTGCAAGGAAACAGAGAAGCTCTATTCAACTATTCTCTGCAAAAATTTCCTGGGACATCTCACTTAAGGTATAAGATTCGTCAGTATTCTGTATAAGAGCTGTTCTTAAACTTTAGTAAACCTATGAATCAGGGAGTTTCTTAAAATGCACATTCCTAGGTCCCCCCCCCCCCCCCAGATCTGAATTCAGAACTTTTGGTATATAATTCAGGACCTTTGGACTTGATCTCCCCGTGACTCTCTCCGTCTTAGATGGAATTTTGAGAAATGGCGTCTTATGTGTTCACTGAACAACATCCAGGTATGAATTACACATTTTATTTTCATATAGACGATTATGGTTAGAAAAATATTTGCTGCCTTTAAAAAGTTTAATATATCCCCTACAATCTCTTTTGCAGCATTAATTCGTCGAGTAAATCATTTCTATAAAACACAGATGTAAAAGTTAACGTAGCCTAATCCAGACTGGGATGACTGCAAATTGCTCTAAGAATGGATGAAATGTAAATGAATGAATTTCTGTAAACGCTTGGGGTTTGTTTTTTGTTTTTTTTTTGTTTGTTTGTTTGTTTTTTGCTAGCTAATATTCTATGGCAATGAGGTAAGGATATATAGTCAAATATTGAACTGTTTGAGCTATGTTAGGAGATTAATTTAAAGGCTAAGCTTTTACAGTAGCTAAGAGAGTGAGACTAGAGTTCATGACCATCTAAGTAACCCTTGACTTAGTGGGTCAACTGGATATGAGCCAGACTACCCAGATGCATCTTTCAGGGAGTCCTTTAGAAAAGTGAGACAGCATCTCCTTTACCAGAAGTATGACAGAGAAAAAACACCTGCTCCCTGATTTTAGGCATCTGAAGATAGAAATCTAAATAACACCAATAACATTAACAGCTAATATTAAGCCCTTTCTATGTGCAAAGTACTTCATTTTCATTATTTCATACTGTCTTCACAACATCCCGACAGATATTTAAAGATGAAGAAACTGAGGCTCAGAGAGGTTAAGAAACTGGTCCAATGTCACACAGCTAGAAAGTAGCACAGCTAGAGTCTGACGCCAAACCCCAAGACATCACAGCTGTGCGAAAAAAACCTCAGCTCTCCGCACTGCTACTGGTCTCCTCCACCAGTTTCCTTTGTTTTAAACATAAACCATGGAGCTAAAGCTTGCGGTTTGAAAAGTTCACGTAGCATGAAGTGGCTCACAGAAAATAATTATCCAGGTATTTATCTTTAGGAAAAAAGAAAAAAAAATTCCATTTTTATTTCAGTATCAATATATTTTTTGCCAACATATTTTGGTCTGATGGCCCCAGAGCTCAGCTTTGTCCGGATCTGGTGGCCGAGATTCATTTCACATTCTCTCCAGGTCCAACAGCTGCCTGGGGCAGCCTGATCGTTAGGCTGTCCGTGTAGAAGATCTTTAGAGGAGAGACATCTGCTGAGATTAGAGGAACCTCAACTTCTTCATCTTTAAACATCTATAGGGCTGTTGTGAAGACCCCGGATAGTAATCTGTTCCCTTCTGTGACTGGCATGTAGAGAATAATTTTAGGACTGAATTTTTATTTTTTTACTTAAAAAAAACCTGTAGCCCATTCAAGCAAGGCAAGGAAGAGGAACATTCAGTGTCCTGGTAGTTGCTTCGGAAACAGGGAATTGGCTGGCACTCCGGGTTCCCTGGGCTAACCCCCTGCCGTCCATGTTCACAGTCAAAGCCACCAGCCCACAGACAAAGTCACCCAGGGGGTGAAAGGCACATGGAAGGATTCAAGACTCTTAATCCCCATCTGATGCCCCTCTACTACACCGGGATAAAGGAACTACTTCATTCTGATGTGAGGACTTGGTAGGTGAAGGGTATTTCAAAGCAGGTGGTGAAGCAAGCAGAGAGGAAAGGCAGGAGGGGGACTGAACACAGAACAAGGCAGAGGATTGCAGAGACCAGGACAGCAGGGAGAGGCGAACGTGAGTGGCTCCAAGGAAAACGCCTCGTAAGCTCCTTCAGCTGAAGGTCTCCCCTCCAACGGCGGGCGTCCCTCCCCACAGCCTGTCCACGTGCTCACCTGTTCGTCCCCCTCAGCCCCACTAGCATGTCTTGATGACTTAATGGCAAACAGGATTTGCAGTTGTGTGAAGACAAGGGGTGGGACTAAGAAGTGGGGAGAGCAGGAAACGGGTCATCATGATGATTATTGTTTTTATTTAATTAGGTTTTGCTATTAGAACAATAAATAATAATAATGAGAATGATAATCATGCTGATAAACCAACATTTAGAAAGCCAGGCACTATGCCAAGCATTTAAAATACACAATCTTACTTAACCCTCTGCTATTCTCATCAGTACTCCTGTTGTCCTGCTTCAGAGATGGGGACACTGGGGCATGAAGAGGTCAGACCTTCACCAAGGTCACGGGGTGGGGAGGGCTGGGACCCAAAGCCCAAATGCTGGCTGTAGATTCCAACTCCGGTGCCCGCTGTGTGCCGGGCTTAGGTGTCACCTCCCTGGATCTGCACAGCAACAGGCAGAGCTGGGCATCGCGATCCCTCTTACAGATGAGGAAACTGAGGCTAAGAAAAGGGAGAAAGGCAGAGTGGACGTTCATAAACAGGACTCCGAGCCACTCTTTTGCTGTTCCCAAGGCTATTCTGAGAAACCCATTCTGAAATAAGGCTGGGACCCGCTTTCTCATGTCTAGGACTCTATGTCCAGGTAGGAGCTGGGTGAGAGGAAGTCTGGGAAGAGGAAGGACCTGACAAGGGGGAGGCTGTAAGCATGGAGCACGTCCCCCATGGCCTGTCAGCTGAGCGAGGGGCATCACCAAGGCATTGGGGAGGGTCACTGGAATCAGGTGGAGGTTCTACATTGGGGAGACAGAAGGCAGTGGAGCAAATTGGGGCACGACAAGGAAGAGAGTGAGGCAGACATAAAGAAAGAACATCAGGAGAAGAGAAACCTCTCAGAACAGCATAAACACAACCCAAATTTCAGGCATCAACAAAAACCCACTGACGCTCAGACACCTCTGACTGCCTTCCTTTCTTCCCCCGATGGCGCAACTGGAACCTCTGATTTCATCTCTCCTTTTACTTCTGCATGATGCACGCTGACACATACAGTATGTAAAACGCAGGGACGTGTGAAAAGAAAGTGTGGCGAGGGTTGTTTTCCATCTCCCAATAACAGCGTTTCAATTTGGTACCTAAATAAACAATCTATTTTAGTGGCTCCCCTTTGAAACCTCGAATGTTCCCTTCTGTTATTTCTGGCAGTTCCCAATCCTGTGATGTGATTAGAGAGGATGATTACACTTACATAACAGCATCAAATTAATTTGCCGCCGAGAACAACAGCGGCAGGAAATCATCGGAGTTCTCAGATCGCGTCGCCCCCACCCCCACCCGCCTTGAGTTTATTTAAGTGACATCAAGGGATTAGAGCGAAGTCGGTCAGTAGAGCACTGGTGGGAAAACAACCAAAACATCGGCTCTGACCTTGTAAACGAAAGAGGAACAGAGCAAATAATGGAAAGTGTTTGCCCCAGCCCTGGTGCGAGGGCCATTGGATGAATCAGCCTCCCAAACACACAGTTCTGTCTGCAGGAGAAAGAAACACGCTGTACCTTTCCGTGAAGATTATTTTCTCGGGCTACGTCCTGCCAACCAAGGACTGTCAAAACCAAAGATCTTTGAGATTGTACTTATGGTTTTTCTTTTTCTTTTGGCCCTTTTCCAAGAAAAAAAATTTTTTTTTTCAATTGACTTGAATATTTCACCCCAGGACCCCAGATCAAAAACAAAACAAAACAAAGAAAGGAGACAAAAAGCAGAGGCAAACAGTATTGCTTCTGATTTTCTAAAAGATGGGACAGTCACAGTTCCGAACACCGTAGCCCATGATCTCGCCAAAGGCCAGTGGTTTGCAACAGAGGGTGGCGCGGGGTTGCCTTGGAAAGGGGCTCAAGATGTATGCCCGGTTGGCAGTTTTCAGATCTGACACTAACCCTTGCGCAGTCATTTAAAGTCTCTGAGCCTTGGTTGTCTCACCCAGGAAAGGAGATAGTACCTCCTTCCACCTGTATTACAGACTTGGTGTTCACTCATCCATTCACGCCATCCACCATTCAGTAAATACTTATGGAACACTGCTTCCATCTCAGGAACGATGCTGGCCACCGGGAATACCAGCGGACATCGTCTCAGCCCTAGGAGCGCACGTCCTAGTGAAGTGTGATCATAAAAAGACCATTTCTTCTGGTCTTTTCCTGGGCTGGGTTTCTCAGCCGCGGTGCCAAGAGGGCGGTGTGGGGAGGCACCCATCTCACCACCCACTATCCAGCGTTGTGTGTATTCCACATCCAGGAGGTATCACCATCCTGTTCTACAAATGAGGAAATGGAGCCCAGATACTTGAAGTAACTCTACGTCAAGGCATATTAGCAAGTGACTAGATTAAAATTCAAACCCAGGTTTTCTGAATTTAAAGCTACACTAGTCCCTTTCTAATTTTGGGGAACCTGATAAACTCTAAAGCATTCTGCAGACACAAAGGATTATTTTAAGTGTGTTTACACGAGATGTTCATACACTGTCTGAGACATCACAAAAGCACAAATTCTTGTTGCCTCATTCCAGCAATTCCAGTACTTGATTCTTTTTAAAGCAAATTCATTCCCATTGTCCCATTTAATCCTTGTGACAGTGCTGAGATACACACAGAACAGATAGTATCTATGACTCCCATTGCACAGATGAGGAGACCAAGTTCAACGAATTTGCCAAAATTGGACCTAGAACTGTCCTAGAACAGGAACACTGGTCAGTGGCTCTTCCCTCACCACCCCCCACACACTATCGCCAACCTCTCTCAGTGGGAACATACAGAAGGAGGCTGATGTCTCCAGTTCTGACTTCAGTAGGTTTCTGGATGCTGCCTGTATGTGTCGGTCTTTTGGGTTTCCATAGCATCCCGTGTTTAGGTAGATATCCATATGTGAAATACAGCATGGGCTATTTTTATACTTGCCCACTTCGAGTATCATTTGCTGCTTTTCCACCTTATAAAAATGAGTAGCATGCCCCATCTTTTCTGAACATCGCCATCATTCATGGAGATCTCATCGTGCATTCTCTCACTTGGCGCTTTGGTAAGAGTGCACCTAATATCAATACATGAGGTTTCCAAAGTTGGTTCTGCTCCAATGACATCACTCTAACCTTTTGTTCCTTGGGTGTAAGTGACAAAACATGACAACAAAGAGACTTATGCTAATTCCAAGTTTAGCATGGAGGCCATCGTATCAATTGACCCTGATTATTCACCCCTTTTCTCTTAACTAATTCATAAACTGGCTGTCAGAAAATTTTTTTTGTCCTATTTTACCTTCACTGTTTAGTTCACTGCTAGTCCTTCCGCCCTAAGTGCTTGCCGCCCAACGTCTGCAACCTTCCCCTATTCTTCAAGGTCACCTCACTACCACGTCCTTGAAGACATATTTCCACAATACCTCTGCCAACACCAACATCCCCCTGCTCTGAATCTGCGAAGCCCACAGGTTGTCAGTGTTTACCGGGCAGGCACTTAGAGGAGACCCAGTCCTAACAATGAGGAGACTGGAGTCAGAGAGGTCAAATGGCTTTCTGGTTGATGCCGAAGCAGGAACGAGTACCCTGCTCCCTGACCCTTGAGGCTCGCACTGCTTGTCTCAGACCCCTTTGCCTCTCCCCGGATGACCGTGGGGATGTCCAGTGTGTCCACAGCCTGGAATGAATATCTTATTATCCCCATAACCTTGCTGAGCTCCTGGAAGGCACAGCTGAGTCTTCACTGCTGAATCCCACAGCATCTTGCACAAACCCAAACACAGAGGAGTTGTTCAAGACATAGTTTGGGATAAATGGCTGCCCTTGAAGGATGCTACTTTCTTTACAGAAACTGTGTGCTGCCCAGTCCCCTGTTGGTTCCCTCTTTTGCTGCTCCCCGTTCCTTGAGTCCCTCCTCCACCCAATCCTACACCTCCACAGAGGGCTTGGGTATCCACCTTCTCCTCCCAACATGAGGGAAGCCCAGAGTTGCATGAAGTTGTTCTGGGAGTGTTCACGTCATGATCGGCGATAATGGCAGGTATTTTATTTTCCACTTAAATAACTGAATAAATACAACGATTACTTAAATACATTTTCCACTGAAGAGAGAGGAGTTTGGGATGAGGTACGTGTGCTCATGACTTGGTTTCCACTACTGGGTGCTGAGCTGGATACCTGCAGCCACTGTTGCAATCTGACTGTCATGCAATTTCAAATGTTTATTTTTTGTTTATTGTTTACTTGATTGATTTGTCTAATTTTCCCCCACAATCAGCCTGTGGGTAAAGGCAAACAGTAGAAGGATTCTGAAATGAAAATTTACACTGGAGAGTTAACTCTGCAGATCCATTCGGCTGTGCATCACCAGACTTCAGAATTACATCTGACTGACCTCTCAGATAACCCACTGAGACCTCTCTATCATTTAAAAAGAACAATGTTATTAATAGAAAATTTGGCATTTCCTGTATCCAATTTGGCTTTCAATTATTTCTACAGAAGTCCTTATGAAGAGTGATCAAAAATCTTTTTAATTTCAGTATTTAGAAATAAAAGAAACAAGTAACAAAAATAAGCCAGAAGATTAAGCAGATTTTGTCTATTTTTGTTGATATCTGATGCTATAACACACAGTTAAATTTCAAGCCACAGTTTAATATTTATTTGGTTTTCAAACTAAGCACACTATTAGATGCCATTTTAATGTATGTTTTATGAATTGTCATTTCTTACATAATTAAAGTAAATTAAACCATGTGCATCACTTGTTAGATGGAACTCATTCAGAATTTATCATTATAACACAGGAATATTAGTAAATATTATATTCAATTAACTTTGTCGTAAAATCTTTAATCTATACTGATCTAAAATGACACATAGCTTTTAAAACATTAAATCACTTAATTTTGCATTGCGTGTGAAATGATCAGATGATTAAAAAATTCTTCAGAAAACGTATATATAACTAAAAAATGAATTCACAAGTTTTAAAATGGCTGGGGAATGCTGTTCTAACCTCTCTGTATCTGGCCCTGATCTCACCAGCTATGCTCCTTCTCTAAGATGAATGTGTTTCTCAGCACCACCTGTCATCCTTTCTTTCTCGCATACAAACTTTCCCTTTCCCCTTTCTCCTTTTCCTCATTCTACAGCCATTATCAAGTCTCCCTGTTCTAAACCGTCAGCCAACCAGCGGTAAGCAGCATCGGGAAGCCTGCTCCTTAGGCCTGTCTCCCCTCATGCTGCTAACTTACGCAGACAAACTTCAGGGAGGAATATTTTTCTGTCATGTCCTCTGCCTCGGGGCCTTTGCACTGGCTGTTTCTGCCACCTGGAGTGCTCTTCGCTTAGTCCTTCATGTAGCTGGCTGAGTAGCTAGTTCAGTTCTCAGTTCCTCCAAGATCTGACCAATCTTGCTAAAGTGCCCATCCAGTCCCTCTCCATCACATCACCCCCTTCTGATTCTGAGTATTTATTACTGCCTGACATTTCTCTTATTTATTTTGGAACAATTTCAAAAGAGGTTGCCTGCTTTCCTGAGTATGACTCCAGCATGTAAAATGGTGCCCAGTACATAGAAAGTGCTTGATATTATTTGCTGAATAAATGAACAGATGAGTAAATGATGATCCATTTCAGCTTCCTCTGCTTGCTTCTTTTTCCTTCACTCTCTCCTTAAATGCTTGCTTTGTGTAGGAGTCTGCCTTCTAACCTCTTCTCTTCTCTGTTTTCACACGTTCCTTGGGTTACCCCAGCCACCCCCAGAATTCCAACACCCATCTATACGGAGATGACAAATACAGAGCCTGGCGCTGCCCAGGGCAGACATTACTAGTGGATTTCAGCTCTCTTTTCAAAACAGTCTAGTCCTAGTGTGCAGGGCCCTCCAGGCACGCTCTGCCAGCTGATGGGATCTGGCTCTCCAGATGAAAGCTATTCCTCTGATCTGTATGCCAATGATTTTCCAAATGTTTATCAGCAGCCCTGGAGTTTTCTGACCCTCTTTCACACTGCCTCCTAGACACCTTCATTTGTTCACCACCATCACCTAGCACCACGCCTGGGGTATGGCGAGTGCTCAGTAAATGCTTTGTCCAATGCTAAGCACGTATTCAGTGGCACCAGCCGCTCACACAGCCCCTCCCAGCTTGCCGGGTATGAAAGTGAGACTCACCTATTTGTCCTTCTCTGCTTTCAGACTTTCAGTGGCAATTTGCCAGGTCTGGAGCACAGTACCCATTTGTAATACGCCGCACATGTTGGCCAACCGTTTCACAATTTCACCCTTGAGTTCCTTCAAAACTCTTGGGTGGATGCCATCAGTTCCAGTGATTTATTCCCACCTAGAGTGTCATTCCAGGACATCCTGTCCACTCACCGTGACTTGTTCTAACGCTTCAGACGCTTCTGTTCTCAAATACAATTGGGGAGGGGGAATTTTCCTCTTCACTTTCTTTAGTCAGAGCTAATGCAAGGAATTTACCATGAGTCTCTCAACTTTTTTTTTTTTTTTTTTGCTTATCTTTAAAGTAGTGACGACCAAGTGGGTCCAACTGATCTGACTGACTCTCATTATTCTGACTGCGGTTGGTTCCTATTGAAAGAATGTTTTCTAGGGGAAAGTGTGGGACAGGGATAAATTAGGAGTTTGGGATTAGCACATCCATATTACTATATATCAAAGAGATAAACAACAAGGACCTACTGTACAGCACAGGGAACTACATTCAATTTCTTATCATAACATATAATGGAAAAGAATCTGAAAAGAAAAAAAAATATATATATATATATGTCTATGTATAACTGAATTGCTTTGCTGTACCCCTGAAACTAACATTGTAAGTCAACTACACTTCAGTAAAAAATAAAATTAAAAAAAATGTTTTCTGATTGGCACAGAAATCCCCTGCAGAAAGCCAACCTCAAATTCTCTCCTGCAGTGCTATGCCCACTAACTTTATAAAATTCAGGCTGATAACTCAAATGGATTAAAGAGCTTTCACATCCACCCATTAATTTAATCTTCATAAAAACTCTGAAACATTGATCAGATAGGCTAGACAAATTATCATTTTATGGACCAAAAAAAAAAAACAAAAACCAAAAACCCAAAAAACCAAGATTCAGAGAGGCTGAGAGATGTCAATGTCCCACAGTAAGTCAGTAGCTGAGCTGAAGTTGGAATAATTCTTCCGGTTCACAATGCAGTGCTTTATTTTTGGTCTCCTTCCTACACCTTGATTCCATTGAACTGCATCCTAATCTAATCAAATGCTCAATGAACAGTCATTAGGACAACTGGAAAGAACTAACTGACGTCAGAACGGTTTCCAGTGGCCACATGTAGCTACGGCCTCATGTAACAAAAATGTGCTCTGCTAAGAAATATTCCCCAAGGAGAGCCCAAGGGAACACACAGATAGCCCTGACCCACAGAGGCCAGTCCAGACTATATTTGAGGGTGAACATCACAGCACACGGAAATATATACACAGCGTTTGAAGGCTTGAACGTTCTTTCTGCTGGGTTTTATCTTGAGATTAACTGAATTCCATCATAGGACCCTCTGCTGGAGTCCAGGCTGAGGCGAATGTCTGGGCCACCGCTAGCAATTAATACATCACCAAGCAGAGAGGCGGGGGGTGGGGAGGCGGACACAGCTTTGAGTCAGTAGCAACCACAATTCCCACAAGGGAATGTTGAGGAAGCTGAGTAGCTGGAAGGATCAAATACTAGTATTTCATTTTTAGGATCACATTTTGCGTGCAACCACAGCTCCAGACCTGAAAGACTGGCCGTCTCAGATTTGCCCATAAACATAAAGAAATCTGTCTCTAATGTAATCTGACATCGTCCCTACTCTGCGATTAACCGCTTCTGGGTTGGCCTCAAAAACGTGCGTGCCAAACAGTGTCCTGCGGATCCCAGGGGCGGCAAGCTTCATTCTTCATTCTTCTTTCCACCTTGTCTTTTCCCAAATACTATCTTGCCAGTTAAGCCAATCTGGCTGAACGGTGAGGAACAGTTCATCATCTGTGCTCCAACCATAATGGAAACATACTATCATTTGATATCTTATTTCCCCCATCCAGGAGACAGCAAATAATTCGTCATTTTTGTTTTAATTCCTTTGGTACAAAGATCAGCCTGAGTGTATTTGGGACTTGCTAGTCACTCTGTAGCTCAGCATTTAACATTTTTTAATGTGCCAATTTGGACTATGTTTTTAATAGTTTTAATTTAAAGCACCAAAAACTGTGTTAAAAAAATGGTTTCAGTTTGCTTCAAGATGAGTTTGAGTTGGTTTTTTTTTTTTAAATTTTTGAATGTTTCAAACTTTCCTTTGGAAAAATAAAAGGTCTTCCAACAAATGTCAATCGATCATTGATGCTAAAAAAAATTCAGTTTGTTGGGGTAGGGGGGCCTTGGAGGGGCTGAAAGCGGGCTAGACACTCTCCCGGCACCCAGTTGATCAGTCTCCTACATTCGGAGTATTTGCTAATGAAGGAGCACTGATCTGGGACTGAAAAAGGATTCCCTAGGTCTGTTAATTTACTTGGAATAATTCATTATCTGACACTTTGAGCTGTGAATTTAGCTGGTAAATCCCAGGTCACCCCAACGTCATGTGCAAAGAGGGTAGTGCTGTTTTTGTGTAAGGAGTTCACGAGGATGGATTAAAGCCCCCTGTCCCGTTGTTACCCTTACTGGAAGGAGCTTGTTAATAAAGAGCTCTTCAGAGCCTTTCCTTTGTACAGCCACTAGATGAATATTTATAGAGTATTCCATTGGTAAACAGCATTAAAATATCAACAGAGCATACCAAGAAATAGGAAGGCCGTTTTTCCCTAATACATAGCAGGGCTGTGACACACTGGGGTTCCATTCCTGGAATGGCTACAGAACAGCACAGAAGGAAAAATCATTTGCTTAACAAACCAGGGGGCAGCAAATCGTGTGGTCTGCTGGAACTCTGGCGAGCTTGTGAATTGAGTGTTCTGAGTAAGTGAATGATACACACGTATCTGCACACACAAACACACATGCAGATACACACAGGCACCTGATACTTGTAACCACTGAAACTGGCCACTGGACATTGCTGCTTTTGGAGATACGAAGTGGTCATATATCAGAATTTTCACATGGTTCAACCTAAGGAATGCTGCCCCAAGTTTCTGGCTCTCTCCCCCTTTCGGGCACAGGGAGGGACGGGCATATGGAATTCTGTTTTACGCATGGGCTCCAGCTAGCAAGCTGAGCAGGAAAGGGTGGAGGTGGGGAGGAGCTGAATGGAAACCTTCACAGAGACCAATTTCTGCAGATTCCCTGGGCAGCAGGATGGAGGACGTGGGGGTGGCCATCAGCCTGGGCACCAAAGCACCTTCCCGGTCGCCAGCTGTGGCTGCGTGCTCTCCACTGCAAACCTCTGGTACCCATCCTAGGTGTGTTCCCAGTTTTCAAAGGGATTAGCATACAATAAAATACGCTCAACAAGAAAACCACACAGAATGTAATGAATCATTCTTTGATGATTCAAAAGGCACTCTGGGATCCTGCAGCGCCCGAGGTCAGCATTACAAACATCAATTATTTTACTGGTAAATGTTTGGAAGAGCCAGTTCACTAGAGGTACTAGTTAAGAAAGTGCTGGGCAAAACTCTCATTACAATATTTAAAAAAATAATAATGTTCCAGCCCAGGCCTTCTCTGCTTTCAAGCTCTTGCCTAGACGACTCCTACTCTCTGCAAAAATGGTTTGTTTATCAGCTTGGAGAAATACCTATTCTACAGATCGAGGAGGTAAAACTGAAATTCCCTCATTTTCCTACGAACGACACTTTGGATAGATGTCTCCCCTTTTTCCTTAACCACCTCCATATGCCTCTAATCACATTCATATCACTATACGAGAAATGTGGTTTGACCAAGGTGACAAAATTATTTCGGAAAAAAATCGGAGTCAGGGGGCACACTTGTGCTTCGTTCAGTTTCCAGTTTTCCTAAAACCCAGGAGGACATGACTCTACTGCAGTCAAGACAATCGCAAGTTGAGTTTCTCCCTCTTTGAAAACCACAGCGGTTGGTAATGAAGAAAAAACATCTAGTCCTTGGAAGTCAAGTTCTTGGGCACTTTTTGAAAACAAATTAATCCAAAACATCTGCAAGGATTTTATCTGTAAAAACCCAGGTGTCTAAAACCTAAGGAGACAAAAATACATAAATGAGGCTTTGTCAAGCAAGTTTTTGAAAAACAGGTTTCTAGCAGAAACGAAGCGTCCGAAGTAAAACGCAGTTGGCTTGATGAATCTCTATTTTCCATGGATTCCTCCTGCTGGCCTTCAACAAACAATGGAATTCCTAGGTGAGTCTCGTCAGATTTTCCAAAGGGCTGAATGACATGAGGGGATTCCAGGCAAATGAAAGTCTCCAGGAGGCTCTCTGACCTGGATTTATTGAAAAATTCTGGTTCTTCTGAATTTAAATGTTAATGGTGTAAACCCAAAGCAGTCAGACCTTGAGGTTATGGTATCAGGCTTGAATAACTAAAGACAGAGGTGTTGACTTTCTATCAAATGACAAGCTTAGGTGTTACCTAATCTGCATAGAAAGAATTCAGGGAAAGGAGGACACGTTACTGCACCTGTGGCTGGTTGTATGTCTTTGAAAAATGTGCGAAACTCAAATGCACACACACACACACACACACACACACACACACACACACACACACAGCATGAAGAAATGTCTCCAGGTTGCTGGCACACATATTTACTCCCATGACTGTGAGCAGGGGAGCCTGCTCACATTCTTAACGAATGTCCTTTTGCTGGAAGCGACTGTGGCTTCGTAGCTATGTTTTCTGTAACATCTACAAATGCAATATCATCTAACTGCCACCCTAAAACTGTGTCTCCAAGAGAGACGCTACCGGTATTTTGTAAACTGCTGCTGCTTCTGCTCTCTCCCTGTTAGACATGGTCTAATGGGTTTGGAAAATGACATTCAAGATGCTGCTTTGCTAATTAGAACTTCCGCTACCTGATTCTTGAAGGACTTAAGCACGCCTGATTGTGTGCTCGGCCGTTTTATTAAGTTGTTTTGAGTGCTGAAAGTCTCTTAACCTTCATACAGACTCATATTCATAAAAAAAAAAATGTTAAGAAAAAAAAAAAACCAACTGGAGGGAAAGAAGGACATTTAATTCCAAATGGAAGTTCCGATTCATTTCCAAAATGCACAGAATTTTACTAGCCTAGCAAAGCAAAAGCAGGCTTACAGATGTTGAAAACTGAGTTAAGAGACTTGCACAGATAATTTTGCCAAAACTTTCTCGACAACGTGGTAAATGCTGTTCTGGGCAGCTAAGGGGGAAAGACAGCACTGTCTTGCCAGGAGCCGGACTGACTCCCAAACCATTTTTTTCAACAGTGAGAGCTGAACAAATTTGATTGAGATGTTTCCCTTGCCCGGGGTTAATTGGTCCTTGGGCAAATTTAAGTCCAGGGTCTCCTACCAGGGAAATTGTTTCAGGCGAGGAAGTGACTCCCTCAGCATCAAACTCCTCCTGAGCTTTCTTTTAGAAAGTCTCCTTTTCAAAGTTGAGGAGGTTACACAGTATGTTAAACTCTTGACAAGTTCTAAGGCAGAGGAGAGACAAGATAGGCTGCTGTCAGCCTTCCCAGAGAGTCCATCGTGAACCAACCCCAACCGGCACCATCATACAGGTCCCCGCGTGGGGCACACACGCAGCCTGATCACACCCTTGCCTCAGGAAGCACGTGGGGGGACATATGCCAGATGGCAGCTCCCCAGTTCTCCTGCTCCGTTTCAGAGATGCTTCCCAGAACCCGCGCATGCTGTGCCCATTCAGGAACGCGGGGCGCTCCCGCCGGACCTGCCCCTCCAATTCTAGATCATCCACGTGTGATCCCCACCGCTGGGGGCATTTCTGTTCTGCTCCCTGCCTTCTCGCGATAGTGCCAATCACTGCTCTCCCCCAGCCGGGTCCTCCCCGAAGGCTCTCCGAGGCTGCTCCCTTAGTGATTGGCATCTCATTAATGAAGAAGGGCTGGTGTCTCTCTCATTACGGTTACAGTGAGTGAGAGTACCTCAGAACTAATTGACTTGCTCTCACTAGGGAAGACACTTCCCTCCATCCACACTTTCCTGCTGCCTGTGGCAATAAAAGAACCCGTTTTGTTTTAACATTAATAAGGTGAGAGAATAGAGAATTTCCAAAAGAAATTAAGGAAGGCAAGAAGGTAGGTGCTTGGCCCGTGGACGTTTCCCTATGCTGGAGTTCAGTGAGGGACCCCTGATTCAGCCACGGTACGGACCACTCCGGAGAGGCTGGCAGGCAAAAGAGAAACCAGCCGCTCAGGGAGTCTGGGGTGCAAAGCAGGAGACGTGGCTTCTAGTCCTGGGTCCTATGTCCCTGAGTGACCTTGGACCAGTCTTGGATTTTTCTCTAGTCCTCAGTTTTATTATCAGTAAAGCAAGGGGAGTGAATAAAGAGATCTTGTAGGGTTCTCCCAGCTCGAAGATTTTATAAATGGGAGACTCTGGACGATTTAAAACTTTTTTTTCCCTGTTTGGAGTGAGTTTTTATCTCTGGCAACAAATTAGAAATTCCTCCAGAATTAAAGAGCATGGAATGGAAATCATTTGGCTTCTCCAGCTGAAAAGGTCAACTAGATTCAGAAATGTACTCCACGCCTGCACCGTCTGTGTGGAAACCTAATTAGAGATCATACTTCATTGGGCTGAAAGGGATCAAACTTATCCAAGCTTTCATCTGGATCTGTATTTTCAAAAAAAATTACTCTGAGTTACTAATTCATTTATCTTTCGACTTACAGGAATTCCACTCATTGATAAAGCTCCGCTTTGACACTCCTGCTCCCATAAAATACCTTCCTTTCCATCCCCATTACTTTATGATCAGTGCCCCTTTATCATGTTGTGCTTAAAGTGCCTCGTCATTTAAGAAACCGTAAAAAGGACATCTTCAAGAATGTGTTCATCAGGGAGCTAGAGACGGCTCCTGTGCCTGGAACCAGAGCATGCCCGCTCGGTGGCTTGTCTCCCAGGAAATGAGGGCAGCCTAGAGACTGTTAGCACGAGAAAGCATCCCAGGTTGCCTGGATTCCACCGGAATGGGAATGTTGGTGTTAAACTGCAACATGGGTGACAAAGCAGCGGACATCAGAAATGCTCATGTTAAGGAGAGAGATGGCTTTACATTGGGAAGACCCCACCATCCACAGCACTTTTTTTTTTTTTTTAAATTGAAGTATAGTCAATTTACAATGTTGTGTTACTTTCTGGTATATAGCATAGTAATTCAGTTATACATATAGATGTATATTCCTTTTCATATTCTTTTTCACTATAGGCTATCACAAGCTATTGAGTATAGTTCCCTGTGCTATACAGTAGGACCTTGTTGTTTATCTATTTTATATATAGTAATTAGGATCTGCAAATCCTAAAATCCCAATTTATCCCTCCACCCCTCCCACCCTTCCCCCTGGTAACCATAAATTTGTCTCCTGTGCCTGTGAATCTGTTTCTATTTTGTCAATAAGTTCATTTGTCATTTTTTTTTTTAGATTCCACATATAAGTGGTATCATATGGTATTCATCTTTCTCTGTCTGGCTTAACTCACTTAGTATGGGAATCTCTAGGTCCATCCATGTTGCTGCAAATGGCATGTTCATCCTTTTTTATGGTTGAGTAGTATTCCATTGTGTGTGTGTGTCACAACTTCTTAATCTAATCATCTGTTGAGGGCCATTTAGGTTGCTTCCGCGTCCTGGCTATTGTAAATAGTGCACAGCAAATTCTGATTCCTCCCTCTCTTGCTGATAGAGGCTATTTGTGAAATGGGAGACTCAGCTTAATGGATCGGTTTCTTATCTTTATGTCTATGAAGGGGAGGAGTACTTCCTGCTCCTGAGATCCCCCACCAGAGCAAATGAAAGTAAGTTCCACGTGGACCCACCAAGGTCAGCCTGGGGGTGAGTCCTTGAGATCAACTTAGAATCATGGTCTTACTGTCCTCCAAACTCTCATCCCTACTTCTGCAGGTTCCTAAGTATCGCCCTAGGCGATACTGACAACCTTTTCTCCTGCTTACAGTTTTTGAATGAAATTAGAACTAACCCTCTCCGGCTTGGCTAGGTCTTGTGTAGGAGTCCCACACCCCACAATCAAGGCCTTGCAATGCGGTGGCAGAAGAGATAGATAGCCAAGCCACCACGCCTCCATCACCACACGGACGAGGATCCTAGTTTTTGCCTCCTAGGTGGCGGCTCTGAAAACCTGAGTTACCGAACCTCCCTTACACCAGTCCTTACATTCTCCTTCTCAGCCAGGACATCAGCAACTCCTTTGAAACATAAGAGAGGGATGAACAAGACATGTGTGCAGCTGAGAGTAAAATTTAAAATCTTCAGATTTCCACCCCGAATTTCACCAGGTCAGCGTGGCCCAGATTCCTTTTCACTGGTACCGTGGTGGTGTAAACCCTCTACTGCTGGAATTTGACTCAGTTCGCTAGTGAGAAGAATAAGAAAAAAGAGAATCAAAGGCAAAAAGGCAAGAGACAGGGGACCAATTTTCAGGTCATCCTTTCCTTCTTGCAAGAAGGGATTTGCCTACAGTGTCTGTAATTCAGATGGTTTTAATGAATGGTTTCTAAATTATTTATTACTCACAGAAAGCCATAAACATCCCTGCCTACAGCATTATGAAATTATCTGGGCAGGAGTCAAATGGTTCAAACATTTGGCACTTTTTACTGGACTCTTGTTGAAAATAGTTCTGATCTGTGAATAGAACTTCTCTCCTTCCTCGTTCCCCTGGGATTGTGGGCGAGCATGTGAGTCTGTATTTGATTAGTGACGCGAGATTGTCAAAGGCATCTTAGCTCTGTAATTGGCTCGCTGGCAGGCTTCTGACTTCATAAGCAATTCCCAAATTAGTAAAAAAAATAAAATAAAATGAAATAATTTAAAAAGCCATCAGCAGCATATACAAACTGGATATTCAAGCAGAAGTGTTTGAAATGCCTCAGCCTCGCTTCAAAGAGCTTCCTGCTGTCAAGCGCAAACACCCAGACAGCTAGACCGCTGTGAAATATGTAGGCGACGCCTGCTGCCTGATTTTCAGATGGCGAGCAGGCATTTGAAAGCATCAAAGTTCCCTGTATAGATGTGTGTACATTAATCCCGGCTTCTGTGATCGCCCCACTTGCCCATTGTCACTTGCTGTTTAATAGATTGCCAAACTTTGCCCTTCACAGGCTGCGTGTTTTGTTTTTTTTTTTTTCCCAAGGATCTGCTCCTCTCCCAGGGGCTTCGTGCTGGGGCCGAGTTTGAAAAGTTTTCATTCCCGGGCTTGTGTTGTGGCACTGGGTCACCCTTTGATTCCTGCACTTTTGAACACCTCACTTGTTGCCTGGCTTTTCCTCGCGCCTGGTGCCGATGTCTGCATGTGGCTGAAGTCAGAGCCCTCCAACCACGAAGCCTCCGCCATGAGCCAGCCCTGCTGCAAATCATTAACCAGCACTGCCCTTGCCCTGGAAGAGCCTATAATGTGGTGGGAGAGGGAAGAGAGACGTCAAAGGCCAGAAACTGGCAGCCCACGGGCCGCGCGTGGCCCACAGAGCTGCTTTCCCTGTGCTGTGTTTTAAATTCGGATTAGCGGCCAACGTGGAAAAGTCGGGAAATCTGAGATAGCTAGCCATACTTCCGGCTTCTCCTGGAAAAGTGGAAGATGCGATTCCATAGGGCTTTCTCCCTGCGTGTGGCCTGTTCCAGATGCTCTTACTCAACTCAGGTGAGTGACAGGTGACATCAAGCACCTTAGATGCGGCTCTCTGGCTACCTTTATGTTATGTGCTGGGCTGCTGGCCTTTAGAGTTTGCGACCCATGATAAGGACACACACAAAGGCAAATAATAGTAACTGGTGTATCTGGGGGACACTGGCAGGTGCTTTCAGAGATGACATCTCATTCGATTGTGCCAGCACGTCAGTAAGGCTAGGATTCTAACACCCACTTTACAGAAGAGAAGAGTGAGGCTCTCTGCTCTCAAGTCCCTTGCACCACTATTCCATACAGCTGATGAGTGAGGGCCGGGTGTTGAAACTGGAGCTGTTAGCTTTGAAGCATCCTCCTTTCTAATTAGCAGTGCGAGAAAGTCCCCGGGAAGGGTGGGGGTGCCCCGAGAGCTGCTGGACCGGCCCCCCACTCCCCCTCTCACTCAGTTTAGCCACACTGACCCCTCACTCTACCCCACAGGGTCTGGACCATGTGATCACTTCTTACCTTGGTATATTCTTTTCTCTCTGCCTCGAACCTCTTTTCCCTCTGCTCTCTCTTTACCTTTCCGTCTATCAGAAATGCCTCTCCGCCCTGCCAAGCCCAGTTTAACTGTCAGCTCCTTGGTGAAAATTTTCATGAACCCCTGACTCAGTTTTCCAACCTGAGAGTTCTTGCAGCCTCCATTCTTACTTAAATGTCCCATGGTAGAAGGTCAAAGTCTTCTCTCCTGTGACTGTCAGTTCCTTAAGGACAGGACTGTGTCTCATTCATCACTGTCTGCCTCACGCCTGACACAGGTGCCTGACACCCGGTAAGTATTCAACTCAGGGGGCCAGTGGAGGAGAGGGATCTGAGCCGCACACCTGCCGAGGTCTCCCTGGGGCAGGGAGGTTAAATTGGAAGGCTCAACAGCACCTTCCGTGCATGGTTTCGTTTTCTCCTGCCCCATCACTGCACCCTCACTTATCCTCCACCCTCAACACTTAACAAGACGACCACTCACACCCCTGTTGCCAGATGGCTGAACACACACACTCCTCTGAACACCCAGGTAAGTTTATCAAGTGGCTTCAAAATGCAAACACATTAGAAACATGCTGGGTGCTGCCTGGGTAATGAGGGGCGGGCAGACGCGCACCGCAGGACCACGACACGGCTGTAAACGCAATCAGGGAATGACCGATCCTACCAAGAGCCTGTGAAAACACCTGGTGGGGTGGCAGGTGCACCCGGGTGTGGGGCAAGGGCTGGCTGAGCATCTCTGTCTCACGTGGGAGACGCTGACTACACACCTGATTTCACTCCAAATCATTGACCTCAACTGACCTTCCCAATTTTATTCTCTGCTATTTTTTTATGAGGCAGAGGTAATTAGGTTTATTTATTTTATTTATATTTGGAGGAGGTAGTTGGGGTTGAACCCAGGACCTCATGCGTGCCAAGCATGGGCTCTACCACTGAGCTATATACCCTCCCCTCATTCTTCACTAATTTTGAACACACAAAATAATTGTCTCTCCAGCTAACTACTAAAGGCCTCGTTAAAAATATCATAATATGGAAGAGCTTAAGTGTGGAATAGACCAAACCAGAGGCCAAAGCTTAAACTCCATCTCACCCCTGAATCATCAGCAAGCGGTAAAATCAGGAGCGGGGGGGAGTGACCGAGAAGGAAGCCTGGCCCAACAGGGTGGATGTTCACTCCTTCTCATGAACTCAACATACGCAGGCGATGAGAAAGGACTGACCGGGCAGGAGGGAGGAGCTGACGTTGGCGATGAATTATTAAAGGCGAGAAACACGTCTTCTCAAAACATGATTATTTCAAGAGAGGATGGTGGTACATTCAGAGGCGTTTTCACCAGCGTGTTTTTGTGCCCCATCCTGAGCAAACCTTCACTGGACATGCACCCCAGGTGCGGTTATTTCTAAAATGTGAACGGTGAATGGAGCCTGAGAAACCACGGTCAGTGTCACCAGCAGGCACCGGATACCCTCAGTATCAGCTGACGTTTGGTGGGTGTGTACAGCACAGATCACACTGTCTGAATGACTTTTTCCTGCTGTTAAGGGAGGGGACAGGAAGCCTGCCCCTTTCCCTTAATAACAGGTTCTTAGCTGTTAGCGCCAGGACGTAAAGTACAAAGGGAAATTAACTTCCATGATCAATATTTGTTAAGAAAAATACTCCTTAATTGAGTTAGAATGAAAGTAAATGTGCAAAATGCTCTTCAAGATAACTGTCTTGATAAAGCTCTTTGCAAGTACAATGTGAAGCAGAAAACCTGTTAGCTATTTGGTTTCTTCTTTATTCACGAGGGTCAGGTGCTCTTATGGGGTGGAAGTCGGGGAGGGGGAAATCTGGACTAGTAATATCTCGATGAAGTTGCAAAAACAAAAGAAAACAAATCCATTCAGTTGAACATTGTGAGCTGACGTCTGACTCCTTAGGTGAAGGCAATGACAGGGCAGCTGTACACATCTGGCTAGGGTTTACGGGACGATCTTACACTAATCTAATCAACAGCTCTCGAATGCTCCAGTTGCCAGGTGAGAAAGGTGGATTTCTTTTTTCCGGTCTTGTCGAGAGTCAAGTATTGATGTTAACAAACCCTAATGCTACGGGCTTGACTCCATGAAATCTGAGGTTCCTTTAGAATCACCTTGAAAATTCACTAGGAGCAGTTCCTGTGAAACTCAACCAGTCCGACCTCCGTCCGCCTGGACCTCCTCTGAACAGGCTGGGCCTTTCTTCTCCTAATGATCAGCCACCCAGCGTCCTCCTCAAATGTCTTCCAAGTGTTTCCTACCCCTTGCATTTTCCTTGCTTCTTTCTTTTTTCCTGTGGATGCTGACTCCCAAGTTCCCCTCTACTAAATTATGCTCTATTAGTTCTACAGCCCGAAGAACTCAGAGCTGAAGCATTATTTCTAACCTTATTTTGTATTCCTAGCATGTGCTGTAACCTGTTTTGAGTTTTATTTGCAGCCGAGATGCTGACACAGCTCCAATTTTGTTTTGATATTTTGATTAGGTGGGAGGGCTCATGACTGTGGGTACCAGGGTAGGGAAGAAAAGTCATTTTAAAAAGGCACAATGTACACCTCTGTTAAGGGGCTTTTTGTTTCTGAATGCTGCCCATTAATATTCTAAAAACTACAAACATCCAAAAAATACATTACTTATTTTCTTGGAGAAAAAAGATGTTAACAAAAATTGGAGTGTCTTGATATTATTTTCCTCTCATGCTTCTTATGTCATATCGATTATATCTGATTTCCCTTTTTCTTGACTGTCCAGCACAGGCAGGTGTAGAAAGCCCAGAATCCAGGGGTTTGTAAGAAAGGACATTTTCAAAGCCCAGTGCAGCTCTACACTAACCCGTCTTTCTAGGGACAACTGCTTCACTGATGACATTGTTGAATTCATGGTTCCTGTCTCATAACCAGGCAATTCATGCATTTCTCCTACAGGGAACCCCTTAGATGGGGCATGAGATTTCCCTTGAGCTTCCCCATAAAGGAAAATATATGATGAGTGAGGTTTTGTAATACCTCCATTCTTTCTATTGGGTTCTTACACTTCTTTTTGGAAGAGATTTATCTTCGTGGGGGCAATGCTACTCCAAAACCTTCAAAAGTTCCATATTTAGAGCAACTGATACAGGATACCAGTTACATCTGAATTTCAGGTGGACAATGAATAATTTTTCTGTAAGGATGTCTCATGCAATATTTGATATCAAAATCAGTATCAAAAAATTCTTTGTTTACCTGAAATCCAATCTAATTAGATGTTCTGTTTTGTTCTGTGTTTTTTCTAAATCTGGCAACCCTGTCTGCAATGTGTAAGAGGACAGGCCTCAACTCTTAAACCAGGACTTCTGGGTCCTCAAGACGCCAATTCTGAACCTTTTCTCTCTGACTTTTTTCCCTCCTACATCCAACACTTTCTCTCTCCTCCAATACTGTGTGCCATTTACCAGTCTCTGAGTTTGGGTCATTTTCCCATCTGGAGAGTCTCCTTCCTTTGTTGTCCCTGGACCACTCAACCGTGCCTCCTCCAGGAAGCCTTCCCGGAATGCCCAGCCAAAAGTAACCTCGTGACTCATTTAGATCAGCGAGCTCTTTCTCTTTGGATCATTCACTGGTGCTCTCACACATGAGCGAGGAGCCTGGGTTATCATCTCCCCTGTATACTGCACTCTTTCCAGAAGGCACACGCCCTGGCGTGGAAGCGGTCTTACCCTACATCTCTCTGCGTGCTTCACAGAGTCCAGCCCAAGGCCCTTCACGTGGTTGGTGCTCCCCAGACCCCTGCTGAGTGCAAAGGTCCACTGAGCTCCTCTCTTCTGCAGCTGCCACTTTCCCTCGCTTGGTTCCCTGCACGGAGGGGAAGCTCAGGGCTTCCTCCAGTGTGAGCCTGGGGGCACACGGGAAGCCTCCACACCTGCCTTTAGCCACAGACCTGATTAAAAGTTTCACGGCCCGATCCATTCCTCATGGACATGTGAGTAAATCATGCAAAACCCCGTCTTCTGTGGACAGGGCCTTTAAGCCCACCTGCTCCCACAATACGTACGCATCATCTTGAAAAACATAGGTATCATGGTGTCTGGAGTGCATTTGGTGATGAGGGTGAGAACAGAAAATAAACTTCTCTAAAGTGTAGACCGTTTAAACTGGATGTTTGGGTTTTTCATGAGGATTTCAGGGCCAATGCCAGCGTCAAATCTTCAGTCATGATTGATGGGATGGGACTTAAAAATGACACAGCTGGAGAGAAACCCAGTTGGAGTGTAAGTGTCAGGACTCTGGCCACACTAGGGTCCTTCGTCACGTGCTTGGGAATTTACATTCAAACTATGTCTTGTGATGGTCTGGACTTAGAAATATGCAGAAAAGGAAATTCTAGGAAGAACACAACAGTGGCAGTGGCTCTAGCTTTCTTTGAAAACAGCTTTAAATCGTTTTCATTTTTCCATTTTGCTTTCCCTCTTATTCATATTGGTCTCCACACCTCGTGTGAGCCGTTGATCAGCTCATGAATCAGGGTTTTCAGAGCAAGGCAGCCTGGCAAGAGGTGTTCCGTACACCTTGCTAGGACTTGCTTTCCTTCCTGCTCTTGTTGCATCGCCGTAAAGACCGCGGGGCTTTCGTTTACCTGGAAGCCCTGACATCAGGCTGAGCCACCCAGGATGCCTGTGCGAGCCAGGACTGCCCAGCGCCCCTGCAAAACCTCATGTAGCCGCTGGACCGTTTGTCTGCTGTGGTTCCTCCTCCCCACACCCACATTCTAGGCTCAATTAGTGGAAACCCAGTCTTACATCCACACCACAGCAGCACATTAAAATGTCTTCGATTAAGCCCTGGATTAGCATGGGCCCCGACTTTATCTTAATTGCCGATTAAGATTAATCCCTCCAGGGAGTTTTCCAAAGCTGCTTTATTACCATGGGGTGAATCATGACATATTTTGGGTCACAAGTGCCATTTAGCTTCCTTGGGCCGAAATGGGAGATCCAGACTCTCCCAGCCTGGAAGGAAAAGGCTCTTCATTGCTCTCTGAAAACCACCCCAGCAGCTCATTTGCACCTGGAGTTTCAGGGGGAAGGAAGCCTTGATCCATGGTGACAAGTCTACGGAAGCTGCAGTCCAGAAAGTGACAGGCTTTCAGATGGGCTCTTGGCTTTAAATATCTGTGGCGAATTTTAACCTGAAAAATGATCTTCTTGATACCCTCAGTGTTGGCCTTATTATTCATAGTGATTTGCTTTAACGTTCCCCCCCCCCACCTCTCTTTTTGTCTTTCTAAATGGATATACACAATTTGTTTTCTGGACTGTCTGAGGATAAAGCTATAAAGACTTCAGTGTGTGTTTCCTAAGAGCAGGAATATTCACTTACATAACACAGTTCTCAACCTCATTACTTCTATCTATTTTATCAATTTACTTTTGAAATCTGCTTGACTAAATAATCCCCTGGGTATCTGTCAAGATCTAGTTACAAAAGAGAGGTGGAAATCAAGAGGAAGAAATGATGTTTTCACTAGAGGGTGTAAGACAGCTCTTTATCTTGAAGAAAGAGAAATAACCTGAAGAGTACACCGTGTCTGCAGAGTCCAGACCAACTCAGGAACTCGGGCTTTCTGCTTTTCTGTCCTGGGGGAGCCCCGCAGACAGCCGTGTGCAGAGCCCTGGGCTCACGGGCGCACCTCAGGGCTGGGCGGTGCCGGGCAGAGGCGGGCGGAGCGGCTACAATCTTCCCCCCACCTCCATTGCCTCTGTCTTTTGAAACAAACAAACAAAAAAGCCATTGCTAACAAGCATTTCAAAACTGGTCGAGAAGGAGCAAATGTAGTTAAATAAAAGGCCAAAAAGGCCAACTTCTGGCCATTGAATGGATAAGGCCAGGTCAGTCTTGACTCTGCAAACATTCAGAGCCGTCCGTCCCATCACACTTGACGCTACCCTCCCCAGCTGCGGAGGCCTCCCCAGCGCAGAGGCCAAGAGGTCCTGCTTTTTTTTTTTTTTAGGGGTGTGCTCAGCATTTATGTGATGTGTAGTGAAGACTTGACGTTAGCTGTACCTATTTCATTGGAATACATCTTTTCTCTCAGGTTCTAATTGCTTACGAAATATTGTGTCGCTATCCGGGGAGGCATCAGACCCCTAAGGTGGGACACAGCTGAAAGCCCCTTTCATGACAAGTGTGTGCCTCTGGACTGACTCAGATTTGAGGAACTGGCTGGTGCCCACAGCCTGGGCTTCTGGAGATTTCCTAAGAGGGCAGTTCCCTGCTTTATACCCTGGGGCACCTGCCGCTGATACTGCTCTGGATGGATTAGCTTTTATCAGAGTACCTGGGTCAGGTGAGCCTGTACCGTGGTTACCAAGGTCAAAATCAGCCTTCATGTTCCTCGCCCACTGCGCTGCCCCATTTCACGATGTCTTCATCTGAGAACGTCTTCCTCTAAGAGCCATGACCGGGAAACAGCTTAGGTCAGAGAAATCTGGCCAAAAGATCTTGGAAGGATCACGGAAGCCCAGCCTCCCCTTTGCAGCCCCCACCAGACACACTCTAAAGAACCCCCCTTACATGGCTGTTGGTATTCCTGTGTTTACTCGTAGAGCTTCCTAGAAAAGAGAAAGCCCCTCTCTCATTTCCCTACCGTGCTTGCTGCCCCCAGGAGCCACCAGTCTCAGTAGCACTTGTGACTCCAGAAGGATGTCCCCATATTGAGGTCATTCTGATGTCTCACGGTCGTCACCTTCCTTTACACTGCTGTCCTGAGATGCACCACATCTATCACGCGTATTTCTGAGTGGACAGCAGTCATTTACGGTCTCCAAGCATTCTCGTCCGCCCCCTCCCACGGCGATCTTATTTTCATCATGAAGCAGAGCATAGGAATTGAGGACGAAAGCGCTCTCTTTTGTTAAACCCACATTCTAACCATGTTCCTTAGATTCTATTACAAAACAACCATTGGCTTTAACTGGAAACTTGAAAATTTAGGGTAATTGTAGTATCAATTCATGATTACTCAACACATTTCCTCAACTTCCTTTGTGACTGATACTTTGAGTTTATTACGGTAACCTGCTCTGAATAAAGTGTGTTGTCCTGGAACAGTGGGGTCTCAGACACCCCACACCTCCAAGGTTTCCCACCTATGAATCACATGGCTGCCAAAACATCTTTGCCCTCTTCCTTCCTCTTTCAACTCTTCTCTCTGAAGTTCCTTCCACTTGTACTGGGCTTCCTGGCTCTGCCTTCAGCATCAGTAGTAACGTGACTCTCAACGAATGGGATTTCCACATTATTCTGGTCCAAGCTGCAAATGATTAGATTCCCTACCGAGCCCCGATGGCAGAATTACTAGGCTTTGACTTGATGGGACTGACTTCATTAATAGAATTCTCTCTTCAGTTGTTTGACTATGTTAATGTTGCTAGAAGGGAAAAAAACCCCTGATTTTCTTACATGTAAGCTGTTTTCACATTTGCATGGGGGGTTCTCCTGAACAGATCTGCAGTTTTCTTCCTATGGAGACATTACAAGTTTGTTTTTCTCCTATGAAAACTAATATCTTGCTAGGCACTCTGCCAGGAGTATGCAGATTTAGTTCTGATAAAAACTCAAGGATATTTCTGGCTGAAGCTCTAAGACCTCTTTTCTTTCTTTCCCTCTGTTTTTCATCCCTCTCTTATTAGCCCTACTCAAGGCACGTGCACACGCACACGCACACGCGTGCGTCTGCACACACACACACTTCATTTGTGCCCACCTCGGAACAGATCTGCATCCACATGTTCCCTGGGGGGAGACAATGGTCTCTTTTCCTATTAATGAACAGTATGTTGTTGCAGATTCATGGAGGGCTTAATTTAATAAACATGGAACGATGAATATGCTTATGGGACAGCAAACCTCTTTAGGTTTAAAATTACTGACACAGTAGAATGATCTCATGCAGCACCCGCGTCCTTTCACGGCTGGGTCGTTCTGGAATAGAGTGCGGCAGGGAAACGTCCCCGGCTCTGGGCTTCGACGCCTACCCTTTGACTCCGTCTCCTCCATCCCTATGTGCCAGGGGAGGTGGCCGATCTGCAGATGTCAGCGATGCCTGTGTGTGAACTAGCTCAGCCTCGAATTCTGTGGCTTAGTCCTTATTGGTAACTCGACGGGAACCTGAAACTTCGTTGAAGGGGAAGGTGTTCTGCTGGCTCAGTGAGAACTGAGTTGAGCACGCAGGACACTGTGATCATCGACTGGCTTGAGGTGAAGGCACTCGTGGCCAGTGGGCGGGAGCGGCCCCTCCCACGCCCCTGCCATTTTCCATGGATGCCCTGCAGACTGCCTCCTCCGCACTTCCAATCCCACACTTTCCACAAAAGAAAAGAAAAAGACCACAGTAAGAGAGTAAGAATCAGATTCAGCTGATTAATTAGGCAGTTGACTTTGCAGTATGATTTAATAGGGACTGGCTCCTAAACAGCTCCCTCACTGGCCAGGCCCTAGGCCTGACTCTCCAGTCCTCCTGTGAGTTAGGAGAATCCTCACTGCTGACACCCTGAATTCTCCCATCCTGAACCCACAGCAGACAATGCTAATCCATCACTGACCTCTTCTCCCATTTCCCATACTCTCAAGCAGTCACAACCAATCCACTGGAGTCGATATGGAAGCTGAATCCTATTTACCTTCCTGGCTTAAGGCATTGAATACGCCTAGACTTCAGGGGTTTGAATCCTAGCTTTACTACTTAAAAGCAGTGGGACTTTGGGAACTTAACTCTGTGCCTCAGTTTCATTAACTGTAAAATGAGGCTAATTAGAGTTTCTTTCTGAGTATTAAATGATGGTTAGTATTACAAAATGCTGAGAACATTACCTGACCCACTGCAAAAAGGGTGTTTGTGTTTGCTTTTATTTTCATTGTTCAAATGCAAATGTCACTCATGAGGGATGTGTTACAGTGCGTTACCCACTTCCCCTTCACCTTAAAGTGAGTCTGGCAGATGGCTAGGTAATCTCCTAGCAAGGTCTTCAGGAGGAGGGAAATGGAGCAGGGTAACTGTGTCCAGGTCTTTGGAGACGCCAAAGGCCGCCAGGCAAGGAGAGGAAAGGCTGAGAAGCTAGGAGCACCAGCTGAGAGCTGAGTGCTGGGGAGAAAGAAAGAAGGGAGCATCAAATGCTTCACAGCCCGGCTTTACTGAAATACATGTGCTCTCTCTGCCCCTCTTTAAACCACACTGAGACAGCAGAGCACAGATCCCCAGCCAAAAGGGTTGCAATCAAGCCATGGATGCAAAAGGCAGAGACAAGGTCTGGGGTTCTCAGAGTCCGGGGGTCGAGATCTGGCTGGGGGAGCAGAGGCATTATAAGAAGTCTTTGAACCATCATCTGCACCAACCACTGTCTAGAAACTGCATCAAGAACGGTGCGATCACTGTCCCTGGATTGATGTCCTCCTATTCTGGAAGCCCTGTTTAAACCTGCAAGCACCTCCCCTTACCTGTTCTGCCCTCCCCTCCTTCCCTCAGCTCGTGTCACTTTCTAACACACTCCATAATTTACCTATTCCTTATATTCATTGCTAATTGCTTTCTCCCTGCAGGAATAGAGGCAATTCAAAGGCATGGATATCAGTTTGTGTTTTCTGATATATTCCCAGTACCTAGATCTGTGTCTACTCAATAGTAGGTGGTAAATAAATATTTACTCCATAAATAAATGAATAAATGTTGTTAGTTCTGAAATGCAGTTCTCATGCTCTAAAACACTGAAGACCCTTAAAGACAGTAGCAAAAACAAAACCAAATAACACCAATTATAAATATTTGCACAGTTCAGTCCCCTCTAACAAAGTACACTCCAGTGACTTAAGTGAAAAGCTGAAAACACAAACAAACCCAGAACTTTAGCTCAGAACTTTATGCTCGTGTTTCCTAATAAACTAATAAACACAGACGTATCTCCTTCTTTACAAGGAGACGCCTCATGGTATCATGGAAAATTCACTAGCCTGGATACAGCAGGACCGTGGTTGAGGACCTCACTTGGCACAAACCAGCTGTGCGACCTCAGGCAAGTCACCTTTGCTCTCCGAGCCTCAGTTTCTCCATCCAAGTCTAGCTTGATTCAGCTCAAGTACTTAGTGAGTGTCCACCTCTCTGCCTCTAGCCCTAAGACGGATGGCACAACCTAACCTACTATCTAAATCTGATCACTGGTGGGTGAGAAATTAAAGCTGCACCCCCTTCGCTCCCTCGCTGTGGGCAGCAGCCCCAAGAGGATTAGGCCTTCGTGCAGACATCCTCACTCAGCAGGGCAGGCATGTACTCCGAGAGGCCGGGTGCTGGCAGCCCTGGGGCGGCCGAGTCCAGGCGCTCACCTCTTATAGCCACTTTGGAGACCAGAGCATCAAACAGTCATCTCTCCAGCACTGGGGGTGAGTGCAACACCGGAAGCCAAGGCACGAACTGAACTGCTGAGCCAGGGCTCGCAAATGCTCTTTCCAAAGGCCCACAAAGCATCGCAACAACGAGGGTGGGTGACCGCCTCCTCCCAAACGCACACCTGTTAGGGTCTCGGTGCTCTCTCGCATCCTTGAATATTGAACCCGGAAACATAAATTGACTTTCTGTTTAATCCAATAGTCAATACGAGCTGCTGTTGCGTAGATCTTATTGACTGAGAACTCGAGCCATAGCCTTCGGCAAGAAAAGGCTAACGCGACAGCGCAGGCCTGGCGCAGACACACATCGCAGGCGGCTGGAAGAAGGAATCAGCCCGGACTGTGTTTGGTGGGAGCGGTCAGCGCTCAGGGATCGATGCGGCTAATAATTTTTGATCTGGCTTGCTGAAGAGCTGAGCACAGGCTTGTTATCTCTACGGTTTATGAAGGCCCTCTAATGGGATACAGTTATTATGATTTTTTTTTCCCACACTCAAGGACCCGTCTTTCTCCCCCTGTTCAAAGAGAAGGGTTAAACACACCGAACTCCAAAGAGCCACTGCCCATTAACGAGCTCTCTGCTACGCGTTACTTTGGCGTCAAACCTAACCCCGTAGCGCAGCCCAATTACCAGGTTGCAGACCAGTGTCGACGTCTCACTGCTGAGTGACAGTAAGATAAAGCAGAAGAGCTGGAAATTAAATTATATTGAGTATGCTCTAATGCCTTATATGCAAACCCTCTGCCTGGCAGACTCTCTGTTCGGATTCCTCAGGGACTTAATGATGGCAGAGGGGTCGAAAAGTAAATTTCTGAGAACCAACTCCTTTTACCAAAGACTAAAATCGTTCCCCGCCTTCCCATTTCTCAGTTCGAAGAACTGCCTCCTGCTTCTTCACATGGAAGCCGGCTACTCTTCCTTTTGCTTCAGGATCCCTTCAGAGCAATACAAAGAACACAATGTCTAATGGTTCAGGGCAGCCGTTTTCAGGGCATCGGCATTAATTTCATTGCCTTCTATCTCCCCTCTGAGGGGTGTGGCAAACTGTCAAGTTTGCTTTGAGTTTCAGGTTTGGACACACCCCAGAACTCAAAGTAAAAATGATACAGGTTTAATAACAACTTCGAGGGAATCCTTTTCAAGTTCAAAGTGGACAGTAAACATTAATTAATCAATTCCCCCTCTCATCACCGTGTGAGGTTCAAACCAGCCCCATTTTATAGATGAGAACATTTAGATAGGGAGCATGAATGACTGTTCCCAGCCCAGGTGGACTTTAGTCGGTGAAGGGATGAGTAATTTGAATTCCCGTGTGTAGTACGGGTCTGTGAAACTTTTCTTATTCACAGAAGTTGATGAAAACCCTGACCCCGGATCAGGCATCTCAGCCTAGCTTAGCCGTTTTAATGCATTCGTCAGACCAGCATCTCTCATTCCGCTCAGTATGGCTACTGCCTACTTCTGGCCTCAGTTTTCTGGCCAGAAGGGATTGCCTTCCTCCAACACAACTCAAAGAAACTCAGATCAAAGGCTCACCAGTAGGTCACTTAAATGCCAAAGCCTGTCCAACATCTCCCTCTAACAAGACTCCCCTGAGAGTTACTAGCCTAGCTCTGCTGTGGAAGTTGTGTTCCACCCAAGCTGCTCATCTCCCCTTGTTCCTGCAGCCTCGGGAGACGTAAGACTGTAGCTGGCTTGTGTAAGGGGAAAGCTGTTTGGCACAAGCAGATAGATAGATAGATAGACAGACAGACAGACAGACAGACAGACAAACAGGTCAACACCATTTATATCCTTTCACTATACGAACCTTTGGCTCATCTTTGTAATCCACATGTCTTTTACAAAGACCAAGCTGGTGGTCACTTTGTGGGAAACTGTACAAGGATTTTCTCAAGACAGTCCTGGCTGGCTGAGCTTCTGATGACCTGGAAATGGTTCTACATTTTTCTCCACGAATTATCTTAAACCGATGAGCACTGATATTCTTTCTAGTGACTAAAACGTTGTGAAATGGTTCTCTGAGACCCGTGAGGAATTATCTTTCCAGTTCATAAGCACCAAGGAGTTTTGCCTCAGTTCAGAGGGTGGTGATAGGAAGATTTCAGCTTTCCCTCATCAAAAACACGTGGATACATATTTTCCAAAGCACTTGGGGGTTTCCAGCAAATCTTGATACATCTCACGAAAAGTACCTTCAGAAGCAACCGCAGTCTTCCTTCACAGAGCACACATGAAACACGTCTGTTCCGTGGGGAGACGGGAGGAGGAAGACTTTAAGCTGAGCCATAGTGCATATGGGAATTTAAGGAAAAACAGAGGCAGAGACGGTTCTTTGCTGCCATGCTGGGAGTGGAAAAGTTTAGCCTAGTGGATCTCAACCCTGGCTGTTTATCGGAACCATCTGGAGAACTTTTGAAAACTCTCATGTCTATTTCAGTCCTACTGAACTTGCTTCTCCAGCAGGAGGACGAGACAGGGGTATTTTTTTGTTTTAATCTTCAAGGTCTTTATTTCTTGTAAATGTAGCCATGTTTCACTGGTTTGTCATTACTAGAAGATTTAGCCATGCTTAACTTTCAAAATACTTTTTTGTCACCACTATGAGTTGTTCTTACATTGCTCTATTATAGTTCTCAGGTACAGGACAATTTCTTTTATTTTCTAAATTGAAGTATATCAGCGGTGGTCACAGTCGTCTTCTGAGGCACCGCCCTCTCCTAAGCTCTCAGACCTGTCTCACTGAGTGAGGGCTTCCTCTCTGCCGTGTCATGCTGCCTAAAGCCCTGGCGCCTCCTCTTAGGAGAAGGCAGCCAGGTGGTGCTTGCTTGCTCCGCTCCGGGGATGTGTGCCACAGGCTGCCGCCCCGGCAGGAGACCTTCCTGGAGCAGCCCCAGGCTGTGCCGCCAGGGGCTTGATTCCCAAATGCATACAGGCACCCATTAGAAGCGGGTATTTTAAAAAAGCTGCACCTGTTATAACAGTGTGCAGACAAGTCCGGGGACCACTGGGCTGGTCAAGGGACCACAGAGTGGATCGCCTACGTGTGAGTTATATTGCCTGTCAGGGAACATACAAGAGGGACATTCCTTTAAAAAGAATCGGGCAGCCACTTACATGTGGAATCTAAAAAAATAATATAAATGAATCTATATACAAAACAGAAAGAGACTAACAGGCATAGAAGACAAACTTATGGTTACCGAAGAGGAAAGGGGGTGGGGGAGGGCCAAATTAGGAGGATGAGATTAAGAGATACAAACCTCTATAAACAAAATAGATCAGTGACAAGGATTTACTGTAGAGCACAGGGAACTACATTCAATATCTTGTAATAACCTATAATGGAAAATAATCTGAAAAAAATGACTGCATCACTATGCTGTACCCCCGAAGTTAACACTGTATTGTAAATCATCTACACTTCGACAAAGAAAGAAAAAAAAAATAAGACAATAATAACAGTAACAAAAGAGAATCCGGCAGGGGCTTCCTGGGTAACTGCTTCTAATTAGTATCATCGTTCAATTAGTCACTTAGTTTTGTTTGATGTTTTATGCGAGAAACTGTTTTAGAACAAGAAATCCTTCATTCTTGCTTTCATTCAAATGGACTCGAAAGAAGCAATTTCCTTGACGGGCCCATGCAGAATTAGGGATTATATTACTGACTCCAAAATAGCTTAAAATGAAGAAGTATTTAACAGAACAAAATGAAGGAAGCCGCACACTGCCTCATCTGGGGTCCGTGGGGCCCAGCTTTCTCACAGAGCTTGCATCCACACAGCTACACACATGAGGGTTCACTGCGTGTTGAGAAAAGTGACTGAATCTAGCAGGACTGGAATGAAGCAGATAAAGGCCCTACACGTTAGGGTCACCCAGTCTATTAAGGGAGGGGATAAGAAAATATAAAAAGTGCTATGATAAAAGGTGGTTTTTATTTGCCTCTTCCTATGGGTCACGTAATCTTTCAAGTTCCCTATCTCATTTCATCCTCACAACAGCCTTATTAGGTGGGTTCTATTATTATACCCATTTTCCAGATGAGGAACCTGAGTCTTAGAAGCCTTAAGTAAGTTCTCAAGGGTCACAAAGCCTGTAGGGAGGAGATCTGGGTCTTGCCAACTCAGCAGGCCAACTTTATATCCCCATCTTATTCTGCTTCTTAAGCGCACAGAAGGTATGTGGGGGCTTGGGCAGATGGGGTGCTCGCTGGGCTGGCTGTGCTGGGCTGGAGTAGGGAGAGCTAAGCACATCCTTTTCTCTCATGACAGCGCTGCTCCACATCAGAGCAAATTCAGCATCCTGGGTGCCTGCAGCTTTCAAAATCCGTGTTAAGGTATCCCCTTCCCCTTGAACTTGCCCGTGCACGCAGCCCTGGCAGCCTGACGGTCAGCAGTGCCTTTGTGGCTACTCTTTCTTGATGGGGGAGAAACCATAACCAGCCTGGAGGCCCTGTGGCGGGGCCCCATGTGGGACCCGAGAGCCATTTATTTCAGGACTCTGCCTGGCCTGCTTACCCGTGTTTCTGCAGCACAGAGTGCCTGGCCAGCCCACGGAGTTAGGTGCAGCTGATCTGGAACTCGAAGTCATCTATTTATCCCCTAACCACACCGCTGGCTGGCAAGTGCAGGGGAGGCAGCGCACGCCCCGCCGCGGGTCAGTGAGCCCAGCTCCCCGGCTCCGTACCGTGGCTGCGGCGTCCAGCCCCAGTTATATAACCACTGGGCTGAGTGCCTCCCTGGAGAGGGAGATGCGGCGGGGGAGCAGGAAAGGCATCTATTAGCGTAATGTTAAGAAAACAGACTTTGAAACCTTCCAGAGACTTGAGAGTTTGGAACCGTGGTTTCCCGTTCCGTTTCTTTCCCAGTGAATCCCACCATCTCCGAGTCCCGCGCATGCGAGCCCGGGCGGCTGTGGGTGGGGAGGCTGGCACACCGACCTGGGTGCGGAGCTCTCACGCGGTGAGTTCATTTAGCCCTAAAGTACGCCCGGCAGTACCACTGTTTTCAGTAGACTGACCCTGACGCTGAAAACCACGTGGAAATTAATGCACCGTTACAGCTAAGGAAGTGAACTTTGTCCTAAGCTGTGCATTCTTTTGCTTCTAAAGTCTTAGCGTGGACCACTTGGAAAGACTGAAAGACATGAGAATGCATGGTCTTCCAGAAGCTTCTTAGAACTCTTCAATAAGGACAAGAGAGTAAACAAACAAGGACCCACTTGGGCTGTTTATTTTGGGGGCAGGTCTGTTTCTTTGGCCCTCAAGAGTTACAACCATCTATTTTTTTTTCAATTGGAAAGGTGGTCATGGGCTAAGCAGTCACTCCATATCACAGAGATCAATTCCAGTTTTTTTAATAGACACCCATCCCCGGCTGTAACCTGCCCTCCAGCTGTGAGATGTGCAGCTTCCCCCCCGCCCTCCCGGCACCCACATGTGGCCTCAAAACATTCTTAATGCACAGGACTTGATACAGGGACATGTGGGGAAAAGCTCATCCCTGCTAGTAATAAAAAATGCAAATGAAAGCAACTTTGGAAAGGTAGCATTCTAGCCTTGCTAAATAATACCCTAACGCTGGTCAGGCTGCCGTGGAACTGACAGACCCAAACGCTCTAGGCACCCAGTTAAATCAGCATAATTCTCCCCGAACGACATAAGGCAATGTGTAACAAGAGCCATAAAGATGCACTTACTCTGACCCAGTAATCCTTCTGCTGGGAATGTCTACTAAAGGAATAATCTGACAGAAGCAAAAAGCTACCCAAACTGTAGGGCTGTCCCCCATGATCCAATCTAATCACGCACGCACACACAATTCCAGAAGGAGCCTAACGTTCAGTAATTGGGGATGGCTGACCACATTACGGGACAATGGAATATTATGCAACTATTCAAATCCAAAAGGCACGAGGGGAAAATTTAAGACTTAATATCACTAGGATGACAGGATATACTTGAATGTTTTTCTTTATCATATTTTAATATGTAAAAGAAATGACAAGCATTATAGAGAACGCAGTAGGAGGCCCATTGGACAATTACTTTCCTGTCCAGATCATCTGTACAAAGGAGCTTTTATTAAGGATCTCCCAAATGAAAATAATGAAATACAGAGGGTCACCACGATCAGGCTGGATATGGGGAGAAGGTTTAACACGGCATCCTTGACTCTCTAGTCTAAGTCGGGTCCTTGGACTTTGAGTCTCACCCTTGCAGAGGACCTTGTTCACTTGTTCCAAATAAGGTGACTTTGAAAGATGCTAAAATGGGGCCACGCTCGCCCCACATCAGCCATATGACCTCACGTTTACTCAGGTCCCACCCCACAGGGAGCCCAGGAAAACCCTCAATGCCAGGGTTTTGGAACCTTCAGATGGACAATCTGTCTTTTATCCATCCTGCAATTAAGGAAACTCAGGTCCATGTGACTGATCATCGTGAAAAGACGGGCAAAGTAAATCTCTATACGTGCTAATCAACGGGTCCCACTACTGGTTTAACTCAGTGGTTTCTAGTCAAACCAAGCACACCATCCCTTTGCTAGACACCAGCAGCTTCCCCCTGCCTGCCAGCAGATAGTGTGGGCAGCTCTGTGTTCAATTGGGGAAAAAAGTTTTCATGAAGTTAAATATATTCCAAGTAAAAAAATCTAGCCTTACTCTAAGATAATGTCCTTTCTAGTTTTTGGGTGTTAAAACTCCATCTTTTGGGGGGAAAGATGGTGAATACAGACAGGAAGGTTTTTGGTTATTGTTCCTGCTATTCCTTTGCAATAAACCACAGGAATTTTATATTGGTCCCCAAAGTGCTAGTGAAATCAAACTGCTTCATGACACACATTGACCTTGGACTCCCAAGCAGCAGGGAGATGGAGATTCCAGGCATCCTCACTGGGCCACACCTAACAGTCTGGAGAAAAGTTGTGGTCCTGTTGACTCTTCAAAATGTGCTGCACAATTGTTACAGAGCTTTGCTTCCATCTCTGCATGTGTCTGTCTGCCCTTCCGGGCTGTGAGCATCTTTGCCCGGGAGCCACTGCCGTGTGTTCTCGGTGACAAACACAGCACTGGGTATACTGCTGTTAAGCTATACTCTGTAACTGGACAAACAGCTGAAGACCAGCTGTGGAATTGAGGAGGAAGCTTTCAACATGGGTTCAGAAGACCTGATCAGAACTCTGGTCCTGCCACTTAACAGCACTAGGACTGAGCAGTTACTTGCCTTCTCCGGTTCCCATGGTGCGGAAACTCTTCCCACACCCTCCACCGGCATCCCAGCTGTGTCACTGTGTACTGATCACGAGAAAGTGCCTGCATGTGCGTCCATTTCATTTTACTCTCTCAGCGGCTGGATGGCCCGACTAGATGCTTCTCACATTTCCACGTCATCCTTGCATCAGCCCTGGCCAGAGGGGATTCCACAGCAAAAGGCCGGACCCTCCCACCCGCCGGGGGAGGTGGAGGGTCAGAGGCGCCCGTCAGCGAGCTCCAGTGAGAGACAAAATCAAATACAAGCAGCATCCGCTCACACTGACTCATGATCATTGTTTGACAAGATAACCTGCACCTGCTTGTACATTCATTACAGAGCTTCTGAAATGATTCTTCTTTGTCTGCGTGAACATAGGAATTTTTAATGAACAGTTTCAATGTCTGGTTTTACGCACTTGAAACTTAAACATCAATGAGCATCCTTCTAATGGGCTTGATCCATACCCTCAGTTGGTCTATTGGAGACTCCAGCAGGGGAACGTGTCTGGGCTTGAAACGCGTGTGCTTTCTTCCTGAAGTCAATGATGCAAACAAAGAAGAACTTTTAGCTTCCCCTCTCCAGTGATAAATATTTTAAACAAATGGAGAAGGGATTTGAATTTTAACTGCTAAGTGAGGCATGAAGGGGAAAAAAGAGAGCTGTAACTGCCATGTATTATTCTGAACAAATTCATTTGCAAATTATGTTGCATTTGATACAAAGCAACATCAGATGTCCATCCTGTCGTGGCATAGAAAGCTTCCATGAGACCCCTCAGCCACCTCTCCAGCTGCATCTCATGCTGCTTTCTTGTGCTCCTGGGCTCCAGCCTCAGAAGACTTTATCCTGTCCCTGAAACACACATTCTTCATCTCACCGCAGGGCCTTTGCACATGACACTCCCTTTGCCTGGTTCAGTCCTATTGTTTCCGATCACCCCTTCCTCATTGGAAGCATTCCTCCCCTTCACGATAGGACAAGTCCCCTATTATACAAGTATCCTTTGTTGGGCTTGTTACTGTTGTTATTTTACACTTATTTGGTTACAACTGGATGAACTCCGTCTGGCCCAGGAGACTGATTACAAGCTCTGCAGAGCAGGGACTGTGCCCATGTCCCCTCCTTGTCTTACCTGCATGGTAAGTGCCCAGTAACTACTGAGGTACTAAATGAATGGAATAAATGGAATCCCTGACAACATCGCCAAAGTCCTTTTTTAATGACTGGCCTTTGCAAAGCACCCTGTGGAACAACTTAATAGTCCTAGGGGCGGGGTTTCAGCAGCTGGAGAGATCATCTTCACACACAAACAACCTCCCTGCAGTGGAGGGTTGGGCTGTACATGGCATCAGTGAATCCAGGTGTGTTCCAGATGGTTCACACCGCTTGGGCCAAGCACAAAGCCTCGATTCCCCACGTGTCAAACGGTGAGAAGATCAGTGTGCCCTTCAGTGAATGGCCAGAGGATAAAGCCAGGAAACAGGAACAAAAATGCCCTGAAAAGGTAGATATTAATAGTACTTTTTACCTACAAGTTACCACCTCCTCAGACACCTCTATAAAGAGTCCTGGGCCTTACTAGGAAAATATGATGGAAGCAACCCTCTTGGGTGAGACGCCTCCTGTGCAGCAGGAGGCGTGGGTCAAGCCGGGGGCACAAGCCAGTGGCAGACGGACAGACAGAGAGGGGGATACGGTAGGGAGCTGGGGAAGTCCACCCTCCCACCACCAGGGCCACCGGGAGGACAGCGGTCAGATGATGGCCCTGAAGAGGGACGCCAAGGAGCTTCGTGGGGGCAGAGGACCAGAGCAAACGAGCAAGGGGGCGGATGCTTCTCAAAAGCAAACCGCCCACCTGCCCTGAGCGCCTTTGTCTCCCTAATGGCTCCTGGGCCCTAGTTCACCTGGGTTTGGCAAACAAACAGGAAGCCTGCTCCTTAGCCGAGGCTCCCCAGACTGGCTCCAGCCCTGACTCAGGGACCGCTCCCTCTGGGGGCCTGAGGGGTGATAACCATTTAGCAACCGCAGGGGCAGAGGTACGGAGCGTCCTGAGTGACCACAGAGAGAATCGTGGCCTTTTCGGAGGATAAAGCGGCCTGGGGACCACTAGGTGGGGTGGGAGCGGGGCTTCATTTTCTGCAGATTTGCAAGACTCCCAGTCTCCAGCTCTCCGAAGGCACCATTGGCCCATTTGACAAGGAGGAGCAGAGGTAAGCGAGTCTACGGCAAGTCACTGAAGGCGGGAAAGGCAGGCGTAGGTTCATCACAGGAGACCTCCCCGGACAAGAGAGAGACGCGCTGGGTAAGCACATGGGCCGATCACACGGAAGGGGAAGGCCCACGTGTCATTCCTCAAGCAGCCGCTTCAACACTTGGGAGCACAGGGACCCTGGCCCAGCTGAGAGACAGATGGGGCAGTTACGGGATTCAGCACCGTGGGAGTCCCTTTCTTATTTGTTTGGAAAGGTTATACTCTCTTCACATGGTAACAGGAATCATAAAGGAGCCACTCAATGTGGCAGTTCCGCACAACATGGTACTCCAACCGTGGTCAGTGCTGAGGATGGATGGCCACACCCGGTCGTCCTTTCTGGGTGTCCCTTTGCAAGGGGTGGAGTGGGGAGAGCTAGGTTCGTGGCTTAGAATCAGTTTGTCTAACAGAGAGACCACTCATCTAACCAAGGGGTACATACAGTTGTTTCTACTGATTCTCCAGTCCTGGACGGAGGACTTACAAAGGCCAGCCCTGTGCTCAGCACTAGGAAAGCAAAGCTGATTAATACAGCATGACTGCTCACCAGGAGCTAGATCCTCATCGGTTAGAAGGGCACATACACCACAATTTTCACCTGCCCCTTGGCACGGCCACTGGTTATAGGCAAGGGGCTACGGGAACCCAGAGGAAGGAGAAACTCTGAGAGAGCCTAGGAAACCGTCCTGAAATAAGGCATTGGCAAAAGACTGGGAATTTACCAGGCATCAGAAAGACCATCCTTCAGTCATTCATTCATAGATATTCAACTGCACTGGGCACCCCTACCAGGTGCTGGGGGACAAAACAGCCCCGTCCCTGCCCTCTTGGAGTTCATGGTCTAGTGGAGGTGGGTAAGCACACAGAGAATTAACCATAAATTTGGAAAGTCCTACAAAGGGAAAGTACAAGGTGTCTCAAGAGAGTCCATCTGGGGTGCTGACCTCGTCTGGGAGGCGGGAGACGCTCTGGCGAGGCTGTGATGTTGAGCTGAGATAGGAAGGATGCCCAGCAGCGTATGAGGCCGAGGGGCTGGAAGCACTGGCGGGAAGAGAGATAGGGCAGAGGGAGCCTCACCCGCACTCATTCAACCTGCTGACATTTATGAAGTCCCCATGCATGTTGGCACAGTGCTGAGCACTGTGGTCCCCAAGACAAGCAAGGCATCTCTGACCTCAAGGGGCGTGCAATTTAGTGGGAGAGGCAGATGATTGTAGCAGGACGTGGGTGTGGGAAGCACTTCCCCATGGGAGGGAACAGCACGTGCAAAGACAGGAGAGCAGAGCTCACGACCTCTTAGACTGGGGCTGGGGGTTCCTGGCTCCCCTGAGTGACTGCTGTGTGGGGCACTGTCTGGTGCTTACCTTGCCCTTCCTTGCTTAAGAACAAAACTCCTTTCTCCACCAGTGGCAGGGATGTTGCACCGAGAAGACGCCACCTCAGCAAATGCTGATGAGTGCATTTTGCAAGGAGCTAGAAGTGAACGGCCTGGCTGGGCCTGTGCCTCCCTCCCCTCCTCCCCCGGCAGGATCCACACAGTCATCAGCACCGTGGGGCTGATTGCTTAAAGAGGGCACCCTCCCCGCCGGCCTCAGCCCAGGCGCCCGGCCACACCCACGGCCCATCCTAACCTGCCGTCTGAGGGTCGAGGCCCCCTTCCAGGAGCAAGCCCCCATCCCGCTTAATAACATTTTCCCTCTGCCTGTCTAATTAACTCCGTCACTGTATCTGCAGTCAGATAAAATGCTCATTTCACACCACATTAATTTTTATCAGCTGAACATTAAGCAACACAAAGCTATCTATGCTTGGTTTAATTTACATACTGACAGACCTACAAAGCGTTACCCACAGTGGCTGCGGAGCAAATAAGCAGAACTGGCATCAAACAAGTCTCTTCAGAATGAAATATTGATTTGCAAGGCCGACAGTGAAGAAGGGTCGCAGGGAAGTGGGAGAAGTGAGGGGTAAAAGGGCTATCTTCCCTTGAAGAGCAATGATTGACGTCGTCAACCGAGAAGTCTCCTAAAGGTCAAGCAGAGGGGTCAGCTGGGCTCCAGGATCCGGAGGGCCAGGTGAGCTCTGGGGACGGAGCTCCACCATCCATAGAGCGGCCTGGAAATGGGGAGGCTCTTCACCATCCTGCTACTAGAGGCTTCCCCAACCTAAAGGAAATGCCTTCAAAAACATAAGTGCTTTAATCTTTTTCTCTCTCTCCCTCCCCCTCCCCTCCCATCTTTCTCTCTCTCTCTCTCTCTCTCACACACACACACACACATACACACTATGATAACCTCACCTTTGTAACCCCGTTCAAGCTGTTTCTAAGAAGTATGTTCCTTCCCCTACTTCATGTTCAAGCTCACGCACCACCTCCTCCAGGAAGTCGTCCCTGATTACCTCCCTTCTGCACAAGTATGTTCCCAAAATGCCCAGAAGAAGGTCCACATTGCACCTGCCACAGTGTATTTTAACAATCCACGTCTATGTCTCTTTCTCTCACTGGCTGTAAGCTCTTTGTAGGGGCAGATCTAGGTTTGCGGCAGTGGCTGAAGCTTATTTAAGTTGGGGAGTTGGGGGTGCCTTCCTTAAGAAAAAAGAATGACAACTATCTAACTTTTGCAAATACTCCAAAACATGTAAGCCTGAGAACACATGACGAGGACCCCTCCCAGGGCCTTGGAAGAGACAGGGCCAGTGAGGGATTCTCAAGTTTAATCAGCTTTGACGTGAGTCTCCTTCTTAAGCATAGTTCTTTGCTCACAACAAGCGTCTGATAAATGGAGGCAGCATGAACCGAACGACTGAAGGGGAAGTGAAGACTTCCGAGTACATGGTCTACGATAGGCTCAGCCGAAGAACCTTGGCAAGGGTGTCTCCTCTGGCATCATGGCAGCCCAGAGGACACAGCCAATGTGGGCTGGAGCCAGAACTGATTTCCAAGAAGCATATTTCTCCACCTGAGAACCAATGACCGAAGGCAAATGAAGAGACACCCCCAGGTGAAGACATGTGGCTCGTACAGCGCAGTCTTCAGACCTGCAGTTTCTCTGGGCAGCCATCATCTCTCCCAGAACCCTGGTTCTCCCACGTTCGTGCGTACCTAAGTCACCTAAATCACTTGCCACACGGCAGGTTCCCTGATCTGGACACCGGAGATGCTAATTTCTGGTACCTGGAGTGGGGTCTGAGAACTCGTATCTCCAACGTGCCCGCCCGTGATTTTTCTCCATCCACTCTCCCACTTTACTGAGATATAACTGGCCTGGAACATCGTAGAAGTTCAAGTTGCACAACATGATAATTTGAGACACAGACCTACTGCAACATTTTTACTACAATAGGGTTAGTTAACGCATATTTCACCTCACATAATTACCATTTTGTTGCTGTTGTTTTGACGAGAACATGGAAGCTCTACTCTCATAGCAATGTTCAAGGATGTAATACAGTGTTGTTAACTATGGTCATATGCCAAGATGCACAGAACTGCAGAAATCTTCCTGCAGGTTTTCTAAGACCACACTTTGAGAAACCTTGACTAAACACAAATGTTAGTGTTGGAAGGAGTAGGTTGGGGGAACCGGGTAGGAGCTGGCTGGGAGCCTTAGCAGGGAACTATATTTCCCACAGGAAGCTGGACTTGGACTTGAACATGATGTGGCATGATGGTCTGAGGAAGACCCAGGACTGGCAGAGGGTGTGGAAAACGTGTCTAGAACCTGGAGAGTGGAGAAGGCTGTAGATTTACTTTGAAATATCTCCATAAACCCCAGTTTGAGAACAACTCTTGCCCTCCTGTGACTTTCAACCAGCAGACACTTTGCACCAAGTTCCCCCAAAGGAGAGGACCTGCAGAATCCCTTCTCCAACCACAGGGGCCAACACAGGTTGAGTTTTCGGCTTTGCGACACTAAGAATTGTAATAGACAGCCCTGGCTATGTAACACACAACACTCCTGCCGTGGCTGCATGTGGCTCCCCACAAAGAAAATTCTGGGCTGGCTTCAGTTTCACAATCATGCGTGTTGGGGCTTGTAGGAGTCAGGGGTTCTAGCATTATACAGGTAATCTGCTTCCAACACCAACATGACACTCTCTTCTCAGAGATATTGAACCCAGAGGTCCTTCCTTTGGACCAGAAAGCTTACAAAAGCCAGGATTGGCATTTGTTTATTTGGTAGCGTTTAGTGGGAAGAGAATTCAGTAGAAGCTTTTTAAGAAAAGTCTCCCTCATTTAGACTCCAACGTGCATAATACCAACTGTGGACTGAGCCCAGGCCCAAGTCATGGGCTCTGGGTCCCAGGCCTAGTTCGGCCAATATTAAGCTGCATGAACTTGGACAAGTCACTTAACCTCCCTGAGTCTGTTTCCTCATCTGTAACATGGAGTTAATACTAGTTTTGCATCATAGAACTGTGATATTATGCCAAAATGTTTTAAAAAATCTAAATGTAAACATAAGGAGTACTGGCTTCCGGTAATAGTCTACCAAACCCACAGATACTAAAACAACTAGACAAAATAATCTTAAAAAATGATTTAAAGACAATGGGGTACAACCAAAAGCAAACAAAAACTGGAGGAGAGCCTTCGTCCTGAAAGACAGGGCCTCCCCCTGGTAAAATTTGTGAATTTGTGGATTCACACACCTGAAAACACACCTAGTTAGTTTCTGGCTCTGTACACCTGAGCTGCCAGAGATAAGATCAGAGTTTGGAGAGGAACCAGAAAGTTAGGGGACCGATTCTGGAAGGGTGGGGACTGCAGAAGGACAAGTCACAACAGCTGTATATAAAATTTGCCCTACTTCTTGGCTGGCTGCTAAACTACATATGCATTGAAGGGCCCTGCAGGGGGCCCAGTGCAAGAGCAGCAACTGGGAGATTAAAGAACAGAAAAGAGGCTTCAGCTGTGACTGACCACAGGCAAGACAGAGCTGGAGTTCCGAGTCCAGCCAAGTTCACTGGCTGCTAAAAGAAAAAATTCTCTTCAGAGGAACATAACAGAATCTAGATAGCAGGCAACATCTGTGCTGGCCGTTATCTAACCAAAAGTCACCAGATACGCAAAGAAAGAGTAAAATTTAACCCATCTTCAAGAAAAGAAAAGCAGTCTATAGAAGCCAACCCCAAGAATACTCAGAAAATGCGTTTAGCAGATAAGGACCTTAAAGAAGGTATGTTCAAGGAACTGAAAAAAGATACACACACATACACACACAATGAATAAACAGCTATAGAGCCTCAGTGACAAACAGAAACTATAAAAGTGAACCAAATGGAAATCCTAGAGTTGGAAAGAAAAAGAACTACAATGAAAAAAAAAAATTACTGCATGAGCTTAACGGCAGATTAAAGATGGCAGGAAACAGTTACTGGATTTGAACGTGGATCAATAGAAACTGCAATCTTAAGAACAGAGAGAAAAAATTAGAGAAAAGTGAACAAAACCTCAGAGACTTGGCGGGGGCAGGTAGAGCTCGGTGGCAGAGTGTGAGCTTATTAGCATGCATGAGGTCCTGGGTTCAATCCCCAGCACCTCCATTAAAAAACAAATAAACCTAATTTCCCCCCACCCCCAACCCCCCTAAAAAAAGCCTTGGAGACCATCAAAGAGTGAAATTGAACATACATGAACATAACATACATGAAATTGAAGCTCCGGAAGGACAAGAGAGACACAATGGGCAGAAGTAAATATTAGTAAGAATGGCTGAAGACTTCCCAAATGTGGTTAAAGACATCAACTTATAGATACAAAAAGCTCAACACATCCCAAGCAGAACAATCACAAAGAAACCACACCTACACACACCATAGTCAGTTTTTTGTTAACCAAAGATAAAGAGAAAATCTTGAAAGCAGCCAGAGAAAAACACATCTTACATACAAGAGAAACAATAATATAAATGACAGCCAACTTCTCTCGAAAGACAACAAAGGCCAGACGATGATGGAATGACATCTTCAAATTATAGAAAAAAAAAAAAATCATCAACTCAGAATTCTATATTCAAGAATAAAGGTAAAGAAAAATCATTCTCCAAGAAACTAAAACATCACCAGGAGACCAGCACAGTTAACGCATTAACGTACCCAATTATTAATTTTTTCAGTGTTAAGCAAATTTATGGCACAAAATCATACTGTACCCTATGCTAAAGGACACGTAATCTCTAAAGAGAGCCTATGAATTCCGCTTTCTCCTGTCCCACTAACCCCCTCCCCACAAAAAGAGAGAAAAGAAAACTTGGTTTTATTATCCAGCTGTGTGACTTCAGGCAAAAAGCTAACTTATCTGTGCATTTGTCTCTCCATTTATAAAATGCAAAGATGGACTAAATAAATCTCAGAAGTTCCTTTTGGCCGGAACTACACTGGAGCAGTATGTTAGTAATAGCCTCCACTTAATTTTTACTGTTGTTATTTGTATTTCTATAATTATGGCTAAGGTAACTGAATCTTGTTTTCAATGATCAGATAAACTCCAAATTTACCTAAGAGCCTTCTCAGAAGCTTCTTAGAACACACTAAACCCATCCGTGCCTCACAATTCAAAGACAACCCCAAACATACCCCTGTCGCACAGGTAATCAACGAGGGGGGTCACAGGACATAAGTGTGCAAGCTGTAAAGCCTGGAACAGATAAAGGGGGGGTAGTTTGATCGCCCCAGCTGGCAGATTCCCTTTCACATCTGCAGTTCAGGGCCGCCGGATGCTGGCTGTCTTCAGCACTGAGGAACTAACTACATTAAACCACATCAGAATGTGTTTAGCCAGGCGCGAAAGTTCACTGCACAAGTTCTGCCTGTGTGAGACGCAGGGAGTAGTGAGGCCCCAAGGACTAGGGACAGTTAATTAAATATTCAGCGTGTCCATGTTGCACTGGGGGGAGAATCAGTGGACATTCAAAGAGCTTTCTGGGGATTTGCCACAGAGATGGACTGAAGCCAGGCTAGACTCCAAGGCTCACTGGCCACCACGTTCTGGGAGGTTGCCCCCTGGGGTGGCCGTCCTCAGTCATGATGCTCTGTGACATTTGAGCTGGGGAGCCGTTCCCTCCTGCCTCAGTGCCTCTGACACTCTGCTGGATTAAAAGCCAGCCCTGGGAGCTTCTCCACTAAGTGTCCTCTAGAGCGGGCTCTTCGAGGACCTGGGTCCCAGCTGCCTCTCTCAGGTGGCAGGAGAGAGGGCAAATAATTCTGTCCCTTTACCTGCAGCAGCTTTATGATGCTGCTGAGCACAGTGTGTTCAATTGTCTCTTTTCTCCCCAAGAAAACCGTCACTGTGAATAACATGCTGTTTGGAAGCAGGTCTACTTAAAATGTCATGTTAATATAATTATTTACAAATACTGACATCAATGAAATCAAGGTCTGACTAAAACGGAAAATTTCAAGGCCTAACATTGTGGCTTTAATGCTGAATACTTTTCTGCTTGTTTCACAGCATTCTTGATAAGCCTTTTCTCCCTCCTACACACATATCCCAGGTTAAATTTTCCTTTTCTAATTTGTTCCAACTTCCCGACTTGCAGCACATAACACAGCAGACACATCATTTGTGTTTTTGAATGGATCTCAGACAGATTCGAATGTTGCCACCTCAGGACCATTCCACCTGCTTTTATGTTGTCCTTTTGGGAAACCACAACAACACAAAAGCCCGAGGGGAAAATTCTGGGTACATAACCAGTGAGCCGAAGCCTGCTTTCCAGCATCCAAATCTCTACTGACGTCAGAGGCAACTGAGTCACTGCCGTCCCTGTGAGTTGCCCGTGGGTTTCTGACAGCAACATCCAATATATTTTCAAGATGACAACCAGAACTTCTAAGCCACCGGCCACTGGCTGTTGAATCACAGCGCTTCACTTCTGATGGGGCAGAGGTGTCATTTAATTAGAGCCTGAGCAAAAAGCACCTGGCTTCCCTCCCTGTTTTCCTTTTAGACGGGTGCTTTGGCCCATCTGCCTAAATCCTTGAACTGACTGCTTGAAGCAAGTTAGATCTGGAATTCTGCCTTTCCACTGCCAGTCTTTCAACCAAGTACCAGTGGGAACTGCCAGGTGGTGAGACTGATTTCGGAGGGGCTGGTCTCAAGCCAAACCCTGGACCTTAGTCTCTAAAACGTGATACCCTCTCCCACCGCTTGCCAACCACATCAAAGCCTCAAGAAGACACTGCTGTAGCATCCGAACTGACAATTATCACCATTGTGGCACACATATCCTTGGGTGATAGCAGCTGTCCACAATCCCCACCCACTGGGATGTCTTCTAGCTCAGGAATCGGGACAAAGAATCCTTACCTCTAAAGAACTAAGCTGCACGTTGTGGCTGGTGGTGGGGACAGGCAGAGAGAGAATTCAAAATGGCGCCTCCAAGCCAGCGCTCACCGTGGGCTAGTCACCGTCTGCAGGCTGGCAGCAGCTGTCACTTCACTGCTACGCTCAACACAAAACAACAGGTTTATTCGCCAGCCTCACACTATCAGAGGAGAATTTCCTTATGCCACCCCCATCCTTTTCCTCTGGCCTCTCTCCATTATCTTGTAGGCTGCACAATCATGGAACATTATTTACAACTTATTATAGTGGAAATTGCTTTGGGCATTTACCTCAATAGCCCTGTGCCTTGGTTTCTTTGGCTTTAAAATGGGGATAGAACTATCTGATGTCTGCCCTAGATCCTGGGATGATGGTGAGTATCAAAATGTTTAACGCCGATGTAAATATTGTCAGCATCACTGCAATGTTTCTAACCTCTGCATCCTTAAAACAGGAAGTGTGTCATGCCTCTGTGGTTCACGGCGGAGTGGAAAGAAGCCTGGGGTAGGAGGGAGCCAGGGTCTGGCTGCGATCTCATGCTGTGTGCTGGAACAAGGCTCCACAGCTCTCGGTGCCTTTCAGCATCGCAGAGAGTGTGGTAGTCTAGCTCTGGTGGATGCACAACAATTCAAGCTGGAAGGAACTCCGTGAGATGGTGCAGGGACACGAGGCTACGCAGCTCTTGGCAGTTCTGATGCGCTCTGTAATCCTAGGGCTGACCCTTCAGACTTCCCTAAAGACAGGAGCTGGATTCTAAACTTAGAGACGTGATGAGGACTCAGTGGGAAAGGCTGGGCTGGGCGATGGCAGCGATTTGTCCTGTGCAAGTATTTTCCACTGAAAATACTTAAACTGCTTTGAGAAACAGATCCCCGCAAAAGAAAGCCAGGTACCATATCATACCCACGAGGGCAGCAATTAAATAGAAAAAAGGAAAACAAAAAATCAAGAGAAATTGGAGCCCTCCTACACTGCTGCTGGGAGTGTAAAATGGGCAGCCACTTTGGTAAGCAATTTGGCAGTTCCTCAAAAGGTTAAACACAGAATTATTCTATAACCCAGCAGGTCCCAGCCGAGGTACATACTTTAAAGAACTAGAAAGCAGGTGTTCAAACAAAAACTTGTATATAAATCTTCATAGCAGGCCTATTCACACTTGGCAAAGGTGGAAACAACCTCAACTGTCTATCAACTAACGAATGAATAAACAAAATTTGGTATATCCACACAATGGAATATTATTCAGCCACGAAAAAGGAATGAAGGACCGATATAAGATGTACCAAGGATGGACCTTGAAGACATCACGCAAAGTGAAAGAAGCCAGACACAGAAGGCCACATAATGGATGATTCTATTTACATGAAGATCCCAGAGAGGTAAATATGTAGACACAGAAAGCAGACTAGTAGTTGCCAGGGGCTGGTGATGGGGGATGACTGTTTAATGGGAAGGGGGATCCTTTTGGGGTGATGAAAATGTTCTGGAACCAGACAGCGGTGATGGTTGCACAATTTGTGAATATGCTAAATGGTGCAGTTAAATATGGCTAACGTGGTAAGCCTCATGTGTCGTATACCGTAATAGATTAAGAAGAAAGCAAGCCACACAAAGGTGGGGTTGAGGTGGGAGGAACAGAACGCCCTACTGCCCCAGTAAAGGAAGAACCTTCCAAAACCATCTCTGCTGCATCATGCGCACCCTTCCAAGGGCCTGTGCTGTGGGTTTAATTGAGAAATTATTCCTCATTAAGTCCCAAGGAGCTACAGGTCTTTTCCTTCCAAACGGGAAACGATCATATCTCCTGGCAGCTCATTACGCATTCTTTTGCTACCAGGAGTTGTTTTAAAACCGTGAAATTAGTTCTGGCAGAGTTTACAGAAAAACACCCATGAGATGAGACTGAATGAGTTATGTAAGACTCCTCGTACTCCGCGTACGAGACGTTAACTCCTTACTGGCACAGCCAAGGACACGAGGTGTCATTTATAAAGTAATAGCACGTTGTGGCTTCCGCCCAGACCAGCACGTGGCTGATGGGAAGAGGCAGTTGTCTGGACATAGATCTGGATGGGCCCATCAAGCCATGGCCAGGTCCAGCTGGACCCTCCCTCTCCACGTGAGGCCAGGGAAGCTCCCCGACAGGTGAAGGGACTGGCCTGTGCAAACTGGCTCTATTACAAGTTCCACTCTTTTTCCAGGAGTTAGGATGACACTTGGGTGTCACATACTGAAGCCTTGAAAATCAACCAGGTACCCAAGATAATAGGACCATCGCTGCTCTAGAGCCTTGTCACAGACCAGGCACCGCTCAGCTAGGAGATGACTGCGCTGATGGATGGAGCTTGAATTCTGGCATGAAGGGGACACATATTACCAAAGTTTTCACCTGGCAACAGTCACCAAACCAAGGATGGTGTTTGAAAAAAGAAAGCCACACAAACCCTTGTTGGATGCATGAGCCCCAGACGAGTTGCTAAGCTCATGAGCTCTCTCTTCCTTCTTTTTCTCCCAAAGACACATGCACACACACATTTCACCTAGAGCATACCTACAAAACATAAATCTAAACATACATGGAGGATTTTACTAATAAAGTGCCACACTCCATAATATCGTTGATTAAGAAAATGGTGAAGAAAGAGAAAACAAGTCCCCCCCCCCTCCCCAAAAAAGACTGCTTCAGGTAAGCCTCAAAGGTCAAGTACTCAAATCTGGACAAGCTCTTAGGACTCTACCCACAGGCAAGGCACCCTGACTGCAGCGATCTGGGACTCCCGCCCGCCAAGGGAGGAGGCTCCACAGGGACTTAGAGCAAGCAGATGTCATCAGAAATCGACTAGCCTGGAGCCGGCAAACCTTACCCTCCCTGACAGGCAGCATGGCAGAGTACAGGCTTAGGAGTCACACAGACCCAAGTCTGAAGGCCAGACTTTGCCACTATTTGCTGTGCAATCTTGGGTAAGTTACTGTCCCTCTCTGATCGCTAGTTTCTTTCTCAAAGGAATGATGTATCCCCACTTCAGAGTGAGGAAAGGCGTATCCACCTTTCAGGGTTACTGGGTTCAGGACGCTGGGACCTCAGGCCTTCACCCTTTTTTACCCATCGCAGGAGCCCTGCCCAGACCTTCTCCCGCTCTCTTCAAAACCTACTTTCAGCTAATTATTCTTCTATGAATTATCTGATTAAACGAGTTTATCCTAACGTGTTAATGCTTGATACTAGCAAAGCAAAGTTTTCAGGGGTATCACTTACCAAGGGGCACTGCCACCAACCAAAGGAATAACCTCTAATGGTGACATTTCAGCTAAGGTGTGTCCTCTCAGTCACACCTGTGAGCAGTCGCTTCTGTGCGGCTAGGCTGAAACATGACCTTAAGGAGGCTGGGGCACTAACAGGGCGCAAGCACTGTGTGCTGACGATACCTGGTGTGCTCGGTCCTTGAGTGAGAATGAGATACATATCCATTCAAAACATTAGAGCCCTTCTTCAGATCGGGTCATAGTTACTTTATCTATACTCTGCATTGGTCCAAAAACACTGGGGAGGGGGAAGCTGAGTCACTAAGGGAAACAGGGGTTTAGGCTAAGAAGGTCCCACCACCAAAGTTGACCACGATGTGTTCATGCTACAACGCACTGAGAGGTAACACTCTTTTCCTTTCCCTTTCCTCATTTTTCCTCTGCTTTCGGAGGCTCTTTTAAACACCCACATGCTGGAGACCGCTCCCCAAGAGAGGCAGATAAGGACCGAGGGGCCCAGGAAGAGACAGATGGCTGAAGCACTTTAGAATTTATCAAGATGTGTCTAAGGAATGTCTCAGTCTTTTTGTCTCTGTCTAGTTCTGTCTCTGTCTCTCAGTGTCTCTCTCTCTCTCTCTCTGGCTTTCTCTTTGAAACGATAACAAAAATATTGTGAGGATCAAGTGGAAAAAACTGTCTCTATCTCACCTCTCCACTGATGGGGTTTCTGATGTCTTACAGGGACAGGAGTCCTGTCTGCTTTGTGCACTAGTGTGTCTCCAACACCCGGCCCAGGGCCTGCGCCAATCCTGCCTATTTCCTTTCAACCTTGCATACAAGACATTTACACTGGTGGCTTAACATTGAATAAAACAGGAGTGTTTACACCACAGAAGTTGGCAGACACTGAAAATCAGGTTTTCGTTTTTGTTTGTTTTTTTTCCTGGTGAGCCAATTAGTAAACATTTCTCAGCAAACCCCGATAACGGGTATTCCATAAATATCTGTTAAATAAACGAAGGAGGGAGGACAAGCCGTCCCACTTAACTCGCTATCTCCAGCACCTCTCTGGCTGTACTCACAGCAGACCCTCTGTAAGTTCTTCTCAACAACAGGAAGACAAGCCTTAGGATTTAGTGATGAAGCAACTAAAGAAATGCCAGGAAGGCTAATTTAAAACCAAGTTTCTCTTTAGTGTCTCTGACTCAGCTCTGGTGGAAAGTTATCAACCTAATAAACCCACAAGGAAGAGGTGAAGATTTCACATCGTTTCTCATTTCTTTTGATGTTAAAAAGAGAATCGTTTTAAGTGCTGGGCCAGGGCTGTGAGAGGAAGGATGCCAGGCTCACAGAGAGCTGTCACATCCAGCAACCTCCTCCTTGTGACCTCAGGGAGCGAGTGACTCTCTCTGAGTGCAGGTTTCCTTGCTATTAACTAGTAAACAGTACGCCCTCTGCCTCACTTACACAGTAACCCCCCGATGAGCTCCTATTCATCCTCCAGAACCCAGTTCTTATGCCCCTGTCTCTTCTGCTTTTACTGGGCCACCCCACCTCCTTCAGAAGAGGAGGGCTTGTTCTTTGGCATGTGGGTCCTTCACATCACTCCTGTTTCGATTCCAGCTTTTACTGTGCGGGGCTGCATATAACTGCTTACAGATCTGGTCCCCCCCAACTCCTGTCACTCTGTGACCTCCTCAAGGGCCCAGGGCCACAGTGGGGCTGCACTGCCAGTACTCTTCACAGTGCTCAGCACACAGGAGTTGATTGCTGCTTGTTTACTAAAGTGAACCACTGAAAAACGAGAAGCGAAGGGCTTTTTAAAGCTATGGACGTAATATATAAAATATAAAGAGTTCTTATCAAGGACAGATCACGCAGAAGCGTGACACACTACTGACAACCCTCAGGAGCAGACTTTGCCTGCACGGACCCATTTAATCCCATAGCTGCTGGATCTAGTTCGTGAACACCTGGAGGACCTGGGTGGAAAGGATCAATTAGAAACTACAGAAGCGTTCTTCCCAATAGTGGCCTCCTCCTCCTCCCAGTGTGTTCCAGCTGCTTTATTCCAGAATTCTGAACCCTCCCTGCCCACAGGGCTCCGAGGTAAGAATATTATATAAGGAATGAAGGCTGCCTTCATTTGTTTTAATAAAAGAAACAGCCCATTTAAAGGAACATAGATGTTAGTGGCTCAGATATTTCAGAAAGTGAATGTGACCCAGAGGCTCAGGAATACAGAACGGCTGTCTTGAGAATGGCCGTTTTTTCCTATTTAAAACATTCTGGAAAATTGCTCCGTGTCCCCGCGCCAAAATGAAAAAATGAAAAACATAAGGGCTATTTGGAATGCCTCTTCATTTTACAGATGACTTTAATGCATAATGCTATAAAGACATGGAGTTCTCTGGCCTCAAATGCCCCGATGCAGCCGCCCAAAGCCTGGGAGAGGCAGCTCACCACAGTGTGGAATTTGTGAGCAGACCCTTGCAAAGAAAACTCACCATTTCAGATTGAGTTGCATAGCCGTCCAGGGGCTTTTTAGTTTTTAGGCATTTCCTCATAAAATACAGGCTGGCTGGTGTGGGGTAATTAATTCCTTAAATATCTTAGAGACTAAAACAATGGGTGATGGTGGTGTATTGCAATGTACAAAGGCTGTCTGCGTGCGTGTTTCTCCCCTTTCATTATACATGGCGACCACGTTCAGGGAATGAATTACTGCTGGTATGGATATGGAAAATGAAGGCTGACAGAGGTACCGTGGTTGGCTTCAGCTGTAATGGCTGGGCAACCTTGCAGCAGAACCCAGAGCTCTTGTATGATGGCTGGTAGGAGTCGGGTGGGGTGGGGAGGGGGATCAGGAGGGGCACCACTGGACGTAGAGAGGATGTGAAGGAACACCAGGGCTGGAGTCAGGTCCACCTGTATGTGCACCTGGGCCCTCCCAACGAGGTCTCCTGATCATGGGCAAACTATGACCTCTCTGGCCACAGCTTCCTTACCTGGAAACGTGAATAACAGTTCCCAGCTCAAAGGCTGTTCTGAGGATCATGGCTCGGGGTGGGGTATGGAGGCAGAGGTGGGAAGATAAAGTAGATGGTAGTTATTAAAAAACAGTAGCCATTAGTATTTATCATTATTTCTAGCTTTACCGAGGGCTCTTGGCCCCGTTAAAAAGGGGCCCATTTCATTTGTTCTTTGTGACTCTCCCTCGTGGAAATACTAAATATTTCACGAGGCCCGTCTCTCTTATACCCCTTTAGGGGCTTCGCGGATGACACACAGCCCAAGTGCCTGGCTTCTGCGCGCAGAAGGAGAAACCATGCCAGTCCAGGTATAGTGTGTGTGTGTGTGTGGTTGGGGGTGAGCCTGGTGGACTAGCTCTCCTGCTCTTCTTAACATCTGAGATGATATTCACCTGTTGTTGACAAACCATCTTTGTCTTTTTCGGGTACTTCTGTGTCTACAGAGATGAAAATCTTAGCCCAGATTCAATAAGGCAGGAAATCAATTAAGGTTTTCATTCTCTGCTTGGCCTCAAAAGACAAGGCAATGAGAGAAGGCCTCAGTAAAGAAAATGTGCAGAGATTCCTGGGGGCTTCATTTAGGGTTCTATGTTCCGGAAAAAAAATAATAAAACAAGAACAAAAAGCCTTACATGTTCTATTTAAGACATACATGCTTTTTTTTTCTTGCTGAAAAAAAGTTTTTACAGAGCCCCTCCACTCCATTTTGATTAATATGGACAACTCTGACACAGGAAAGATACCTCAATTTTTAAAAGACAGCCCCTCCACCCAACAGCTTGATTTTTAAATGGCTCCATTTAAATATTTCTTTCTCTGTTCATTTCCAAACCTGGGCCATAAATCAGCCTTATGAACACAATGGCCTGTGTCTACAGCAATTCATCATTTGGATAACGTCACCTTTTCAGGTGTGCATTCATTTATGCCTCAGATTAGAACTCTGGTTGGCCGAAGTCTTCCCTCTCATCTGTACAACCTGAGCGGCAGCCCCTGAGGACCCGCTGTGCACGGCTCAGGGCAGGGAGGAACCACGGCGCCTCTTCACCCTCAGGGGAGGAGGAAGAAGCCGATGGAAAGTTGGAGCCCAGCAGTGGTCTTCTCTGGTTCACTTACTCCGGCCTCCTCACGTCCTTCGTCCAAGGAAGGAAGCTATTGTGAAATGTTCAACAATTCCTTTCCAAAGAGGAGGGACACGCATACAACATGTGTGTCAGGTTTTTTTTTTTTTTTTTTTAAATATTTGCTCTAAGAGAAGAGAAGGAATTGAAAACGAATGAGATGGAGGGGCTTGGAGCCCATTAGGCAGCACCACATCTCAGACGGGCAAGGATGCCGGAGAGGGCGCTGGAATTTGGGCGTCCTAGTTTTGCTACGAATTATGTGTCACGTTGGTCAGGTCCTATCTTTCTGGGCCTCAGTATCCCTTGCAGTAAAATAGAAGATCTCCAAGGACTTCCTTCACCGGCATTTTACGACTCTCACTCAAGAGGAAGGAAGTTGTTTGCCACTATGGCCAGCAGTTTCTTACTACCTACCAACCCCATGATGCAACTGTTTCCTCCCGTTCCCTAAAATAGACGGGGTCAGGATAACTACACGTTTCTGACCCATAATATGGAGAACTGGTTTTTATACATCTGGGTGGAGAAACCTGTATTTGATCTTCTTTCCTCTCTCCACTTCATTTTCTCTCTTATTTTTTTCCCCTTCCTCTCTCGTGTTTCACTACATCTTTCCACGTATCTCAGGAACAGACGAAGCACTATCAGGAGCTGGCATTAATACTAACAAACATCAAGGCGGGTTTGCTCTGTGTTAGGTCTTACATCATAATTTTTGAATAAAACGACCTCATGTCATGCTTCAAAGAGCCCAGGGATGCCCTGGCGTCACTCCTCTCCATCAAGGCACAGAGAGGTGACTTGCCCAACATCACACAGGGCGTAGCAGAATCTGAATCTGACCCCAGAGCCACCTGAACTCCCCGAAGTGCTGTTTCCATAGGGCTGAAGCGAGCGAGTCCATGCATCAGGGGCCTGTACAATGTAGTTTAGAACGTTCCATTGCTTTAGCTCCGTTGGTGATTATGATCACCTATAGTCAAGGGGGATTACAAATGTTTTTGAGTTTCCACCAATGAGAGCAGCGTGACTATAAAGTTACATATGTATGAGATTAATCGACTGATTGCAAGAGTCACACACCCGGGTTTATGTATTTGAATCGTAAGTTCAGAGATCCTGGCTCAGTTTATTCCTCTTCATAAGCTGTGATCACCGCTTTTGCATTAAAATAGTCTCTCCCTTTCAACAGAAGAAACCTAAAATCCAATGTATTGTTCTTTTTTAGTGGCCTCTTCATATGTGTAGTTTTAAAAATGATTTCCTCATCGCCCGAGTAATTCAAGGGAGAAAGGACTTCCCAGCCACAGTCTTTAAATGCTTCAGTTTTGTTCAGGGGGTGAAAACTGTGAGAATCGCACAGATCCAGTCCGGAGCACATCCAGGGCGATGAATCACTGCTTCCACCGGTCACTTCCCCAGTATGCAGCCCGAGTCGTCCCAGGCTCCTCTCTGTCCACCCCCGCTCCAAGTGCGCTGTCCCTCTCACCATGACGCCACCCTCCTCTGCTGGGCAAGGGAACACCTGCCAGAGGGTGACTTCACCACACCGATCACTCTGACAACAGCCCAAACAAAACCGTGTCATTTAAACCACAAACAACAATGCAGCAGGACTAGAGAACGCAGCCCAGCCGGAGTCACAGAACAGGAGGGAGAGAAAGAGATGGGGGGGGGGGTGCTGTGAGAGAGGGCCATGGCCACAGACAATTAAAATACAGTCATCCGAGCTGTGACTTGGGAAACACACGGAGACAGCGCAGCAAGAGGGAAGAGCAGGGACTCAAAGAACTGGGTTTGAGCCCAGCACTACCGCTTACTGGGGACTCCACACTGGGAAAGTCACCCTCTTGCATCCTGTTTCCTTATTTGAAGGATGGAATAACAACAGGACCCTACTCGTGGGGTTGTTGTAAGACACTGAGTCTTGATGTAAAACACGAAGCTCGCAGCACTCAACTCGAGTTAGCTGATTCCTGCATTATGAAATTAAGCTTTTACGGTAGGTTCGCCTTCCCTGGACATTAGTGAACATTCTAGAGCCCAACATGTCCCTGTCACCGGCATAAACAGCTGGCAACATCCTTTAAGAAGGATGCGAAAGAGGCCTGGATTCCAGTCCTGGTTTTGCCTCTGGCCAGATGGCGGACGCGACGCAGTCACAGTGTTTGGTGTCAGTTTCCAATTCTGCCAAATGAGAGTGTGATTGTCTGACGTGGTATCGTTTCCTCACTCATTGTTCAATACCAGATTGCCAGCACGAGTGGCAAAGGTGTACGTTCTAGGTGTCCGGGAACCCTTTCCTTTGGAGCACGGAGTCGCCTCCCTCCACGCCTGCCCCTCCCCCAGGAATGTCAGGGCAGACTGGGCAGGGATCGGTGCCTGGGAATCGTCTACAAGGCCTCCCACTGGAGCGCTCCAGCCAAGCCACAGCATTTCTAATGAGCATTTTAGGCGGTGACGTGCAGTTTGAAATTTTTCCTTGCAGTAGCAAAGTCAGAACTGTCAGAGGAGTTTAACTCTTCTGCTTTCGATTTCTTGATAGGAACCAGAGAGGGGGGAAAAATGCAAGGGGTTTAAAAAACAAAAACAAAACCTTCAGGGGCAGAGGAAAAGCCACATACCAGTGGGTGGTGGGACCAAAAAGCATTCAACTCCACGCACGCTCTGACTATAAGCTTAACTCTCTGTGACGGTGTATCCACCCACTATGCACAGCGGCAGCACTGGATTAATTCTGGGTTGGATCGGAAGGGAATGGCTCAAACTTCTCTTCCATGCCCTTTGGAATGCCATTCTTTTAGTTCTACACAAGAACTCTCATCAGTATTACCAAGGGGGACTTCTAGATTGCCTTTGCTGCCGTCTCTCCCAGGGAGACGCAGTGGGAATGGGAGTAACAGCACCTTCTGGTACCTGGAAAGGCTTTACAGTTTCAGCAAGTGTTTTCACCTCAATATTCTCCTCTAATTCCCGTAATAATGCTACCCCATGGGCAGTGCGGTACCCCTATTTCACGTACGAAAAAAACCACCATGTTGAGTGAGGTTAAAAATGAGCAGGTGAGGAGCGGAGCTGGGACTGCAGTCAGGGCTGATTTCCTCCACTGTCATCGTGGGTCCCTCCCACCAAGCAAGCACGAGCTCACACGTGGAACGGAGACAAATGGGGTCTTGAGGGTGTCAAGGAGAGAATACAGGGCCATGTGTGAGGGGCTCTGGTTTTCAGTTTTGATTCTGCTCTGAGCTGGGGGACCCTGGGCAAGTTACTTGCCTTCTTTCTAGAAAGGTTCGTGGCTGGAAAACAATGTCCTTCAGCTCTCAACTCTGTAACTAATCCCATGCCTCCTTGGAATGACCAAGCTGACATCAAGTCTGGATTGATAAACTGTATGTTAACAGCAGCCTCAAGATCAACCATCAATGGAAATGCATGCAGTGAACTCCATAAAAAATTCATGTTTAACAGTTATACCTGCACACTATTAGAGACATTCTAGAACGCTTTATAGAAAAAGCAACATTTCTCATGCCCCAAGGGCAACCACTGTCAACTCCTTTAGCTGACCCTTTTGACATTCACCTCTGTATCTCTAAATAACATGTTTACATAACTTCTTCTTGACTTTTCAGTTTTAGGCTTTATCTATTGACCTTCCACTACGGAAGATGAGGTTTTTGCTTTCTTTCAAGAACTCCCACCCTTACCACACACACGCAAACTTCCTGTCCCCCTCCTGCCAACACAGTTCTACCATAGTTTGGTTGGATTAATATTCTAAGCTTTGGGTTTGATGACAATGAAAATGCTATTCACTGCTAGGTCCTGTTGTATCTCATGAGTGATCTTCCTTTTCTGTACAATATTATGTTTCTCTGGAGTTAATCATGAACGGGTCTGCTTAATTTTCTATTAACTGATGACTTATTCAACCCCAAACTCTCCCTCAGTTGCCTAAGTCTTAATATATTCAAGCACATCAGCTATTCTACTGATTTCGTTGCCTCAAAGAGATTTTCCCAGGAGCCTCTGACCAACTCTAATCTGAGCTGGTTCTCCTCTGGGCTGTTGCACAGCTGTCGCCTTGTGATTTCTCTTTCCCCCGATCCTGGGGACCCCCTTCACTCTCTGTTTGTTGGCTTCCTTGTTTCTTAGACTGCATCTCTCTTGGTTTATGTCCTCATTTTTACGAAGCTTCTTTCAGTAGTCTCCGGAGAGAGGATGTATGTGAGGTAAAATTTTGGAGAACTCACATATCTGAAAATGTTTTAATCTAACCTCACATGCAATTGATAGTTTGCTTAGATATAGAATTTTACACTGGAAATTATTTTCCCTTAGAATTTTAAAAACTTTGCTCCATCATCTTCGAGTTTCCAAGGTGGTTGTTCAAAAATCTGATCCCAGTCTAATCCTTGATCCTTTACATGAAACCAGTCATTCCTCTCTGGAAACCAAGGGTTTTTTCCTTGTCTTTGATGTTCTGAAACTTCAGTAATGAACCTGCCTTAATATGGATCGAATTTCATCCATTATCATAGGGTAGGTATTTGATAGATGCAACAGAAAACTTGTCACATTCAAAATGTCCTGAACCATTTCTTGAATTATTTTTTCCTTTCCATTTCGCCATTCCATTTTTCTGTCTTATTTTTCACTTCTACTCTTAGATTTTTAATTTGTTACAGCTCCTTATTTCTGAGTGTTCCTTTTTTTTTTTTTTTTTAAGAACATTCTATTCTTCTTTCATGGATGTCCGATCTCCATTTATCTTTCTGTGTTTGTTAAAGATCGGAGTATTTTTTTCTCTACTAGTTTTTTCTTCCCTTCATAGTTTCTGTTTCCTCTAATTTTCTACTTAAGGAAAAACAAATCTGTTGTTCATGTTAGATGCTTTACCCAGATGCCCGGTAACTCTTGGATATCTGCTTATATTTAAGAGTGGGGCATTAAAAAGCTAAGTATGATTTGGGGTGCAAGAGAGGGATTCATTTACTGTTAGAATAACTGATTGGGCCATTTCCTTGGGAAACTCCAAAGCTATTTTTTTTTAAGTGACGTATTCCTCTTAGACTGGTCAGATACCACTGCAAAGATTCCACCTTCTGCTAAGAGGTATACGTTTGGCTGCCCTTGTGTGGGAGCCAAGTTGGAGGACGAAAGCGGGGCATCTTCAGTTAAATATATGAACGTAGCCTTCCCTCCACTGTTTGCACATGGTGTCCCAAGTTGAGGGACCACTAGTTTACAACATTCAAAGAATAATTCTGCTCAGAGAAGAGGTGGGGTAGTTTCCCAGAGGGAATCTGGGATCAAACTGCTACTTAAACAGATTTTTAATGACTATTCTCTTGTTAGATGACCTTCCACTCTACTTTCAGAGGTAACTGGTGCCACCGAGTCTTAAATCTTTGTGGCAGTGAGTTTTGTGATACTCTAGATTTCCTTCCTTCCTGGATTGGGATTCAGCTTTCTTATCTGATAAGTCAGTGACCTGTTTCCACGGGCTTTCCAGCTTCCAAAATATTGTCACTGATGCATTTTCATGTGTGGCCTGATGGGTTATCCTTTAAAAGACTCTTTCCAAATCTTTCTAGCGGATTTTGAGGCGAGAACAGAATCAAGTATGTGTGCTTAATCTGCTATCTCTCACCATTTTGTCTGAGCTCCTTCATTCTGTCTCTAACATAGTAAAATAGTCAAATACACTTTGGACCAACAATATAATCACACTGAAAAGAAATCTTAATCCACCGGAAAAGTGGCAGTTTCTTTATGTCACTTATTACTGCCCGTATCTCAGTTCTCATTTCTGCCTAGTGCATTATCTGTAGGCCTGGTCCTGCCCAGTGGATTTGTAATCGGAGCCTTTTAAGTATCTATTTGACCATTAACCCACGGTGAGCAATGCGCAAATCCAGCCAAGACCAAACGATGTCAATTTCATTTACTGTCTCTTGGGCAGCTAACAATTTTCCATCTCAGGTTATTTATGAAAGTTGAATCATTCGCATGTCCATTATTTTAATTCTGAAATGGCTATTCCCTATCTGCTTAAAAACTCCCAAACCCCAAAGTTGAACCAAGTGGTAGCATTCTTTAATTTGGAAGAAGTGTGCAAATTGTGGGGACGCGTACTGTGTTTACAAGCACGGCCTCTGGCATCACACTGTCTACATTTGAATCTCTGCTTCCTTCTACATGACCTTGAAAAAACTGATTCACTGCTCTGTGCCTTGGTTTCCCCATCTGTAAGGCAGAAGGAGCAATAGTAACTACCCTATAAGTTTATCGGGAAAATTAAATAGAATAGTACATAGACAAAGCACTTTTCCTAGTGACTGACACAGAGGAAAAACTCCATAGATATTAGCTACTTCTATTCATTATCATCCCATATTTTTAAGGACATAGGAATAAAATTAATAGATACTCATTAAGTGTAACTGTGGCTTGACAATGAGACACTCCTTCACCCTTCAGTGATATAAGGGAAATAACAGTGTCATCTGGCGTTTAAATTGTAGATTCAGCACCTGGTGGGTTTGAGTAGAAATGCACAGTCAGGCAGAGGGAGGGCTGATGTCGGAGAGCCCTAGTGGGATATGATTGATGGAAGGTGCACATCGGATGGATGGATATCATCCAAAGGCACATCCTGTGATTGTATTTTAAAAGGATGCTGCCAGGGTCTGAACTATGGTGACAATACCAAGGCCATTCCGTTGTACCGACCAGAATAGGCTGGGCTCTGTGGTAACAAAGAAACCCTTCTATCTCAGTAGCTTAACAGAAAAAGCTTTATTTCCTGATTTCACTAAGTCTGATGTGGATCAACAGTCCTTCCTCATCTTGTTCCTCCACCATCTGGACCACACTGTCTCCAAGGTCCCCAGAGGAGGGAAGGGGGATAGAAAAGGCACACCCGTTCTCCAAGGCCTTGCCCTAGGACTTGTACCACGTCCACTTACATTCTGTCTGCTAGAACTCAGTCTCCTGGCCCCAGCCTAACTGTGAAGAGCCTGGATATTATCATATCCGGAGCACTGAGGAAGAAGAGACAGGGTGGTGGGTACGGAGCCTCATGCGGGCCACTCCCTTTGTAGAGACCTGTCTGGACTGCCTGCTGCTTTCTCCAGGGAACACTTTTCTGTCTCTTCACTGAGCACCCACGTGTGCATGACAGGCTGGCAGTGTCTTTGCTCTAGTCTCGCGGAGCCTGCAGGCGGCCAAGACTCGAAACCAGTGTGCCTAACCCTCCCAGCCTTCAAGGCAGTGAGAATCCAGGAAGATAAGGTGGTAGGAACTCTACCTCTAGTTGTGAGTGGGGTTTGGAATCTGTTGACTAAAACCTGGTCTTCAAAATGAGCCCCACTCAACTGTATCCTTGGCCCATCTTCCCATCAGTTCTGCCTTGTGGCTGAACTTTGAGTTCCTACTTGGTGACAGGTGGGGAAACAGAAAGAAAAGAAATTACTCTAGAATATTACATCCTTCTTACACTTACTCATTAGGTCAGGCCTAACAATAACAACGTTTTGTATAATATATTATCGTTTATGCAAAGTAGTTTTACTTTGATGATAAAATAAGACAACAAAGATAATGTGGGACATTAAGTAGCAGAATTATCATAATTTTACGTATGAGAAGATGAGGGCTCGGAGAATGGAAGCATCACATTCCAGATTACTCAGTGAGCTGTGGCCGGAAGTGACCTTGGAGCCTGGAACTTCTCATTTGTACCTAACGTGGACTTCTTTGTGTCTTAGGTCGCTGTTAGACCCACAGTACTGTTCAGTTTTGTGCTATGGGGCCAAGCAAGGTCTTTGAAATTAAGTAATTTATAATCCATTTGGATAAAGAGGCCTACCACATTTTATAAAACAATCCATGAAATTTAGAGGAAAATATATAATTAGGGACTAACTTAGCTCTTCCAGTCCAAAGGGACAAATTCACACAACGAAAACAAAAGTTTTTAAACGGACCCCAAATCTCGTTCAGCCTCCTGTCTCCTCCGTGCCCTTGGCCAGGCTGTTCCTTCTGCACAGAAGACTCTCTTACCTCCCAACCCAATAATCTCATCTCTCTAATGCTGGTTCAAATGAAACTCCCTTCCCCCACACCCTTCTCCAAGCTCCCCAGGTAGAATGAGTCACTCTGCCTTCTCCAAGGTGCCCTGCCTGTTTCTCTTCTGTCCTGAGCACAAATCTTCTATGTGTTCAGGCTGTTGACTCGGGGTGGAGGTGGGCCAGGTGGAGTGGGTATATGGTATCTTTTTTCTCCTTCAGGGAAGTCTTTGATTTCCTGAAGGTAGGGATCAAGAATTTTTCTGCTTGACATCTCCAGGGGCCAGTGTGGTTCTTGATATGAGTTAAAGGTTCATGGAGTGAAAAAAACCAATGATCTGGAAGAGAGGACACAGCCTCCTAGGATGCCCAATGCAGTCCCATAAGCGTCTTTCCTAAGCTCGAATCCTGGAACTTTGGAGGCAGGAGATCAGAGTGGAAGAAAATGAGTGCAAAGGAAGAAAGGGGCTTCACCAGCAGATGGTGACGAATTTCTGGGGTCCCTACTGAACTCCTGCCACCCGAACGCGAAGCCCCAGACAACAGCGACCTCTCTGTTCTTCCACCCCCTCCCCACGCTGTCGGGCTTCATTCACCATTTCTGACCTGACGGGTGCACGGATTCTCCTCCAAAGGGCTGCCTTTGGTGAGATGAATGATGAATCAGCTTCTCTGTGTCCAGGGGGCCAACGACAGTGTGGAGGAGCAGGGGGTGCGTGAGGAGGATGGGTCCTGGGCGCCTCTCCTTAAAGGTCTCTCCCAACCCTTAATCTGAATCTGTCTTCATAAGCAGGACGCGTGAGGCCAAAGGGGTTGATAAAACGTAAAAATCCCCAGTTTCCCTTCCCACGGTTTGACCTCAAGGAAGTCAACTCGCCCAACAGTGTTTCGGTTTACTCCTCCGTAAAGGAGTCTAATGATGCTTCGCCCAGCTCCTGGAGGAGCGGCGAGGCTTAATTAACCAATGCTCATTTCGTTCAGCACTTTGGATGCCCTCCATGGGCACAGAATTATGTTATTACTTGAAATAATAATAATGGCCCCCCTAATAATTCTGTGTTATTATTGCATTTAAGGAACTATATTAGAGGCCTTCTGGATCTAGTTTAATACCTATAAATGTCTCTCCCTGGCAAAACAAGGGAGCAGTGCCCGGTGATTATGGTTTGTCTTACATTTCAAAACTAGTCGGTTTAAACCCTCAGCAGAGTCCTTATAACAGCGCCTGGCCAAGGGAGACCTCTTGCGATCTCAGTTCGTTGGACCACGGAAAGCACTTAATATGCGCAAGGCGGCTGGCTTTCAAAGAGAGGACTTGGCAGCTCTGAGGGCCCAACCTAGCAGTGAAAAGATAGGCGAGGAACCAAGAGAAGCAAACCCAGCCTCCCCCACTGCAGCCAGAGCAAGCAGCCTGTATCGCAAATCCGATCGCTGCTGTCCCCCTGTTTATTTCTATGCTTTCCTCCGGCTCGCAGTCAAGTCTAAACTCCTCCCCCAGGGCATACGAACGCTTCGTGTTGCACCCGACAGCCTCTCCACTTCACCTCTAGACACTCTCTCTTGCAGGCTTTGTCTCCATCCTGGTCTTTTATTTCTCCAAAAACACCAGCTTCTCTCTCTCCTTGGTCCTTTAACAAGCTGTTCTGTAGCCTCTGCAAACCCGTTCTTCCCTGTCCTACCTCCAGCTCTCAGGGAGATGGGACCTCCTTTCTAAGCCCTCCTGGGTGTCCCACCACATCCTTTGTTTCCTGGGCCAAAGGACTTGGCAGGGAGAACCGTACTTACATGTTGAATTCTAGGTGTGTCCAGGAAACTGTCTGGGAGCACGAACTGTGCCCATCCTGTGCCCTGAGCCTGCACACAGTAGGTACTTTATCAGGATTGGTGGAATGCATCAAAAAATAGTTTCTCTATTTTTTTTTCTCTTCTATTCCATTTGCTTATACGGGATGCCCTGACCCTCACCCTAATCCTGACCTAGCCCTCCCCTATACCAACCGTGGGCAAGGAAAATGGATTAAAAAAATGGGAGAAATGGAAAGAAGGAGTCAAATCCTGAAAGGAGAGAAATACTGCAGGCGGGAGGGATGAGGAACAAGGCAAAGTGAGAAAGGAAGAGGAGCACTCGGGAGAGGAAGACCTGAAGTGAAAGCAGGCGACAGGGCCAGGGATTCTAACATGCTAAAATTAGATTAAAACTATCCTTAAATTTTCTTTTTCAGGAATTCTCCACATAAGAAAATGAGCAGGGTAGGGGGAAACGGTTAGGATTCTTTATATATATTATCTCCTTTATTATTCCACTCGCCCTATTAGACAGTAATCAGAGACACAGGTAATAGAGGAAGGCAGGAAAGCTCAGAGAGGTAGAGTCCCTTGCTCGAAGTCACACAGCTTAATAAGTGGCAGAGCCCAACATGATACCCAAACCTGTCCGAATCCCACCCATCCATTTAGAAGAGCAGATGCCCGTTCCACTGACAGAGCATCCTTCCTTGGGGACCCTGGGGCTCTCAAGTGTCCCTTCTCTTTGAGATGCAGAGGACAAAGGGGTAACATAACTAAAAAGAAGAAAAACTCAGCATCCAGTTATGTGTTCCATGGTGTACTTGGAAGAGTGGTTTCTTACCTTTGCATAAAAAAAAAAAAGATTCCCATTTTCTTTCATCAGAAGAAAAATAAACTGAAATGATTTTCTCTTGTTCTTGGTTTGTCTTTCCTATTATTAGGTATGTGTCTTGGAGTCCTTCTGCATAAATAGTCCCGTGGTTCATTCCTGGCCAGAGCAATATTTTCTGCCGCAGTTTGGGCCTGGCGGACAGAACTGTGCTTATGGACTTTTGCAAAACCATCACAATGAAGCCCAACAGAATACGCATGCTCCCCCTCCTCACTGTTTGCCTTCCGAAATTAATAGATGCCAGCAGTCCAGATGCTTACTGACATCTGAATAACTCAGTCCCACTCGCTGGTTTTCTAGATCTAGATTCCCCCTCCCATTGGGGAACGAGATTAAAAACAAAAGTCCTGCACAGAGCAAGCAACTGTCTTGTCTTTGATTTATGTTATTACTGAAACTGCGGTCCTTGAGAGAAATTCCATCACTACCCTAATGAGGACGGAGATACAGTTAACTAATAAATCCTTCAGGAGTGTGCTCTGGTGCTGTTGAACTTTTCATGAAACAGTGATGTACAAGAAGGGAAGAGAGATTTTTAAATAGCATGATACAGACACACATCCACTGTGACATTAGTCAAGGCCTGGGAACGTCACATGTGAGAGAAGCAAGTTTACCATCAATAATCGCACATTTCTCCTAAATACCAGGCAACTTGGCCTTTCTTCATTCCTGGGCCTGTCTTTGTAAAGGGAAGAGAGAGAACCAAAACCTGTGATTCAATCAGAAAATGCAAATGAGGTCAAGTTTCTTATAGGCTTGTGAGATTTCCCTAGAGAAATTTCCACAGCGTCTAGGCCGCTGCCGAGACGGAGGCTGGGGCCTGTCTGTGGAGGGAAAAGCAGGCAGTGCAAACCCCCACCTTCTTCCCTGGGACCTCTGGCTGGCTGGGCACTTGGATTCCAGCAGGGGACTTCTGAGAGCTTTGGGAGTACGAGCATCTCGGGACTGGGGTCAAACCCAGATGCATAAAGGAAAGGATCTCCTTTTTGTGGGTGGAGCTCCGAGCCTGGCTCAGAGTGAGGCCCCCCGGTACCCCAAATGAGGCAGGAAGGGAAGCTCCTCGGGGAGCAGGGATGCTCGAGGGGTCTGGGACAGTGACTCCACCCCCTGTGAAGGCCCCAGGGCAACCTAGAAGGAAATCTCTCTCACACACGCCCTTCCCTCCCTGACAACCTTAAAGCGCGTGCATTTCGCACAGCCCGGTCCTGCCCAGCGCTGCAGAAGTCTGAAGCCGTCCTGCTGTGCTGTGACTGGGACACGCTGACATGCTAAGTAGTTTGGGACAAGCTGACAAGGGATGCTGCAAGTCAGGACACTGCCCTCTGCCTTCCAGCAACCCGAGGGTGGCCTGGAGGATTTACAGGGTTTCTCTTTGCTCGTACAGGTTGCAGCATGTGTTTTGAAAGTAAACTGTTTTTCCCTTCCCAGAGATAGGTAAACGTCACCCATCTAAGCTGCATGCTGGTTCCTTTAAGTTATAAAAGATTAGACATATTGGAAGCTGGCCTTCAAGGGGTGGGGAGAAGGGGGGAAGAGATAGCGCCCCCCAGCTCTGAGAACAAAGCCTGTGTTGCCTGAAGGGGGTTGAAGATCTGAGGCCAAAAAGGCGTATTTTCTTCCCTGCAAAATTTGTAAAAATGATGTTTAAGCTGAATGTGCCCCTTCTGGCCTGTAGCTCTCACACTGAGAACGAGCACGGGGAGTGGGCTGGCGGGGGCAGGTGTATAGGTCTTACAGGAAACGTGCAGGAAAACAACACAGGTTTCCCCTAAGCTGTGAAAACGGCACATCTGGAGGTCCCAGCCGAGGTATCCGCCGGCCCAGTCTCGGATTTTCATTACTGAGCTTCCCTCGACCACGCATCTCTCAAAGCCCAGCTGGGGTTTACAGAACGGAGAACCACGAAGGAAGTGTGGAAATTGCACATTCCCAGGTCTTGCCCTGAAGGATGCTGGGTGCGGTCGGGTGATCTGTAAAGGGGACGGCTGATCTCTAATCGCCACCCCAGCTCTGCTACCCTGAGAGTCTAGACTTTCTGGAAAGGAGCACCACCAGAATGGCAGGGACCCCTTAGCCAGCGTACATCTCACCTTGGCCAGGTGTCACCAAGCTCCCCCTGCAGGCTCAGGGCCTTGGCCAAGATCGGCTCCTCCCACCAGCCCTAAAGAAGAGCCAAGAAACAGGACCACTTGGCTGAATCAGGGATCCATCCTCCACCAGAGACAGCCTTCAGTGCCTTTCCCATCACTGGCGGTAGTGTGGGCGCCACTTCAGCCAACTCCTTACCCTGCTGCAGCACCCTTCTGCCTCCCTGCTCCCTGCAGTCTGCCCCTTTCCCTCAGCCTGACTCCCGACTTGCTCCTCTGAACAACACAGTGCTCTCTGCCTCCTTGGCGGTTTGGATCAGTGGCTCCTAGCCTCTGTACTTCACTCCTTGTACTGCCCAGATTCTCGTGCCGGGGGTCCCCAAAGCCTTGGTGCCTCCAGAAGGTGGAGCTCACGTGAAAAGGATAGCCTTCTAGTCTTTCTCCCACCACCAAAGAATCCCCACGTGACCGGTAACACACTATGTTTAACCCCTGTCCTTGAAATAATCACTCCCTCCACTGGATTCCCCAAAGGCTTGGGACATACTTCTATGATTTCGCATCGTATTCCAATGACTTGTATCTGTCCTTCCTCCCTACCATAGGCTGTGAGCTGTGCGATGCCCAGGACTGTGTCTTACCCATCTCTGCAGCCCTAGCAACCAGCGTGGGGCCTCCGGATGCTGACAGAAACATCGCTGGAGCGCTTACTACCAGGCAGGCCCTGGGCTCCGTGCTTTTAGGCAGCGTGCCACTTCATCCCCACCACACCTCGCCGAGATCGACACTTTCATGAATCCCATGTGAACAAATGAGGCCAGCGAGGCCAGAGTTCAGATGACCTAAGGCACACAGCTGGTGAGTGGTCAGGTCAGGCCTGGAATCCCCGCAGTCTGACCCCTGAGTTCCGCAGTGAGAGCTCACTGAAAGTCCGCTGGATCAGTGATGGGAATATGAACACAAGAGCAAGAGAAAGTGGCCACGAAAGCACCGCATTTCGGACCTAAAAGGAATTTCGAGACCACTGAGGCCAAACCCCGATTTTATTGCTGGAGAAACTGAGGGCAGAGCAGTGAAACCAGATGTCCGAAGTAACAGTGTGGTGATTAGAGGCCCCCGGCTGTGGACGAGATGGCCTGGGTCGGAACACCCCTGGGGGAGCCTGGGCAAGTTACTGAGCCTTCTTATTGATCAGTTTCTGCCTCTATTAAGCAGGGATGATAATACCAGAATTTATCTCATTGTTTTGTCGTGAGGATTAAATGAGATAATGTCAATTTATTACAACAGTGCCAGGTAGAGAGACAGGTCCTGAAATGTTAGCTATTGTCATTGTTAGCAGAATCAGAGCACCTGGGGCTGACAGTGGTCTTAGAAGTCACGAGTCCGACTTTGATTTTCTCGAGGAGGAAATGGGCCTTCCGTTTCATGTTTACTCCCACAACTAGAACTGTTAGAATCTGATCATTTAAAAAAAAAAAAAGCTGGGTGATCTCCTAGTTCGATGTCCTCATTTTGCAAACGAAGCCGTAGCGCAGGGAGTCAGATGACGTGCCCGCGTCTCCACCTCACCCGGGCAGAGATGGAAGTAAACCTGGGTCTCCGGACGCCAGCGGCACTCCCGCAGAACCACGGCCCCAGGCTTCTCAGCTCAGGGACAGACAGGCCAACTGTCCGTGACTCAAGGTTGTTAGAAACACTCCATGCTGGGGCTCAAATTCTCAGCAAGCAAGTCCATCCAGTTCCAGTTCTTTCATATGACAGGTGGGTAGAATTACAGAATCACATTGCAGCTGGAGATCCATGAGATCTGCACTGGAAGACGGCAGAAGTCCCCACCACCGGGCTGACCGGTGGGGGAGGGAGTGAGTCAGCATGTGCTGCAAACCACTCAGGGATATATATACTCCAGCCAGCGCTCAGCAAGCAACACTCACCCTCCCTGGTGCCATCGAGCCTCAGAGGTCCTTTATGTGCCTTGGAAAACACGGATGCCTGGACCCCAGCCCAGCCCAAGGACAACAGCATCTCTTGGGATGGGACCAGGGCATCATTATTTTTTCAAAGGCCTCCCGGTGATTCGACCACGTGCTGAGCTAATCTTTCAGGCCAGTGACACACCCTCCGCCCATAAAATACCAGGGTAGTGGTTCTCAGAGCGTGGTCCCCAAACCAGCCGCACCACTTGCGGACTTGCTGGAAATCCAGATCCGACGTTAGGTGCCTCCTATCATTTTCTCTCATCGCACTCTGTCATTAGTTTTCATAACATTCAGCAAGTTGTGAAATTACACCTTTATTCATTCAGCGTCCTTGGCCTATCCCCCTCCACTCCCGATGGTGGAGGGTCTCACCATGCCTGCTGTGTCGACTCAGGGTGCCTGGCACACGGGGCGGGGAAGGGGAACTCAACACATTCAGATTCAGTGAGTGAATGTTAGGTATGTACAGGCAAGACAGATGCATTATTGAGTTTTTCATTTTTTGGAGTCCATTGCTGGGGACTCGGAGGGCAGATTACCAGCATACATGATGCATAAGCAGGTAAGTTCAACGTAAGGGAGCAGGCAGCTAGGAGTTTTTAGACAACTACCAGGAAAAGGAAAAGACCAAAAAAAGGAAAAAAAAAAATCAGTGTAATAACTTTGGCCAAAAGACTGGCTTTGCCTAAGACACTGCTGCTGTTTTAGGTCAGGTCCCTAACTAGTTATTAAATAGCTCTGGGGCAGCCAGCATATTAATAGGCCCTTTGTGAAAATTTATGATGTTTAAGACGTGGGTCATGGCCTTTAAATTGTTGTGAAAACAGAGCTTACTGATGTGGCATTCGAGGGAGGATACTGTAAGTTACTAAGTAGAGGAGGGTGATCTCCAGTCTGCAGATCTGTCAAGTGCTCACGTACATACATATGCATGCTGGTCAGGTCAGCCGTCCCGACTCAGCTTCAGAGGAGACCCAGAGAGAGGGCACAGGACGTGCTGGTCTACCGGCTGGCGGGCGGCTTTGTGGGGGAGAAGGAGGTCTAGGATTTGGAAACATTCTTGACTCGGCTAGGCTTTTGGAAGTTTACCTAGTCAACATTTCTGCCTAGCAGTGCATGGAGAGCAGGCCTGATCCAGGAAGTCGAGATAAAACTGTTCTTGGATGGGACATGGGGGTTCAAATGAGGAGAAACAATTGTCTCCGTGAACTTAAAATACAGTTTTACTGATAGAGGCCAACTGGCTCTTTTCATAGATATCTTCCCTTGCAAAAGGGATCCTAAAAGCCGGCCACTGGGGTGTTACATTCAATAATAAAATCCATGTTTCAAAACTCAGTGTGCTAGTGGCCCTATGCTGCAGCGATTAAAGCAGGCTGGCCGGATTCAAACCTCAGCTATGCCACTTCACGGGCGTAGGACCTTGGGAAAATTACATAACCTCCCTTTGCCTCAGTTCCCCCATCTGTAAAATGGAGCTAATAATAGTACCTTGTTTGTACAACTGTTACTGGGAAGAGACAGTGGGCTAATTTATACAAAATTTCAGAACAGCGCCTGACACATCAGAAAAGCTACAGAAGTGTTAGCAATCATTATGGAGAAACCAAACCCAATCTCGTGCCATGCAATCTGTTGTTTAGATCTATTTGCTTATCCCCCCCCCCCAAAAAAAAACCACCCAAAATGAACTGTAACTCAGCTAAGGGACAGTAGAGCAGCTGCTTAAGGACAAATTCACCTGATACTTATGGGAAACATCACAGAGGTGTCTTCAGTGATGGAATATAAAACATTACAAATGAAGAGGAGGCAGACGAGTTAGAGGAGGACAGGGCAGCCCAGGACTTCTGGAGTTGCACAGGGCTGATACCTGAGGATCAGCTCCAGTGACTAGAGGATGGTTGGAAGGAACCAAGGGTTACAGAGGGAATCCTCACAGGAACCCGTAGACCTCCCTCCTGCGCCATGGTAACAGGGGTGCCTGGGTGGCTTTCTAAGTTTCTGTGCCACTGTCACCAAGTAGACCTGGAAGAAAGCATAGTGGGGATGGCTCAACACAAATCCATCACTGCTTCGAACACACGCTCAGGTACTTCTAAATCTGCACCATCCTCACACGCGGGTGGTGTGAATGCAACTATCGTAGAGGAAAGCCAGGTTTGATAAGAGCGGTAGAAATGCTGTAGCTTTTCTGTGGAAGTCACCGTGACATTAATAACTCTGTTCACTATTCATCAGAGACCAGAATTTGAACTCTGGCAAAGCTATCTCAGAGTCTGATTCAGGAGGTTTGTCCGAATCACTGGCGCTCTATGAGGGGTTTGATTCAAGGTGGCCTCATCTGGAAGTCCCGAGGCCAGTGAACTCCTAGCATAATCCACAGTCAGCTCCGAGGAGGCCTGCTGCCCCATCCCCATCCTCCCAGCGGGGGGCTGCTGTTCTGGCCCGGCGCGAGGCATGGCAGGGGGGAGAGCGGCAGGCTGCACACAGGGAGCCTGGCTCTCCCACACTATGCTCATCGGTAAACACATGGGAACTGGCTTAGGTCATTTCTGAAACCCTGCCACTTCAAAAACTTGCATCTAAGATGATCTTTCATTGCATAACTTAGACATAACTTACATGACTCTTGGGCAGAACAGCTGCCACCCAGGCTAACAGGAGGCATCTCCCTGCTGAAGAAAACATCTCCCCTCTCCCGATCACAGTTCCTGACTGTTTCTTACCTTTATAAATATACGACTTAGGACTTGAAAGGTTTTTACATTCTTAAGAGTCTTCTGTTACAGGCAAGTAACTCTGAAAGCAATTTAAGCCTTTCTAGTCCTCACCTTAGAGGCGGGGCCGATTGGTCAGACGCCTTTCCCAACAGGACAAAGAGAAAAGGCCGATGGGCATGGAAAGCTGGGTGGGGCTGGAGGGAACCCCACTCCACCTGAGGGCGGGGACTAGGTCCCATTCGTAACCCCAGGTCCTGTCTCTATACACATAATGGCACATGCTTGATATTTTTAAATGTTTCTGGGTTTTTTGATTTGTTTTTTTTAGAAGGAAGGAAGGATGGAAGAAAAGAGAAGAAAAGGAAGGAGAGAGGGAAGGAAGGAAGGAAGGACGGATGGATGGATGGATGGATGGATGAGCCACCAAACAAGACAGTACTTTCAAGAGTAGCTCCCACATCTGACCCGGTCAGTATGCACCCAAGGGCACATTTTCAACTTGGGTCCCAGGTGCCAAAACCAGCCCCACTCTTGGGGGGCCATTTCCAGCCCCGCTGCTGCCTTCCCTCAGCTCAGAGAGGGCGCTGGGCTGTCAGGGAGGACTGTTCAGGGACTGGGGCACGCCAGCTGCCGTTGTGCTCAGCCCTGCACCAGTTCTAGGCGCTACACTTTTTTTAAGCACTTGATTTAAATGAAGAAAGAAATTGGCTTATATTTTTAGCAGCTCCTGCTACTAAAACTCATTTGACAAAAGTGCCAAAGGGACAGTTAAGTCTGAGTATGATTTTTTTTTTTTCCCATGGAGGAGGAGGAGGGTATAATTTATCTGAAAATGACTGGTACTTTCCTGGCCTGGGGACATGAATCTACCTGCTCTCTTTTTTTTAAAGACACACTCTTTTTTTTTTTTTTCTTCCTCTCTTCCCATCAAACTTCAAACTGAAGATTATTTATTGTGTTGAGCTTTAGTTCTCAAGCCCTAACCAACCCCAGAAAGGAGAAGGTGTGCAACCTCAGTTCAGAAACTTCACAGCCTTCAAGTATACTTCAGAATTAGAGGCATCTGAGTGGACCAGCGCCCTCCCCTCCCCCTACCTGGGATACAGACAGAATGTCAAGCATCTTGTAAAAGCATAACATTAAGCCTAACTGGAAAATAATATTAATTTTGCGCTTACATATACTGGGAACCAGACTCAAAGTATACGATTTCAGAGTGTCCCAAATCCCCTCTTCCTAAATGTTTCTATTAGCAACTTGCCTTTCTATCTGAGATCTCCTTTATTAAGCTATGGAGAGAGTTACTGGAAAGAAGAAATCTTTTTTTCCTTTCCTTTCCTTTTTTTTTTTTTTTTTTTTTTTTTTAGAGTTAAGGCATTTGTCTGTCAGAAGCCACTTCTAAAATGCATATTACTTAACAAAGTAACATTTTAACCCTTGACACAAATGACTTCAAAAGACGAGTTAGCTTATAGAAATGGAGCCTTGAGATAATGGGGGTTTTGAAGGGTTTAGGGCTGGTAAGAAAACATCTCATGTATGAAAAATCCCAGATGAACTCATTTGTTCATTTGTTATTTGGAAGCGCTTCCCCAGAAATGCAAAATTGTGAAGGGTGGTTATGTTCCCTAAGGACAGTCTGAAAAAGTATGATTTAACCGTAACGTAATTAAAGCATAAACCTGAAGTTATCCTCAAACCACCCTTCATGGCAAGGTTTCCGCAGGGAAGTGTGTCCGGGTACCAGCTGTGAGGCCCCGGCTCTGTCTTCCTGCGGCAGTGAGGCCGGGGATGCAGTGCGGCCTCGTGGGAGAGAGGGGGCTGCAAGGAATCCAGGGGGACAAGGAGCTCCCTCTCCCTGTGTTGGTCTCTGAGAACAGGGCAGTTATATCAGTGGCTGTCTGCACCCCGGGACTCCACGGGTTCTCAACTGTTCCTTATTATTGCCGTTTCCAGTCAGCATCCTTAAAGGCTCCTCCATAGCAGTCAGGACCATTATAGCAGTCAGAAACCTATACTGCAGACACTGTTTTATAAGCAGCCAGACACAACCTCTCGTTCAGGTTTGGAACCCCTGTCTCATACAGATGCTCAGTGACAGCTGGGTGGAGTAAAAGAGATGTGCGTACATCTCGGAGGCAAACTCGTACCAACGAGGCGGGGTGTGTCATTGTAGGTGGTCATGAGGTGACACCCAGGCAACATCAGGAGAGGTGGGGGAAGGTAACAGGCGGAAGAGGCTTCTGGAAGAAGGTCTGAAGGAGGAGATGGGAAGGGAGCTGAGAACAGAGCAGACAGCCAGGGAGGAGCAGGGAGCACCGCTGGGGAGAGATTCACTCCCCCTCTCCTCTCAGCCTTGACTCCAGACCTCAGCCTGGAGCCGGAAGAGGAGGCGGCAGGCTGGTGAGGAAGGTGGTCCCGCCAATCTGGTGACCAGTTCCAGATAAAGGAAGGCTTGGGTCGGGGCCCAGAGAGGGCATCTGGAGGCTCCCAGAAGGAAGGAGAGTCTAAGAAGAGGACAACGGAAGGGGAGGCGGAGACATTCTTCAGTGACTGTCAAATCTGGACTCGGCCACAGCGGGAAGAGGGGGAGTCTCTGCGCTTCCCGCATCTCTAGGCAGACAGTGATGGAGGCGCACCGGATGCGGAGCGGCTGCACCCTCCTGCACGGCAAGGGGGTGCACCCCGTACCCTGGTCTAGACCCACAGGAAGTGCGGGACCCTCGAAAGGAAAGCTCCTGGGAGGCCCTGGGTGGAAACCATGGGGCATTTTTTATAACCTTCGGAGTAAAGCAGTAAAAGCCAAGTCTCGGTTAATAGCTCCTCCAAGGACTACTACTTGACTCTCCTTCCCTCTCTTCTTCCTCATTCCCATTGATTCTCATTCTCTCTCATGTTCCGACAACGTGTCACCCCTGCTCTAGTCTCTCTCAAACCTGTGCAAAGGTGCAGAATTCATTTGCATTCATTATGGTCTCCGGGCAACTCATTTACTTTCATCTTGCAATATCCAAAGAATGACTCATTTACTTAGATCATTTAAGGATTTCTAGGAGTTCTGCAAAAAAAGATATTAGGATTCCCCTTCCCCTCCAAGACCTTCAGAAGAATAGGATGCCCCTCTCGGGGGAGGTGGGGTGTCCCAGACAGTGAGAGAGCCAGTCCCAGGCAGAGCACTCAGTAAGGATCTACGAGGGAGGGGGTGTCTTTCCTCTGGTTCAACCTGGTTCAGGCCTCACCTTTGCTTTCTTGGATGCTTGCCAGTCTGGAGGCAGGATATGCCCCAGGGAGTTTCACAGCAGGAAGCGTGAGTCTCCCTTGGCATTTATTCACATCTTAGGGCTCATGGAATTCAGGAGGTCGCCGCTCCCTGGGGCACTGACCTGTTAAACTTCATCCCTCACCTGAGTGGAAGATGCGGTCCTCAGTTACTGCATCAGTGATCAGGAGACAGTGGGGGTGACAGAGGAGCATTTTCAGGACCCTTGAGGTAACACCATAGAGATGCTAACATCTACCTCCTGGTGGGCCCCATTCTGCCCTGAAATAGCGGTCCATTCATGCCTCTGGCTTGAGTCCTAGCCCCACAGGAACCCTGCACTAACTGGGGAGGAACTCTGCACATCTGGAGGCCTCCAACTCTGACTCCTTCCAGAGTCATCCCTTCTCTGTTCAGTACAAGCGCACCAGGACAGCACATGGAAAGAGCCAGTCAGTTCTTCCATGAGCCTTTGTCATTATATGAAGTAATTGACTGAAAGGGTAGGGCCCAGACATTTGAGATTCCTGCAAGGAGGTGGGAGAAATCCCACAGAGCACCAGAAAACTCCTGAAGGAAAGGTGAGTGCTGGGGACTGGCAAACTCCTGTTCTGTTCATTCATCGATCCATTGGTTAATTCATTCCTCAAACACATGCCTCATTTCCAACACTAGGAGACAATGCACACGCCGACTTAGTATTTAACATCCCCCGGCTGTAGGGCTGGCTTCTTAAGGTTGGGATAGGCCTTGCTAGTTTAGCACTGTCCCTGGACATTTCGTGGGAGCACAGTAAACAGTTCATGAATGAATGAATGAATCAACAAATGAACAGACAAATTAAAGACAGCCCACTGCGCACACAGCCTTGTGTGTCAGAACTCATGCAAAGGTGAGGGCTCACCACATTTGCCTTGGATTTGGCAGAAAATTGTCTCCTCTCATCAGTCGCTTCCCAGATTCATAAAGTGGCATTTTGTCTTTATTCATTCCCAAGTAAAGAGGTTTTTATAATTATAAACGTGGCATGTATTTGCCCTAAAATAGAAGGAAGAGTTGTTTGCTGAAATAGATCGTTTAAAGGACAAAAGCAATCGTCCATAATCACACCAAGACTTAACATCGGGAAGGAAGTTCCTCCTGGTCTGTTTTCTTTGTATACAAATTGAGGACATTGGAATCATGCCACATACGCAGCTTCAGATCTTGATTTTTTCCACTTAACGTATATCAGGAGCCTTTTACCACAGCATTAAATATTCTTTGAAAATGTTACACTTAATGGCTGCATAATATTACATTATAGGTCTTCAATTCTTAACTAATGCAGATTTATTGTCCTTAATAGCTCTCTGAATCACTGCACAATCAAAGTCGTTCCCAGGCTTCTGTACCCATCTTAGTGGCTGAGGCAGACTGCAAACCTCTACAAGACGACAAATAAACACCGGCAGGCAAGCAAAGCTGGCGCAAGTATGGCTGGATCTCATCTGCAGCTTCTCCCTCCTCAGAGCTACTAACTCATCCCAGCACGCTAATGCCTTTGGAATGTTTATTCTCTTCAAGCTGGAAGCTCCAGGGTACACAAGGAGACAGGCACAGAGCATGATGAGAAACACATGGCAAGAGTCTAGTTGGTTCACAGAACACTCGACAGTTACTTGGGCATGAGGACCACACCTCATTTTAGGAACAGAAGTATTTCGTTCTCCCCAGCAAAGAGATTTTGCTAAAGAATGTTATCTTAGGCCATCCAGAAGAGAGACAATAATTCAGCGTCGACACGTGGTCGGTCTTGTATCGTCAGTGTGAGACTGGGAATACCTGAGAGGCTGTGAGGACAGAGGACTTAATGAAGGGCCTGGACCAGACTGGGGAACCTTGAGTAACTTGTGGCCTGGGCTCTCTTTTATTGAACAACTGGTTTCCCAATGCCATCTTCTCTTTCATTCCTTGGGTCCTATCCTACCCCAGTCCGGTCCTCTTGGCCTTGCGTCTGGAGTGTTTGGTAAGCTGAAGTTGAAGTTCTGCATGGAAAATTCACTCCGGAGTAGCCAGGACGAGGCTGGAAGGCATGTCTGGCAGGGCAGAACTGATTACCACACCACTCAGTGGCCATGCCTGCGTATGATCACCCCCCACCCCTCCCATCGCTGATGTATCAGCTTCAGGGTTGATGCTACCTCCTAATCCCGTGGGACACACAACCAGCCTTTTTCTGAAAGCTGGTCTCGGGTGCTAACTAGCTAGTTAAATGGACAGTCCTCCCTAGAGGGCAGGGTTGAGGTGAGTCCTCAATTTCCTACAGCTGAGTCTTCCAGAAGCACAGTTACCTCCTCTGATAATATTTACATACAAAACTCCAGGTCCATGCATTTGTCCCCACCCCACTCAGCTATTTGGGATTAAGTAGTGAGACCCCCCATCCCTTCAGATGAATCTTTCTCCAGCACTTTTTCATCACATTATTTCATGACTCCTGAACTCAAAACCATTCTGAGGATCTGCCAAAGGGCATCTGAGTTTCCGTGTCCAGCCACATTGGTATGTGGCAATCAACTGTGAGAATGTTACAAGAAACATTTGTGACCGATTAATGCTTTTTAAAAAATATATAAGCTAGTAGAGTCCAAGGTTTTCCCTATAAACATCACTCTCAGATACGCCTCCTGGATTGGAAAAAAGGGTGACGTTGCAGCTGATGTGGTGGGATTTACACAAAGCTTCTGGGACAGTATTTGCAGAACTATCATTATTGATCCATCAGCAGCAGTCACACAAATGCTTGGTAACCCTTCCCAACACTATTCTCCTCTGCCAACAAAAATAGTTCTGTGTTGTGGCAGGTGTACCTAGTAATGGCTTAATATCAATTACCTACCCTTCTTCGGGAGGAATGAAGACTTCAGCTGGGCACACGGCCACCCAGAATAAAGACTGTATTTTCCAGCCTCCCTTGCAGCTAGGTGTGACCATGTGACTAAGTTCTAGCCAATGGGATGTGACCAGGAGTGAAACACACGGCTTTAAGATAGGGCACTCCTAGAACTAGCAGGACAACTCCCCTTGGTTTCCAGGGACTTTCCTGGTTTCAGCATGGAAAGTCCTGGAAAATCCTCTAGTTCCAGGCAGAAGTGGAATGTTTAATCATTATCTCCCCACTCCTGCTTTCTTCAGCTGATTTCCTGGAATATGGACAAGCTGGTGAGCCATCTTGGACCCGGGGAAGGAAGGAAGCCCGGGGATGGTGGAAGGAGCGTGGGTCTTTGCCAACCTCGGGTATCACTGCCACCACAGCAGCTCAGACTTGTGTGTGGAGGACAAATCAGCTGCCGTTGTGTTAGAGGTCTCTGCTGCTTTCTGTGCAGCTGATCTAGCCCACCAAGCTCCATCTCGTCTGCCATTTTTGGCCACCACGATGATTTTGTCCTTTTTTCGGATTCTGGTAACACCTGTCTTTACCACGCCTTGATAATGAGTCACCAACTTCCTCGTACAGTCATTTCTCTTATTTACATGTTTGAGTTTTGTTTCCTTGGGGAGGTTCTAAGATCTTGGGAGGCAGTGTGGTTGAGAGCACATGGCTGAGGGTTTAGAAGATCTGGGTTCAAGTTTGAGTTCCAGCACTTGCTACATGAGTGATCTTGAGTGAGTTTCCTTATTTATTATACCTCCTCTGCCTATTGTACTGTGTTGTTTTGAGACTAGATGTTATGAGAATAGTTCATCAGCCATCAAGCACCATCACCAAGTGAACTGTTATTGAGAACTGGTCCTCTATCGAATAGTCACCAGATCTGCCTAACAGTCTTATCACAGTGCCAGGGACAGAGTGAATGACAATTCCATGAATCTGTGCAGAATCAATAAAGGAGGGGGAAAAAGATAATATAATAGTTTCTTAAATATTACGAAGTAAGACTTCTCCTAGACATCTACTCTCCAAATGCAAAGAAGGCACAAAATATTGGGCATGTATCAACCTGAGGCCTCAGACTCAAGTTTTCACTCCCAAGAGGTTTTGAAGAGCTGCTTTACTAATTAATTCATGGCAATAAAGCCTAAATCCACAACGCGACCCACACGCCGTTAGTTTCATGAACAGAGGCGCCACCTTCCTCGGCCTCCATTCTGTGTGCTTCTCACCCCACCACAACATGAGGAAAAGTCAGAAAGGCCCAGATACATTTTACATCCGGAAAGAAACGGCTTCCACTCAGCAAGCTGCGAAAAGAGCTGCTATTTTCAGGTGCTCTGTAGCTTAGCAGATTACCAAGGTGATGACATTAAGTTTAAGACTCCCTATTAATGGAAAGATAAATGTGAGTAATTCAGGGAGGCCTCTTCAGCGAACAGCAACTGACAGACAGAAACCACCATGAAGCTCGAGGGGGAAGAAGAGGGACGCTGCTCCACCCAACAGCCCAGGTGGTGGGCCTCGTTCCATCATCGGTGCAGAGCTTCTGCTCATTGCTTGAGAAAAAGCCATCTGTTGGCACCAAACAGTGACAAGAGCATCCCGGTTCAACCAGGCGACCAGCGGGCCCAATGCCGCAAGGTCTCCTTCTCGGTCTCCCTTTCCCCTTGTACCTCCTGAAGGCACATTTTCCCTCAGGTCCCTAACTTCTGCAGGATCCCTGCCTCCACAGAGCCCTCTCTATACTCCAAACAGGAGCCAGCAAACTCAGCACTGCTGAGCTACACATGACCGATAGTCCTTTTTCCTGGAAATATTTAGAACTTCAAAGACATGGGAGGTCTTAGAGAGTAGACTTGTCACTGTGGAGCTCAAGGGTGTCTACATGGCCAGGGTGGGAGTGGCGTTCTAAGGGAAGGTGGTTTTGGGAGGAGAGAAGACCCCAGCATCTTCTGAATAGCATCGTGCGTCTGCTGTCTGCGTTGCCTTTCCACAGAGTGGGACCAGAACACTGCGCACCAATTGCTCTGATCAAATCAAGGGGCCCTAGAGGAGACCAGGCTTGGCTTAAAAGCTCCTGGGCCAGGAGTTAATAAGAATTTTAATAAAAATGGGAAGTATAGCCCAGGGCTGTGGTACAGGATCTCTCCGGGTTGCTGGTGCTCTATCAGTCAATCATATAATCTGACGTTTGTAAAGTGGAGAGGGTAAGCAAAAACTGTGTGGGCCGAAGGTTTCAAAAACATGACCTGCAGAAAGACCATCAGCTCTCCAACTGGCCCTCCAGGGGCCCGAGACATACCTGAAAATGAATGTCTTTCCCACAAGATAAGATACGAATATAAACAACCAGTGCCCAGCACACTTCACAAGACAAAGCATTTCCATCCACATTTAATTGTCATGACAACCTGTGATTCCAGTGATCCCCGTTTTACAGATGAGGAGTCTGAGGGTCAGAGAGGTGGTGGGAGGGGAATCTGAACCCAGGTCTTCTGACTCCTATCTCCTTCCACAATTTCTCTGTAGCTTGTTTGTATTTTAAACGCTAATTGTCTGTTTAATCATTACCATCCTCTGTTTCCGTTAACCATCTACAGATGCAACCTAGAAAATGACTGGCCTACATCATCTGATTCACCTCCAAAGACAGGAAAGATCATTCATCCTCTTTTACCTCTAAAACTTAGCGCTGAGATTAAAATTTGCTAACAGTTTAAAAGCAAACAGCCTCCCTAGTGTTTATCTGTTTCTGTCTGAAGGACTATCAAATTCTGTGGCATTCAAAGCACAGCCCAATACCAGGGTTTTCCCTGACCTCTTTTAATATGTCCATCAATAGATACAGGCCTGATGGTTAAACTTTGGTCGTAACAGTTGATAGGAAAGATTGGTTTTAAAAGTTTTGTTTTGTTTTTTTTTTTTAAATAAATGGCATTCAGGTGGAAGTACAGTTGGCAGAACATGCTGGTACAAATGCCAGTCCATGTGGAAGCCACATTCCTTTACAGAACTACTATGGGGTTTGAGACGTCACGTAAAACTCTGTGCTGGCCCATGATGCTCTATGTACTGACTGAGAGAGGAGACAAAACAGAGAAAACTTCATTCTTGCTCTTGATTTTTTACATACTGATAATGACAGACTGAGGAGAGACTTGAAAGGTTACACTGGATGTCCTTGAACCTCTCTTACTGATATGTCTGCACCTGCACACAGGTGCATCCTGGCCCACCTGCCCTCGATGGTGGCCCCACAGGTGCCCTCCATCAGCGGCCCCACACTCTCCCTGGGCTATCAGTGAGTCCCCAGTGTCAGTCCCTAGGCTGGAGCTTCCTCCAGTTTTAGTTTCTCCTTTCGCTCCCTGAACATTAGCACCCCTAGGTCCAGTGGGGACTCCAGATATACCATTTGCAGAATCAAATTCATGGCGTTCTTGCCTCATCTAGTGCCTCCCAGGTTCTCCATCTGGGTTGGAAACACTCCAGCAGGAAAGCTGAGAATCACTCCGCATGCCACACTTTCTATCGTAATTCATATTCATCAGTCACTAGGTCCCCAAGGGTTTATCTCCTAAAGATTCCCCAGTCAGTCCTCAGCTCGGGCTTCCCACCCTCACTGTCCTAGGTCAGGCCCACCATGTCTCCCACCTAGTCTATAACCCAAGCCCTTGTGTACACTGCAGCAAGGAAGGCTGCTAGAAGGTAAATCTGAGCAGGACCTTCTCTACTGAAAAATCCTTCAACAATTCCCTGCGTTCATGACGAAGTACAAAATCCTTTCCCTGACTTAAAGGTCCTCCTCCCAGGCTCCCTGAACGGGGACCAGGGCAATGAAGGAACATGACAGGGCAGAGGTAGATCCCAAGCCTGAGCCCAGCAAATATATCCCCCTGTCTTAAATTCTTGTCATAAAGACTACTGCTTTCTTGTTTTTTTTTTTTCTTTCTTATATCATCTTCATCATTATCATCATAATCATCATCATCATCTTCTTCTTCCTCCTCCTCCTCCTCCTTCTTCTTTTTTGGTAAATACATTGCAACAGGAAAAAGAAAGTGACCAGGAAAAAAAAATGGAGCCTATCTAACTGAGGAGATTCTAGACACAGGATGGAGCTTGGCTCCAACACAAGATCATCCAAAGGTGGAGCTCTGATAATTATGCAGTGAGAAGGATGCACATACATCAATCAATGGGCGACACGTGGTGCCAACCCCACCCCTCCCTGCTCACGTCAGCACAGGCTTGGTAGCGGGTACTACACGCTGAACATGTGAAAAACAAAAAGCAAGGAAAGAGCCGCCTCCTTCCACGGGGAGCTGTCTGGAGTGCAGAGATGCACTCACTCCAAGTCAGGTCTCATGTCAGTCTAAAGCCGTGCCCTTGGTTTCCGTGTTGACCACAAAGTTGGAGATGACGCACCATTTATTCCTCTAAAGAGCTAATTTTTTTGGGGGGGGGGGCAACGTCTTTATGGTCTCCATTTGGTTGGAAGTCACAAAGGGCCCCACCAAACAAGTTAGCACCTGATCGTTTCTTCTCATGATGCCCCAAAATCGAGAAATCTGGAAGCCACTGGAAGCAGCTAGCTGTTCCCTCTGTCTGCCAGCACTTGGCACTATGAAGGTGCCTCCTGAAAGCTGGCTCTACTTCCCTCATCTTTGCATCCCTGCCCCCTGGCATATAGGTTGGCAGAGGAAATGTCCGTGAATGTTTAGGAAGGGACTTTATAAACAAATAACCTAAGCCATACACTGTGAGGTAGAACATCGCCGGCCCTCCCTCCAAATCTTTCAAGGCTGGGCTTCCCCACTCTTCTCCGAATAGAGGTTCTGTCCTTCCTGCCTGTGTCGACCTTTGGGATCCTCCTGAGCCTTCGCAGGTGTGGGGTGATCTGGATTCCGTACCCCAGTGACTCCCCAGCACACTGCTCCCCTGGAACCACACCCACAGTCGGCTTCATCCACCAACAACCCGAGGAAACAGGCACAATGTCCTCCCTGGCAGCTCAGGTCTGATTCCTACATGCTGATTGAAGCCTGGCCTGGCCTGTATGAGTCCTGGATTCCCATCCTGCTACACTGTCCCTGAATACAGGCTGACCGAGACACGGCCTGGCTGTGCGGTTTCACCCTGGCTCTGACTTCACAGAGCCAAGTATCTGGAACATTACGGAAAAAAAAAAAAAAGAAAAGAAAAAGCTATCCAGCTGTTTCTAAACATCCAGATGTCTGGCATAGGGAAGAGGGAACATCCTGGCCTTCGCCCCACCAACCAGGTGTACTGTCCAAGCAAAAAGGCAGAGGTCCCAGGGCCTGGCTGACTGGTGGCCCGTGTTGGCCGTGGAGTCAGACCCCTGCGGTTCAAGGCTGCCGCCTTGTCTCTGCACAGGGCGAAATCTGGCCTGAAGACTGTAGACCAAAAGCCTCTCCTTCTGGAAGCTTCCTTTAGAAAAGCAGCATCGGGGGGTTGGGATGAGGTGGGGGGACATCAGAAGTCTTCACAACGAACCTCACCTGACAGATACCATTGGCTCATACGTGTAGGTGCCCCAGGTTTGGCCAGATCAAGATGTCCCTCTGTGCTTTCAGTTCCCAGGGAACACAATTTAACCAGAACCACAGTAAAAAAAAAGTCAGTCTCTTCTGGTTCTAACTCAGTTCCCCTGATCAACTGTCGTCTTTCTTACGCAAGGGAGCATTTGGATTTCCATCTGATCATCTTTGACGTATTAAGAGCTAAAGTGGTGGGCGCTGTCAGCATAGCATACCGTACCTTTGAAGAATGACAGTAAGACTGAGCAATCGTTATATTAATGGTGATGCTACTAATAATCATTGCTAATAGGTTTTGACCCTTTATGCGCCTCATTGAATAATAATCCATTTGTAGTTTTTATTTAATCTATCAAGCCACCCTAAACATACATGCATATATAATTATTATCTCCTTAGAAGTTCAGAGAGATTAAGGAACTGACCCAAAGTCACATAAAGAAGCCCAAACTTGAATTCAGATCTGCTTGAGTTTGGAGATCATACACCTGTCATCACACCCCTGCACAGTACACGTGGCCAGGAGGACCCGAGAGGACCCGAGAGGACCCTGGGTCTTGGGTACAGCGGTCTCACAAAGCTGGGGAGCACCAGGGGTCGAATGCCATGAGACTGGCACCTGTGGGAGTCAGATGCTCTAGGACACAAGGAAAATGATGCCCCACCACCACCACCTCAAAACTGTGAGACACAGCGGCTCTGCCCTGGGCCCCTGCAGAGGCTCTAGAAGTACAGGAGAAAACATCCCGCGTATGGATGGCTACGTGTGTCCCTGTATCCCCAGTGGCGTCCAATATGGAGGCTGGCACCCGGGGGGTGCCCTTCCATTTTTGCTGCTCACCTAACAAAATGAATACACCTGAAAAGGGAGAAGGAGAAGCTCAGATGGGAAGAAGATGAAGTAAGATTCGCCTTCTGCTGTGGTTAACAGGCCGGGGTGAGGGCAGGCAGGAGGGTCCTCTGCACACAAGGATCATCTAACAGGCGTGAGCTGTGACGATGGGCCGGGGCTGGGGGAGAGGCGGTCCGCCTGCAGCGCTGCCCTGAGAAGCTCCCGTGGGCAGAGGGAGGCCTGGATCTGCAGCAGCAATGAGAACTGCTTCCAGGCTGAATTCTACTTGCCGGCGATTAATGCTGCCAACCGCTACTTTAACACGGGGGCCTTGGTTTCTTTAGGCTGCCCGTTCTGGAGTGGTCCACTGGAGCCCAGGAAGGACTGCTCATGGTGGGGGGAAGGCGGAGTCCCCTTTCCCGTGACTCGCTGGCCCCAGGTGCCTTTTCCTCTCATCCTGACCTCCTCAGCATCCGTCCCAGAGGGCTGTGCACACCTTGAGGCATGGGTGGGAGGCTAAGGGCTCAGTGTGGGGCTGGGGAAAGACAAGTCTCCCAAGCCCTCAGGCTGGGTCCGGTCCAGGTCTACCTGTGCAGAGCCAGGGTCTTTACACTTCGCCAGGAAGCCTCTGAACACTGGGCTCAGAGCCAGGGCTCCTTAAATCCTGTTCCAGCCGCAAGCTGCAACGGCTTGGCCTTGGGAAAGCTGGCTCAGGACTCCAGGCCTCAGGAATCCCCTTAGGAAGAGGATCAGAGAGCTAGATGGTTGCTAAGCTTCTTTCCTTTCCAGAAAGGGGCCCTGAGCACGTCCAGCCATTGCCAGACTGGCAGGGGAGGGACGGAGCTCTGGGTTAAGCAGCACAACTTCTTACCCAGCCCCCCGCCTGTCTCCACTCCCAGGGACAAGGTGGGTCTGGATTCTGGACTGTAACGCCTGCACCCATGGCCAGCAGCAGCCTGTCTGACAAAGCAACCCCGCCTTTTCACACTGTGGTAACCGCCCTCGAAGCCTGACCAGCTGGAGCCCAGTTGATGGTTTTTCGAAAGCTATGTTACCCAAAAAAAAAAAAAAAAGCAACACTGAGTTGGGTGTGGAGATAACAATCTTGGTGCTGTCACACCACACGGGGAGGGAGGGGGTGAAATTACCACCTTCTTCCTCGACAACAAGAGCTCACGGAAGCCAGAGAAATTCAAGCATTGAAAGTAAAAACGTTCACTGCACTTACCAAATGCTGAGTGACTCTCTGTGAGCAGTTTCAGCAGAGACCTGCAGGAAACAACTTTTTCTTGTTTTCTCCCAGGCCTCCCAGCAGCTAGAGCCCCTCTGCAGAGAGCACACTGGCCCAGAGAGTCCAGACATCCTGCAGCCGCTCTGAACCCTCTCGGGGCCTCAGGCACTGCAAGGTGCCCTCCCAGACCTCTGAGGCTGTGAAACCCTCCGGAATCGTGGGCTGAGCGAGTCTGTGCTACTAGAGAGAGAAAGAGGAAGCAAAGCCGCAAGCTGGATGGCTCGGTGGCAGCCGCCGCCACCGCCACCCAACCAGCAGGGCCCCCGGCAGTGCCTCCCAGCGACGGGTCTCTGTCTCCTTCTGCAGTTTTGGTTGCTCTTGCTGGCTTTTGCTCTCACTCCCTCCCTCCCTCTCATCCTTCCCTGGGAGTTGTACTGGTTCTGGAGAAGGGGCACCTGCCGTAGCTTCTTCCATGACAAAGAAGAGGAAGATTAAAAACATTGAGAAATAGCCCACTGTTATTCTGGAAGTTAGACAAGAGGTCAAAGAGCCTGGGTCTTCTCTCCCTTTGCGAGGGATTCCCTCTTAATTCAAAGGCCAAGAGCCGGCAGCTGGGGACTCGCCACCACTGCCTCCCTTGTCCCCCATTTTTACCTCCTTCTCCACCTGCCAAGAATTTACTCTACTGTCTGTCTCCTCTCTCCTTTGGTGTTTACTGTTTCAGTTCATTTCTACTTAAGAAGAAAGTGTAAACTACCTACTCCCTCAGGTATCAAACCATCTCAAACCCTTTTTGGACAAAGCAGGATACTAACGCACAAACCAATCAACGTACCAAAGACCTCCCTCAGGGTTTCAGGACTGGGGTCCAGTCCCTCCGGATGGCAGCACCCACCCTCCCTGCCCAGGACAAGAACAGTGATGTCCTTCCCCGCCTCACACCTCAGTAGGGGTGGAAGCCATCAAGGCTACATCCTCAAAACCACTTTCCACGTCCATCCTTTACTCCTCTGCCACTTTCCTCCTCATAAAGTTCTTGTTTCCGCTTTTCCATTCCGTTCCCTCTGCCCCTCCTCGGGCCCTCACCCCCTCTCTCTTGGACACTGACTGAACCTCCTCACCAGCATTCCTTCTCTCTTCCAACCCACCCCAAACTGATGACAGCTGGAGATTTCCCCGAACACCAGCTTCTCTAACACCCTCCCCTGCTGGAGTCCCTTCACCGGCTGCCCATGGGCTGCAGGATCAAGTCCAAATTCTTTGCTTTGGCCGACAGAAGCCTCTACCCTCTGGCCCTAACTGACTTTTCTAGATATTAAAAATAGATTTTTTTTAAAGCTGCCATTTATGGGACACTTACTACAAGCCAGGAATAGCACTAAGCACTTTACCTGAATTTGTTCTCATGAGAGTCCTGCAAAGGCTTGGATTCCAATTCCCCACTTCCCGCTGTTTTTTCCAAGGGAGACAGACAAAGACTCACACGTCACAGGTGAGAAAGTGAGGCCTGCGGAGAAGGAACTGGCTGGAGGCTGTATCTACAGTCAGTGGAGGGCCCAGGATTTGAAGCCAGGTCTTGCGATATCATAACCCATGCTCGTGATCACCTCTCTCCACTGCCCCTTCGGGCTGCCCAGTGCCCCGGGAAGCAGCCAAACCGCTCCTGCGCCCCTGCGCCCCGGTCCCAGGTCTGCCACCTCCTCACTCCACCCTCCTTTTTCACCCTGTTTCCCTTAGGAAGCTCCATCCTTACGGTAAGATCTCCAAACTTCCAAATCCAAGGCTGGCTCACGCAGGAGCTTGGATTCCAATTCCCCACTTCCCGCTGTTTTTTCCAAGGGAGACAGACAAACAGGCATCCTCACTGGGCCACTGGGTGATTTTCCCCCTTGCTCAGGGCAAAAAAACCCTCAGAGCCTCCTTGTTAAGACGAAACACTTCCTGCTCAGACTCTTCCATCGAGACCACTCTGACTTCCCAAAAATTAAAGAGGTAAGGAAGACACAGACGAGGCAGGGGAGGCATCGAGTTCAGCCCTTCATCTTACAGACGAGTTCTTTGGAGCCTGGAGAGAAATTACTTGTCCAAGGTCATTCAGCATGAGAGTGGCAGAGCCCAGACAAGACCTGGTCTCCCAGGCAGAGAGCTCTTTCCTCGGCAGCCACACTAATGAAGACTCACAGACATAGAAAACAAACTGATGGTTACCAGAGGGGAAAGGGGGTGGTGGAGGGATAAATTGGGAGTTTGGGATTTGCAGATACTCCTATACATAAGATGGATAAACAGCAAGGACCTACTGCACAGCACAGGGAACTATATTCAATATCTTGTAATAGCCTATAATGAAAAAGAATATGAAAAGGGATGTGTGTGTGTGTGTGTGTGTGTGTATATAACTGAATCACCGTGCTGTACACCAGAAACTAACACGAAATTGTAAGCCAACTATAGTTCAAAATCAAAGAAACTGCTCCTATTAGGGGGGGTCATGGTTATGTGTCCACCAGCTTCTCAAGGGTCAGATGGGATATAAAAACAACTTTTCCCATGTGTCCTTTAAGTAGTTACTAAGGGTCAAGGACACTTTGAAGATTGACACTCGGACCACAGCAGGCCAGGTTCTAGAAGGGTTAAGTCACTTGTGAAAGGAAAGCCCCCGGGGTGGGTCAGAACCAGGGACAGACTTGCAGGCACCACCCTGACTGGCTGGAAGGGCCAAGCTCTTCATTTTGGCAAGGTCCCTGAGGTCTTCTCTTGATTTTCCCAGGGTCTCTGGTGCACTCACTGGCATCCACCAGGATGGCGCACAGAGTCCTTTCCTGGCTGGACCAGCCCATCTTCCTACAGCCTCACCCTCCTTTGCCTGCTCTGCTCAAGACGCACTAAACAGCCCACACGTCCACATCTTCATTATTTCTTTGGCTATTCCCTCTGCTGAGAATATTTTTTCCCTCTTTAACTGGCAGCCTTGTACGTGACTTTGAACATGGAGTTTAAATGCCTGCTCCTCTGCGCAGCGTCCCCTGGTCCTTCCCTCCCAGCCCCCCTCAACTGCCTTCCCTCACAACTCCATCCATGGCACCTCCCGGGCCCCTCCTGGGTTGAATTCTAGCCGTGTGTTAACCTGTGTTCTCTCCATGGCTACAGAGAGACTCTCTCAAGGACAGTAGCCGGGTCATATTTATCTGTACCCTGAGTAGCTAGCTCAGTTCCTGGCACAGCGGAGGAACATCAGAATGACTAGCTTAAATTAAACAGAAATGTGTCTGCTTAAGGCTCCAAATCCCTACGTGGAAAAGCCAGGGAAAGTGTCCTTTCCCTGAGTGCAGCCGAGGCCTCCTTGCAGATGAATGGTGCAGTATCTTTTTACAAGACGCTGCGGTGAGCAGCCGTCCGCGCGCGGGGCGGGGGCGCGCATGCGCGCACGCGGAGGCGGGAAGACGCTGCCGCTGGATGGCAAGGTGCAGCAAAGATAAGCTCACCCCGCTGCAGGAGACGGTGAACCACGTGACGCTGTGGGTAACCCCAGCACACACGGTACCCTCGGCCAGCCCAGCTCCGATCTAACCGCATCATCTTTTCATGAAGCAGACGTGAAAAAAAATACGACTAAAACAGTTACAGAAAAGGTGCCTTAATGCCTTCTTGCCTCGATGGTATCGAAGCTATTGACTCCGGGCTACGCTTGGGGAAACAATATTCTGAGATAAGGAGATGAACTATCTGTTCAAGAGAATGTGCTGGAAGCCAAGGTAACGAGGCAAACGCATAACGAAACGGCTGCGGCCAATGAGCCACCTAAACCCGTGTCCTCGGGCGGCATCGGTTGTGTGAGCAAAGGAAACCGAACCCGCCCTCATCTCAAAACGAAGACTCTGTGGGTGCCTATCTGTGTGTGTGTGTCCTCACCAAACATGACGGCTGAAGTGACATTCCCAGCTCCCCCACATGTGGCTGAGACAGGTATGAAATGACAAAGTTGAAAAGGTGAGACTTGTGGTCATGCACCAGCCTTGAAGTCCCTTTTCTGGGGACTTCTGCTGCCCTGTGACTCACTTGCTGAGTGGCCAGGGCTCCGTGAACGCAAACTGAGGTACCAGCACCGACTGATCAGGACATCCTGGAAAGGGCTACTGAACTTTGAGCGTGCTGGGGTTCTGACGTCATTAGGTGTGCGTTCTCTGAGCCACTGAGGATGGTGTTTCTCCTCTCGGAAGCTCTGCTCGTGCCCTGTCCACGTTTTACGGTATTGTGGTTTCCTCTATCAGTCTTCACCCTTTTCAGTCCCCAAGCAATCTTCCCGTGACTGGGAAGGTCCCCACTACTAATGCACACGACGGCTGGGACGGGTTTCAGGGCACTTAGACCCCAAACTTTACAGGCTCAAGGACTTGCCATTGAACTCCAGCTCTCCATTAGTCAGTGCTCTTTGATTTTGGGTAAGTTACTTAACCTAAATCTTAGTTTCCTCATCTATATGCTGGGAATAACACGGCCCATCTCCTAGGTAAGTTTGCTTCAGAAATATATGAATTAATTCCTGTGAAGTATGTAGTGCAATCATGAGCACAAAGTCAGACCTTACTAAATGGAGCTATTACTATTGCCATCAACACCGTAATCCATTCAAACCCTCTGGATGTCTGGAAGAGGATCCTGAGGTCTAGAAAGGGAAGGTGACTTACCCAAGGAAGTGAGTCTTGGGTCATCTAGTAGTGATCGTACTAGACAATGACTAGTGTACTAGACCATGACTAGGTTGAAGGTAGTAGCCCTGGTAAGTGGCTGCCTTAGTGGCAGAATTCAGATCTGTTGATTCACAGGCCAGGTACCATGTACTGTGTAATTTATCATCGCATAGTCTTTTTTTTTTTTTTCCAACCAGATCTCAAGCTCGTGGAAAGTTGGGACCTTGTGTTTCTTAAGTCCCTCCAGACTACAGCACTTCATAGGTATTGGGTAAATATTTGTTAATAAGTTCATTGTTTGCAAAGATCACGGCTGATTTTCAAGGCACCAGGTTTCTATGTCATAGCTGCTTCTCTCCCACACTACCACGTCCTCATAATTCTGGAAAACTCATCCAAGAAGGACTTGTGCTGATGCATTACCAGAGGGAAACATTCCATCCCTTTTCCAATGCCGCTCCAGATTGCTCAAGATTGCAGGCTCACTAATCAGAGACATTGGTAATTTGACTGATGCTCTAAAACCCCCAAAGCACTCACTGAAGGCACCTTTGTCGTTGCGCATTAGAGTTTTTGTCACTACATGTCACAGTGGCCAAGCTGCCTTTTGATGGCACTGCTGGTACGCACAGCCCGGAAGTCACGGTCGAGATGCCAGCCCATCAAATCCATCGTGAGAAGGGAACTCGGCACCAGCCCTTCTCCTGAAAGCTGAGGGTGTTGTGCAGATGGATGGCTCTGCACAGGATGTTCTAATAAATGCTGCTGTTACTTTTATGGTCTTGTGCAGTACTGAATATGCTTCTCATAAGTTGGCCTTTATGCAAACCTCCTATGACCTCCATGTTTAATTCAGATCTTTATTTTCTGTTTCATAAACCCGTTTAATTTAATATCACTGTAAAAATCCCAATGAATGGACGTGATGTTCTTTTGGTACTAAATTTCTCAGGCTAGACTTTTATGGTTAATACTGGGGTCACTGCAAGAGCACAAGAGAGCGTGGGTCTAGCTTGGAAGTGCCTGGGATATGGTTCTTACCCTAGCAACCGATTGCTTCTCACTGCTTTTGTTGAATTTTCCCTGTTCTTGACCTCTGCTCTTGTTTTCAGTAACACTGGTATAATGAGATGAATAAATAGCCCCGTCTGTAAAGAAATGGGAAAAGTCTGACTTTGACTAAAACTCACGCAGGGGATTAAAGGTGTGAGGGCTGGACAGGGAGATGAACTTTGAGACCGATCACCTGGAATACAGACAGGTGTTCCCTGGAGGTTCCAGGCAAGCAGGAGTCTACTGCAGGTCTGGGACCAAGTCTCCCCGGCCCCGCAAGGGGACATCTTCCTTTCTAGGATCTGCAAATCCATCCTTTGCTTCCCACTGCCTACTCAAGAGTCTCTGAAGCTGGGGAGGGTTAGTGGGCGTGACACATGCCCCACATTCTCTATAATACCCCACTGTTCACCACTTTTTGAAACACTCGCAGACTAGACTTTGCATTGGACTCCTAGGACCCTCCCTGTTTGTACATGTACTTCCCCAAATGGTCACTAGGACCACAGGTGGCTCCTGAGCACTTGAAATGTGGCTAATCCAAACAGAGATGTGCTGTCAGCACAAAACGCACCCTGGACATTGAAGATGCAATATCTCGCTAATACACTAATTACACTGATTATGCATTGAACTGATAATATTTTGGAGGTATTGGGTTAATTAAATATTTTATTAAGATTAAATTCCCCCATTTCTTTTCACTTTTGAAAATGTGGCTACTAGAACATTCAAAATTACAGGTGTGGTTCATATTATAGTCCTACTGGACAGTGCCTCTCTAGACAATTCCCAGAGAAGTTGCTTCCGTCCACGTATGGACCAATCCAGCGAAAAACACAACTCTCAGCTCCTTGTCACACTGGGAATGAAGTCCTACCACTCCAGCTTCCCTCTGGCTGCTCAGTTTAGTCACACTGGTATCTTTTTTTTTTTTAAGCTTTTTTTTGAGGGGGGAGGAGGTAATTAGGTTTATCTATTTTTTTTTTTAACGGAGGTGCTGGGGGATTGAACCCAGGACCTCATGCATGCTAAGCACATGCTTTACCCCTAAGCTGTATACCCTGCCTCCACCCCCCACCCTGCTTTTTTCCCCACACTGGTATCATTTTAAGAATCTCCAGGCTTGCAACAGCCTCTAAACTGCTGCAGGCTGTTCTTTCTGGGACACTTTCCCTCCCTATATCTTTTTGTCATCTGGTCTCATCTCAGATGTCACCTCCTCAGAGAGGCCTTCCCTTCCTTCCTGTGGGAGGCGGGACAATGGTCCCCCAGAGAAGTCCAAGTCCTGCTCCCTGGAACCTGACATTATACTACCTGACGTGGCCAAAGGAACTTCCCAGATATGATGAGGTTGAGGATTTGGGGGTAAAAATATTACCGTGGATTATCTGAGCAGGCCCAGTGTCATCACAAGGGTCCTTAGAAGGAAAAGGAGGAGGCAAGAGAGTCAGAATCAGAGGAGATGTGATGACACCAGCAAAGGTTGGAGAGACGCAGGGCCCAGAGCCAAGGAACGCAGGCAGCCTCCAGAAGATGGAAAAAGCAAGAAATGGATTCTTCCCTCGGGCCTCCAGAAGGAACACAGACCTGCCAACCCATTTTAGACTTCTGACCTCCAGAATCATAAGACGATACATTTCTATTGTTTTAAGCCAAAAAAATTGTGGTGATTTGTTACAGTAGCAATAAGAAACTAACGCACATCCAGGTCTGAGACTATGTACTGCCTGGCCTCCAGCCCCTCTAGCCCATCCTTCCTTGGTTATTCTTTCCATATCATTTTTCTGCTGTCAGTTGACATATTAGTTAATCGGCTTCCTTGTTTAGTTTCTGTCTCTCTCTCGGCTACAATGCGAACTCCCTGTGGGCAGAGACCTCCTCTCCTGTTCATTAAGAAGCACTCTGCCTTTGAACTAGTGCCGGGCACACAGTAAATGCTCCTTAGTTTGAACAAATGGCTGATGAATGAATGAATGACAATGGGCTATTTAAAAGGTTTACTTTCAACCCATTGGCTACTATGTGAGCATTTTTAGAGGAAAATCACACCCAGGTAGAGGAGATGAAAAACACGGATAGGTTCTGGAGAGCGCATACAATTTACAGGCTACCAGGATGGACGCTGCAGAGACACAAAGAATCTGAAGATCCTACCCCTCTGACAGGCTCTGTAGAGACACACACGGGCACAGGATAAACCAGCGACCGGCAGGGGTTCTGAGTGGTTGGGGTCAGAAGACCGGAGGGGCACTGAGTATGAACAGTGCTGAGCTGACAAACCAGCTCTTAAAACAACAATGATGACAACAAAGGTCTGATCTGTGATGCTTGCCAGTCTCTGTGGTGTAAATACTCCTAAGATGACTGACTTCCAGCTCCCACTGGAACATCTCTGAACATGGCTTTGGGAAGTGCTGTACACAGCAGGGTCTTGTTGAGGAGGTGGGATTTCAAGTGAGCCTAGAAGAGTTGGGGGGTGCTGGGGATGGCCTCAGGATGGGGCAGGAGGCCAGTCACACACAACGGCAACAACCTCTTCGAGGCTGGCAAAGTGGGGTCTCAACGGCCCTTGTGGCTCCAGTGGGTTTCCTGTCACTGAGACAAGCAGAAAAAAGCAACTAAAAGAAGTCACCCTGGAGAGGGCTGCCTGGAGAGATGCAGGAGCAGAGAATCTTCCTGCCAGGAGGACAGTGATGAGTGTTCAGCCCGGCACTAACTTAATGAGCGTGGGGTAGAGCGAAGAGCTCGGGGAGGAGCGGTGAGCAGTCTGTGTTCACCGAGCTGCTTAAAGGACACCTGGACCTGAACCCGGATGACGCCCTCACTCACTCTGCCTCACTCACTCTCCCCGCAATCCTCGTCCTAAGATGAACTTGGGACAACCTACTCAAGGCTCTCAAAGTAACCCTCCCCAAAATCTCCATCCTCAGCCAGGCATCATGCCCTCTAACTGGTAAGGCAGGGAGATTTCATTCTGAGGATCCGCGGGCGGTGTTTAAGAGGTTGGTATACAGCGTCAGATGGTACCTGGATTCAAATCCTGACTCTGCTGCTTTCCAGGTGACTGACACTAGGGAGGTGCCTTGATCTCTCGAGACTTTAGGTTCCTCATCTGGAAAATGGGAAGAATAATAACAGTACCTTCTTCAGACGGTTTTATGACAATTACATGATGCACAAAAGACACCCAGCACATGCCTGGGGCATCGTAAGTTCCCCATCACTTTGCACAGTGATAGTGATAATAGTAAAAATCGTGTTTTTCCCCTTTTCAAGTTCCTGCCAGACAGAAGCTAATTTTCAAACAAGCCCCATTCCCCCAGCCAGAGCCACCTGTCCACTGCCTCTGCCCTGAGAACGACGCCCTCCCCTCACGCCCCCTCTAGACACCAGGTCTCCAGCCCACGCAGGCCCACGTGCCCTTGTTGGTCACTTGAAGAGCACACATTTGTTGTGCGCAGGGTGAGATGTTTTCCTTGCTTTTGGGTGTGTTTCAATGCAGGACAAGATGCGGCCATTATGTGAACGTAGGGGCAACAATGAAAACAAGACTGCCCTCTGAAAAACACTCAAAAGCTTTATTTTGCCTGAACGGCCATTATTTTCATTCTCTCTCCCCCACACAAAGCACCGGAGCACATCTCATTCAGGCTGTTGCCGAGTGAGTGGGCGTGAAGAGACGGTCCAAACAAAAGAAGCAGCACATTGCCGTCCTCGGGTCCCTTGTTCAGTGTGCTGCACGGTGGACCAAGCTTTCCCTGCCAGCCCCGCTGCCTGAGTCATCGGGACCAACAGGGTGCACACACACACGTGAATATAAAAACCCTGCCTGATCCTTGACGTGGCTGTGCGACAATTTACCAGCTGGAGCTGGATTTCAAAAGTCGGCAGAACATAAAAGCACAGTGTTCTTCTAAGGTATTGGCACCCTGTCACCCACTTCGATAATTTTTAAGCATCAGTCCCACCGCCTGGAAACACCGTTCCTCCTGCCCCCCAGGAAGAAGGCGGGGTTGCCCTGCTCTGGATGCACCAGGGCGCTGGGCATGCGCGTGAGAGGCCTCGCCAGGGTGGGCTGGGAGGGCTGGGAGGGCCGGCAGCCTTGTGCCTGGAGGGGGGGGGGGGGATGTTCCAGGTACCCGGGCCCTGGCGTGTTCTGGATCCTGGCTGTCCGAACCACACAACTCACAGTGAGAGAGAACCACTGTCTCCTACTCAGTCTTCTGAAAACAGAAAGCAACGCCAAACAGAGGAAGGAAGTAAATCGTGGCATTCTGCAAGCTTTCCTTTATTAAGGACAATTCAGTGGCTTTGGTTTTTTTTCTTCCCCACAATAGTTTCCTTCTCTCCAGCTTTTATCAAAAAGGTCACTGTGCCAACCAGATAGAAGTTCTGAGAACTTTTCTTCTGGATCCCGGGATGGTTCTGAAGAAGGAGGAAGTGCCTGTTGATATGGTCTCAGCTCCCTGAGGGCGGGGCTCTGCCGCATTTCCCACGGGGTCTCCCCAGGGCCCGGCACGCGCCAACACTGTAAGTATTTCCTGAGGGAGCTGCTGTGAGAGTAGCATCACTGTGGCGTTTTTCTGACTTCACCATCCCCGTGGGGCCCGGTGAGAAGGACCCCTGCCCCAGCTACAGTCTACAGAACCCCAGTGAGGGACCTGGCCCTGTGTGATTCAGCCAGACCAGCGCCGTGCTTAGGAACACCATCAGGGATGCGCTTACTGGACACCACCCACGCACCTGGCACTGCGGAGCGTGTGACGCTACGGTTACGTGACCCGTGTTTGGGGGCCTCCAGGAGTCTGTCAGTGCACATGCCCCCGACCCGTCTCCACCCGATGTCCAGTGGTGGACGTCCTGCCTCGACACTGACTAGCCATGCGTGGCTGCCTGCAAGTTTCTAAAGTGCATACCGCGTGTAAGTTCCAGCCTCTCGTTTATAAACTGGGGACGACAGCACTGAACTCCAGGCGTGTCGTGAGGATTCAGTGGAACTGCGTACAAAGCACCTAACACGGGGTCAGCCCACAGTAGGTGCTTAGGAAATCCTGCTGGCCAGCTTCTGTTTGATTAATTGGAAAACAAAAAACAAAACAAAATCTATCTCAGGAAACAAGATGAGCGTGCAGAAAGCGACCTGGAAACATGATAAAGTTGGTGAATAAGAAAGACTGAAGTAGGATGGATGACAAGACCTTTGGGCTCGAGCTGTCTGCAGCCTGGGCTGGGAATGAAGGTACCAGCTAAGCCCGCAGCAGACAGCCTCCTGGAGGCACGATCCTGAGATGGGGCTTGAAGAAGAGGCTTAAATGGCGGTGGTTCCCGTTGAAGAGTTAAGAGTTCCGGTGCAACAGAACATGATGATCGGGGGAAAAAAAATCCAAGTGCCAGACTCATCGCATGGGAACACAGGTTGAAATGAAGATGAGAAAAGCCTGGGGTGGGCCAGGTGGGAACAAAGCCCTGCTCTGCAAACAAAAAATTTCCCCTGAGAAGTCGCCCACAATACCTTTTGTGTCTCTAACTGTGGCAATTAGCAACGACCCCCAGCTTAGCGGGGAGAGCGTGCCTTTAAGAGGAGAGCCAGCCACACACCATCTCTCCGCTCACAGAGCTCAGGGTGTGCGTGGAGGGAACCGCTCAGAGGCACGCTGTACAGTGCTTTCAATTAAAAACACAGACAGAGGGGAAAGTAACGTGAATGTCACCGACAAGAAAGTCCTGCCACCCACTCGTGGCCTAAAGGTCACTGTGCCTCAGCCTTGGCCCTTATCTCCAACCGCAAAGGTCAGGGGGGCTGCGTGCGTTTCTGGGGAGCATGTAGGCTTTCACGAGGCCTCAGAATGACTCTTGCTCTGACACCAAAATTAGTGATAAGCTCGGAGGAGAAGACGATAATAGAGAAATGGAGTGACTGTAACCTTTTCCACCATCTCTCTTGTCGGCTCCATGAAGCAGAGTCACAAGGCATAAAACGAGAAGCTTTCCACATTCTACAAAAGACTACAAGACTGCTGACTTAATTGGGTGTGGAGCAAATGGCTATACCACTGCCAAGAGGAAGACATCAAAGAAGAAAGGGAAAGGAGCGATTAAAACATCTTATAAGGATGTGAAAACGAATATACGTATATATATGCATGACTGGGACATTACGCTGTACACCAGAAATTGACACGTTGTAACTGACTATACTTCAAAAAAAAAAAAAAAAAAGAAAAACAACAAAAAAACATCTAATAACATCACCTGGGTGTGGAAACGGGCTCACAATATACTGGGCAGGTCTCGATACAATAGTGCAGGACATTTGCCACATGGTTCTATGAATAGTCCAATCACAGTGGCCCAGTACGGGCAGCAATACTGCTAATTGGAAACATTTCAGGTATTGAAACATAGAATGAATTGGAAGGACACTGGACTTGGAGTCAGACGGACCTGCGTTCAAATCTCAATTACTGTCCATATTTGATGGGCAATTTATATCATCTTTTATCATTCCTGTACTGTGAACGCACAGGTGTTGCATCTGGAAAGGCGAGATGATCAGAGTATCTACAGCTTAAGGTCCTAGTGAAGATTAAACGTGAGAAAAGATGAAAGGTTCTTTATAACGACTCAAGCACAATGCAAACGATGATGAGAATTATGATTGGCTAGTGATGACATCACTCTGACGTACGCCCTACCCCTGCACACTCAGAGGTAAGGCTGCTTTTCTGTATTAGACCCTTCGAGGAGAGAGGATGTTTAAGTGGAATCTGGGAGACGCCACACACACAACAATTTGGGTGGGATGCTACATAAAACACAAGAGGAAAAGTAAACCAAGGCACAGAGCACGTATATGAAGTATGGCTGAAGGTGGCCTTTGCTGGGCGGGTATCAGAAACAAAACTGGCAACTTGAAGCACTTCAACTAAGCTACCAAGCAACAGAAAAAGATAAACAACAAACACTTAATGATAAGCATCTGTAAAGGCACCGGAACATCAGGATGTGATATTGGTTCCTCCAAATGTGCTCTGGCTAAAAAAGTATTTTGCGCCTTCAACTCATCTGGGATGGTGAATCTCTCTAAGCCTGCCAAGTACAGAGGATGAAGCAGGAATGATAGTTTGGGAGTTTAAAATATTTGCCCCTTTTCTTACCAGAAGGAAATTGATCGTAGCATCAGTGACACTCCCCAGCAGAGCCAGTCACCCAACACGGCAGTAAAGGTGTGCTTTCTCAAGCTCTGAACCTGACCCTGGTGGATACGTCTGGAGAAGACGCTTGGAGAGGCTCTGAGCATAGCGTGCTAATCCAAAAGCAGCTGACTCAGGCCCAGGATCTGGGGCAGAGCTTAAGACCACGTCCGTGTGCGGCTAACCACGTTGACGGTGCTGCTGGCGCTGCCGGCTTTATTGGCCTGCACATAACTCACTGGTAGACAAGCTCTTTGGTAAGATGTGGGAGAAATCTGGTCTTTAAAGTCTCCTGCAGCGCTGGGTATCAAAGGAATGAGATGTCTCCCGGCCTTTCATGCTGCAAATGAGAGAGAGAGAGAGAGAGAAACACACAGCCTAGCAGGGCAGCTAAGATTTAGGACCAGCTTTTACGGTAATATGGAAACCACATGACAGATTGCATGGGCGCCAGCAGAGCTTCTGATTCATTCCCCAAGTGCTTCTTCTGTCTGTAGCTCCAGGGAGCCATTCTGAGGAGATAAGTAATGCTTGGTATGGGCAAGGTTTTTCACTTGTCATGTTTGGGTTCCCTACCTTTCCCATCCCCCTTGCCAAAGGACTCCTTGCTTGGGGCTTAAGATCTTCATGCTTTCACCAGATTTTCCAAGGGGTCTCTGCCATTCCCTTGGAGGCTAACGGTAGAAACTGAACACAGTTGGGTTTGGGTTTACGCTGCTGTGTTCCCCCATCGTACAGGTAGAACGTAACTCTGGTTTTGGAGGGCAAACGTGTGGGGTCTGACATTTTACTGTTTACTCTTTTGCAATGTGTACTTAAAAAAAAACCAAAACACTTGTTCCTGATTTACATTTGAACTAAAAATAAATCAAATGCAGATTTCTGAGCTTACGCTTTATGTAATGAATCAGGAATCCTGATGATGGGAATTTAAACTTCCTGCAATATCAAGTGATCCTTAAACCCACTGAAGGTAGACACGGCTGCTGTGACCCCTCATCGCCAATCACAGCCCTCCACGGGTGTGAGGACCATGCCCGGCCTCTCGGAAACCCATCAAATGGAGAAGGAAATTACGGGGGGCAATGGAGAAAAGCTCAGGTACGACCCCCTTCCTGGAGCACTTGAGGCCACTACTCAGTGGCGAGATAGGTTTTGCCTCTCAAGCAGGAGGCTCTCCAGATGCCTCTCACCGCTCAATATTTTATTTCCCTTCCAATTCTCTCCCCGGCAATAACACCCGACGTACGTAGGCACCATGACCAGGTGGTCACCTTCGATCGACAAGTCGCCTGCTAAGATATAAGGTCTGGTCGCAGATCTCCTGAATGGAGAGCCATCCCTGAACAGCAGACTCACTGACTTTGAAATCTGGGTTTTAGAACTAGAAAGGTACTTAGATCATCTCAAAGGATTAACTGAACAAGCCAGATTTTAGAAAAGTCACTGGTGCAAATGAATCGGCAATCTGACAACTTGAAAACAAAATAAACAGGTATAGAATTTTACATTGCGTATGGTACGAAGGGGAGAGAACAGAGTATTTGGAGAATGCGGAACAGACTCCCGGAAACTGCACGTTTATTCCAAAGAGGGCAGAGGAGCAAGTGCGGTCTCTGTACCGGCCAGTCGAGAACACTTGGAGAACTGGGGGAGTTTCAGGCATCGTTTCAGAGGTGGAGGACAGACAGCCTGGCCCGCGAGAGGAGTGTATGGTGTTAAGAAAAGAGAGGGAGAAGGGATGCTGTTCTGGAAACAGGAGCTTGGGAGGAGGCTTGGAGGAGAGATAAGGTGACTGGATAAACTCTGAGCAAATCTGTCAGAAGAGGAAGGAGGAGGAGTAACAGGAGACAGTCAAAGGACCATCTTGTTCCTAACCTGAACGCTGGAGGGGGTAAACCCTGAGAAAGGGCGTGATGACTTCATTCATTCATTCATTCACTCTTCATCCAATAAACATCCAGTGGGAGAACTTCCAGGGATAAATGGCATAGGGCTGGTGTCCTTAGCCAGAAAAATAATGAGAGACCTTTTCATTATGGTGGGGCAAGGGCTCTGATGCATGGACGTAGAGGCAGACAGAATAGTGGGGGGAGCTTTCTAGATAACGTGGCATCCCCTGAGGCCTGAAGGGAAACAATGGGCTGAGATTTCAACCATCGGAGAAGCCCGAGATTGAAATTCTCATTGCTCATGGCCCCCAGCATGGAAGTAACGTGTCCTACGTAAGCCTCTGCTCTTTTCATCTTGAGTACCCCACTGACACAACATGCCGGGCTTTGGAAGACAAGCAGGGTTTACACTCAGCCAAAGGTTACCAATGCTGCTTCCTGGGTATTTGGAGCTGAAGGTACGCTCCTTTCTTTCCAGTGTCAATAGAGGAACTAAGCTGGCATCAAGATGCAACATGGTAGACTGTCGGCGAGGAGAAGGCCTGCCCGGCTGCTGAACGCGCCCTGCAAAATGACACAGGGGCGCTACCACGCCGCTGTCGACTTCATCAGCATGACAGACTGAAGTGTGTTGACAGCTGCAGGAAAACACACTCGCAGTTAAACATCATTAAGCCGAACGATTAGCACTGAACAGAAGCCAGCAGCGAAGAACTCTGGTTTCTCAGCCGAAATGACACGATCACAGCCTATTACAGCTGGGAAGGGGTCTCACAGATCACAGACAGCACCTCCACATCACAGATAAGAAAACAAGGCCCAGACTGCTCGAGTGAAGGCAGGACGGACTGCGGAATGATCTAAGAAGCTCTACGGCCTCAGGGTCAGAGTGGGAACTCTGAGATCAGACAGCTGGGGCTTTGCATCCTAGGTTTGGAATTCACCGACCTCAGGAAAGTTCCTTAGCTTCTCTCAGCCTCTTTGAAATCTGGATTCTTGCGAGGATGACTGAAGATGAGTGCAGGGCCTGTTCGTGATAAGTATACACCGTTATGACAGAGAGGCAGAACACTGGCTCCACAACCTCGGACCACCGCTTAGGAGCTGTGGCTTCCTGGGCCTCAGTTTTTCCACCTGTTAAATGGGGATAAGAATGCTGGTTCCTGCCCTAGTTACTTGCCAGGATATGTGCAAGGCTTGAAAATGGGAGCTGTGTAAGTTTCTAAGCAAATTGTTGTTACTCCTGTGGCCAGATGTGTTCTGGGCCGTTCTAGTGCTGAGTGGGCAGGACCCAGGCCGGATAAAGACAGCGAAAGAGAAAGACCAGGTGGGACTTTTTTTTTTTTTTCTGGGAAACTGTTGGATTGCAACACTTAGACTCTGCTGATTGGGATCAGAGAGTCTGATGGGACGACGTGGGGCTCAAGGGGGAGAAGAGACCTGTAGTGCCTGCAATGCAAAGGGTCTCATTTCTGGGCGGGACTGGAGGGAAGCAGGGGGTGGGCAGCAGGAAGCAGCGGCAAAACCTGGGGAAATGCAGCAATCTGCCTGAGTCTCACTCTCATTTTCAGAATTATTAAAAAGAAAGAAAGAAAAGATGCCCCCAAAACCCCCCGAAAAACAAAAAGCAGAACTCCAGTCTGGTCAGTCCACGAGAAATAACAGCAAGGCTGCAAACAGCGCTGAGAACGGGACCGCTCGCCCTTCTCCCAGCTCCGGCGGGCTCACGGTACCCTCATTTGGTGCCTCTCCCGACTCCGCGTCTCAAATGCTCTAGTTCTATTGCGCAGCAGAAGGAAGGCCTGCTGCCCTTGGATGTGAGCAACTGCTTACTTGCCACAGGAATGTCCTGTGCTTTCAGAGGCTTCATTCTTCACACCCCCTCCGCCCCGGGGGCCTGGAAATGAACAGGGCAATATTTTAGATGTCTCCTCTGCAGAAAGATGACAAGCTTGTATGTGGTTTCTCTTCTCACCCAGGCTCCTATTGCTGCCTAAGAGATTCTTTTCTGCCTTCCCTTCCTGCTCATCTCTAAGGCCCCGATCAGGGCCCTGCTGGGCTCCATTCACCTCAGTCTCTGCCCTGAGCATCTGTGGAATGGACACTGCTCACCTGCCTGTCCCCCACCACAAGGTGGGTGCCTAAAGGCAATGGCCTTGTCTTTCTCTTCTATTCACGTTTGTACTCCCCGCACTTGGCACAGTGCTTCGCACACGGGGCTTTGCTTCTCAAAATCTTTGTGGTTTATGGTCCAGCAGCATCAGCATTACCTGGAGCTGGTGTTAAGCACAGAGCCTCAGGTTCCACTCGGACCTAATGAATCTGAATCTTCAATTTAACAAGATAGCCAGGGAATTCGCAGCCACGTTCAAGTTTAAGACACTGGACAGGGTTGGGAGGGGAGCACTGAATCAGTGTTTCTGGAATTTACCTGGAGCGACCAGTCATTTCTGCTGAAGGTCCCTCTCCTCCGGGGGGACACAGCAAACAGTTAAGGGCACACAAACCCTTCAGCCCTCTCTCCTCAGCCCTGCAGTGGGTCCCTGACGTGAACTCTGCAAAGCTCGGGGCCAGTTTCCATGTACCAACCACCTACACCTACTACTTTCAAAGAAACCACAACCTGGACCTGGAACAGAACCGGATGTGCCAAAATGCCTGAGGACATTTCGCTGAAATGTGGCTGGCCTGATGGGAAGCTGGCATGACCAGAAATGTCAGGAGCCTTCCCTCTTGAGGTTTCCAGCCTCGTGTTGCAAATTCAATGGTCCGGATTGAGATCAGATGAGTCAAGTTCAGAGAACCATCCAAACCTTCAGATGGGGACTGAAACCAAATCTGTGTTCTCAAACCATTCTAAATGTGTTGATCACCAGTTATAGTTTGCTGTACAACCCAATCCAAGAGAGTGTAGTCATTTCTCTAATAGCAGATACATAATTTTCTCATCAGTGGAAAATCTAAGTGTAGCATCAAAGGTCAAAAGTTGCAAGAGAAACTTGGCACCTTTGAGACTCTGCCAAACCTCAAGCCTTCAATAATAAAGGCTCACAGTCAAACCTTCTGAGGACAATAAAGGCCATTTGACCCAAAGTCCAGCATAAAGAGACACGAATATAACCAGATCGTGGAACTCTTTGACAGCGTGTTACAGAAGTGACAGCCCACACAGTGCCTTCTGCCCCAGAAGACTTTAGCCCACCTGCGGTTTCAAGACACAGCAGCCCACAGCTATGGCCCCATGAAGTGTGGAAATGCTGCTGAAATCCCAAAAGCAAAACCAAAGTCCTCAGCTTCATCTCCTAAATTTCCCAAATTGTGACATGCTCCTAAGTATTAATTATTATCTAAGTACAAGATTCTGAAATGTCTGCTACAGACATCAAAACTGTTAATTCAATGTATGCGAGGGGAAATATTCGGTATTTAGAATTCATTGTGGATCTCCCCCCTTTTTACCCATCATTGACTTTCTCTTTTCAAACACTCAGTGACTGTCCACTGGGCACCAAAATCTGTGCTGCAACAGGGGCAGGAGGTTTTCTGTCCTCGAGCCCCTCGTGTCCCAGCTGGGAGTGACAGATGCAAAACCAGTACCGTGATGGGGAAGCTCTTTCGTAACGCTGTGCACACAGTCCTCAGGGATGCCCTTACCAACCAGGCTCTAGCATGAGTCCCTGAAACAGACTTTATGGTTGTAACTGGGGATGCCAACAACAAAACGAGATCTTAAAGCCACCATTCAGCAATGCTACAGCCTGACTGGAATTGAAAATGCATGAGGGAATCAAATGCATATCAGAACTCTTAAAGAGGTCAACCATCCACAGGAGAGGTAGCTTAGTGCCAATCGCAGAGCTCAGAAAAATGTGCTTGCCTCTTAGTTTCTGTAAATCAACTCCCACCAGAGGAGCTGAGTATGTTTGTAGACTCAGCCACTTGCACTGGTGAGCCACCTTTAAGAGCGCCTTCGTAAATATTAACTCACTGGGCCCTCAGCGTCTCCCTGGGTAGTTGGTGGCTTGCTGTAACGGGACGTGACTAGTATGCGCAGGGTTGACAGGAGAACTTACACTGTGACCCTCGGAAAGCAAAATTCCTCACTTTGAATGTGTTCGAAATACTTTTTTGAAATTCCGAGGAATAAAAGCATCTCTCTAAACTGCCTCCCTCTTTATGTAATTTAACCGAGTATCCTGGTGTGTGAGAGTCTCCTCGGGTTAAGTGGCCCTGCAGAAAGCCACGCCACTCAGATTTAAGAGGACGGAAGACTCTAAAGGAACTCTAGGTGTCTGGGCTCTCCTCCACCGGTATACCAAGCTGCTCCCAAAACAGTGCCTTACTTTTAGGATAGAAGGAAACTAATTCATGGAGATGGTCAACGTTTTAAATTGTTTTCACTCTTAATTTTTATCTTGGCTCCAGTGGATGACAATTCCAACTTCCATTAACACGGAACGTGACTAGCCCAGAGAGACAGGAAATGGGCACTTTCTGAGTATCTTCTATGTACAAATCTTCAACCTCTTTTAGATTTGTCTAGGCCTATGGATTCTCCATTATTCAAAGGCAGCCCTTGATTTCTGACTTCTCCCAAGGTTACCTCCTGTGGATCCTGGCACCCCTCTTCCCTGCAAAAGGTCAGGACAAGAGGGAAGAGGGGAAAGTACAGAGAAACTCAAAACTGGTTATCTGGTAAAATCCTTAGCTGGGACGTGCATAAGGGCAAGGACAACTGGGTACGAGAAAGCAAAACTAATAGATAGGCAAGAAAGCCAGTTGTCCAACAGGGGGAGAGACCTGCTTGAGAGGACAAGACTCTCTCAGATCCACAGTCTTGGGGACCATGGCAGGAATGGAGGGCACCGCAGAAAAATGTTGAAAGCAATATGGCAGGGGCCAGTGGAGTTGGCCAACTGCGTCTTCTCCCGCCAAAGCAGCCCACCCTCAGCACTGAAAGGAAAGTGGGGGAGAGTGAGAGGTGTGCTTTGCAGTAGGAAAAGCAACAAAAAGAGGCACTGGTATGAGTTTTTATATTATTTTAGTGAAGTCGCAATAGGACACTTTCTCTTCCCAAAGCTTGCCCAGAACAGCTTTTTAAAGGAGGAGCAGAAACGGTATGAGCTTTTACAAGATTCTGAGGTCGGAGCCTTAATTAGAGTCACGATTGTATTGTACATCTATTTGTGTAACTGTTCAATTAGGAGTGTAACAGCTGGGACAGAGATCTTAATGAGCTTTTAGTGTCCTGATGCCTCAAGACTGCCTTTTTTTTTTTTTTTTTTTGGTTATTGTTATTATTAAGCTTTTATGCAGGCTTTTTCATCTCTGCAGTCCAGTTATACCGTTGTCCCTTCAGACAGACTGAAATGCAAGGCTGAGTTTTTGTATGTCAAAGGCTGTGCATTAAAGATGGGTGGTTATCCCCCCCGATCATCTTCGTGAATAGTTTGTGAACAGTTGCTTGGATCTACCCTGTGGTGAGTGTAAGCTCTGGGAAAGCTGGGATCATAGGGTTCATCTTTCACAATTGAGAAAACCGAGATTCAGAAAGATGAAGTGATCTACCCGATATGGCACAGAGAATGAGTGACGGAAGCAGAGCTGGTACCCAGGCATTCCGTCTCTCCAGCAGCAAGACAATCAAATCGAACACTTGTACATGTCACGGTAGGTCATCCTAACACTACAACACATACAAGTAACCCAATGGGATCATTCATTTAAAAAAAGAGAGAGAGAGAGAAGAATTCCTTTCCAAAGACATTGTTTTGTTGGTCTTAACTCAACAGGAACTTTAATTATTTTTCTCTGCTCTTCACTGATTAGACTTGGGACCAGTTAAAGACGACAGTTATATTTTGGATTCTACAAAAGAAACAGCGCTCAAACATGACTTGATTTAAGTGAAACTGGTCTACGAAACTCGTATTCATAAAACCTCACAAATGGGGATGGTGTTTATTTTTATCTTTAGGAAAGGATTCCCTGCCTCAGTTACCTCAAACCTGAAATTGGCATAATAACATCACCAACACCACAGGGTTGTCGGGAAGATTAAATAAAAGAATGCAGTTAAACTGTTTAGAATACTCTCTGGCAGTCAATCGCAATCAATGTGAAATACATGTGTTCTTACTCTTTTCATTATCATAAAAGGACGGCCAGAAGATTCCTCATGCCAACCAATCAGAATTGTTTTTACGTTTGTAGAAGGAGGTGGAGAGGACTGGATGGCATGCTGAGGGTGGTGTACGTGCTCATATTTTGAGATGATTTAAAAGAAAGAGAAAATTTGCACCAGAGTTTGTGAAAATGACTGTTGAGACAAAATAATTATCCTCTTAAAATTAATAATCTAATTCACTTATATGTTGTTGAGTGCTTGGAGAATGAATTTCCCTCAAATATTCTCTTCAAAATCCATTTATTGCCCAAGACAAATTTAAGGGTAGTGTCACATTTTGAAAAATGTTATTTTATTGGCCATAATTTTTCATGGTTCTGATGGGGACTGGGTGACAGCCCAACACAGCAAATGTCCTTCACTTTGCCATCCTTTCTGTCTCTGTAAAGCTGGATTGTCCTGGGACCACTCAAAATGTGATTGATTTGTCCCTGGGCCAGGAGAAGGTTCCATGTAGGTGAAAATGGATGTTTGGGTAGTTGAAGAGAAATGGAAATGAAACCCGCAGGCTGACTTATTCAGTGGAAAGAGGTAAGTAACTTAGGGACATTAGCTCCTTCTACATTCTGACTCCATGGAGTTGTGGGTGATTCCTGTGCCTCAGAGATACTATGGACTTACACGTGGTTTAGGAGGAAGGAAGGAAGCAGGAACACGATAAAAAGCATCTCGGTCCCACGTGCTTTGTATATATTTACTCAGTCATTGTAACAGTCCTGTAAAGCTTAGGGTGAAGGAGGCGAGATTATGTATTCAAAATAACAGACCACCACGTACCACTAGCGCTGGGTTCGTCCCAAGTTTGGGCTGATTCAAAAGGACCAAAGTGCTGCCAGCACTGAGGACACTTTGCTTTCTCTTGTCTCTCCTTTTGGGACCAGGACCAGGCATCCACTTTCACAATAAATGTGCTGTTGTGGGCAGAGAATAAGAGGCTAGAGAAACTCAAGATAAAATGAATGAAGATGTGTTTCCATCTGGTCCAATGCTCTTTTCACCACACTCCGGTTCTCAGAGATGAGGCAGAAAGATGTCAGGCAGATCTGATGAGCCATGCCCTGGGCTAGCTGGCAGAGAAACTGGCTTCCAGCCGGTCTGTACATCTGCAACCTGGCCCTCCGCTTCCTTGCACCCATGTTTCCTCACCTGTCAAGTAAAGAGCTCAAACTAGATGATCTCCAAGGTCTATTTCAGCTTGAACACTCCATCATTCTATTATCTCTGTGTTCTCAGAAGTAGAAGATGTAGCCCTGGGCTTATTAATATTAACTGGGGCAAACAAGCGAAATTACTTGATGAAAACAGAGCTGTGGTTGCTGCTTGGAGCCAAATCTGCCTTATGAGACTCACTCAAAGCATTGGTGACGGGATTGCTGGTGGCTCCTTGGCCAGAGCCCATGTACGCCCTGGAGTTTCACTTTCCAGCTGGTGCCAAGGCTGAGTATCCTCCACAGACACGTGAAAGGGAGGCACAACACAATTTAAGTGAAAGGAATACATCAAATCAGCCTGACTCATCTTTCATCCATCTCCTTCCCGATGCTCGTTCAATCCAGCTCGCTCCAAAGGCCAACCCTTCCTAGAAAGGGCCCCTTTAAGGCTCAGCCCACAGTGATGCTTATCCCTTTGAACCTCAGAAACACTCCTACTTTCTCCACTCTTAACATTTATAGTCTGGGACGCAGGCATGCCTTTATGTTTCAATATCTGAGATCTATACTGAAGACCCTTTGTGCCAGAGGCAATGTGCTAAACTTTTGGGGGGATATGGACTGGAAGCCATAGACTACATACTTGATCTGTATTGCCTTGTTTGCCACATTTATTTCACTGCTCTGCTCTCGGGTTCTAACAAAAGATGCTGCGAAAACTACCATGCTAAGTATAATAATGCATGTCCTATAGGAATTTTGCTGACTATTGCTAAGTCAGCCTCTCAGTGTTTCACATATGAAGTCTTATGAGAGAGAGAGAGATTTCTTTCATTATTTAATTTCAGGAATATAGCTACCCCATTTTGATGATCATTTTGTTAATAAGAACTGTGAACTGACAGAGTGTCTCCCCTTTTGGTTGCCAGGAAGCCGAGGTCAAACATGAAACGAGCTGATACCTTTTTTTGTTCCCTATGATCTGTAGAATATGTTCTTAATTTGGTCATGACTGTTTTCAATTTTATTTCTACTTCCTTGGATCTTTTTTGTATTTTGCCATTGTTGTGTGTCAGAAGTGTCCTTTTAATTTGCCCTCAACGTTCCTTAAAAGGAGGTAGATTATAAATAAATACATAAATAAATAAAACACGGTAGTTCTTGGAATCGGAAATGTGTGGCATCATGCCTGAAATTCAGCAAACACTCGCTAAGTACAGACTGCTTGCTTTACAGGGAGACACCTCTCACTTTATAATGCAGTACTCTCTGAGGGTTGGAGCTGCTTAGAGAAGACCTGGGTGGTTCCTGTCGCTGGAGGCGTCTGTGAATACACTGGATAAGCGCTTTGGCCAACTTACTGAGCCTCGGTGTCTTTAATTATAAATTAGGAGTAAGAGTATCTCCCTTTGAGGTTGTTGGGAATAGTGTCAGTTAGTGCACTTCCAGCCCCGAGCACAGTGTCTGACACACACAGCGAGCACTCGAGAATCGTAGCTGTGATTATTAAAGAGGACTCACGCACGGAAAGCTGTTTTATTAGCTGAAGTTCACGTCCAAACCCGACCCACCGTTCTGTTGATTTAGCAAGCTCGCAGTCATCAGAAGAATCTCAGACGTGGAGTCAGGGACCAGCCCTGCTTGTGTGGCTACTGGGAGGAGGATTTCAACCACAGACGGGGTGTGTGTGTGTGTGTGTGTGTGTGTGTGTGCTGGATGAGGTCACTTTTAGGCTTGTCTCCAACCCCAAAGTTCACGCACGATGCTCGCATTTCAAATCTATTCATTCAGAGGTAGGCTGTTGGGGGGAGGGGAAAAGGGTTCCAGGGCCATTTTACTAGAAGTTCTTTCTTCTTTCATGTGTAAATTTCACTTGGGACCTTATCAATTGGATATTAAAGCATTTTCCAGGGAAAACCAGCCAGGAAGAGAAGAGTTGGGGGAACGTCGGAAAGCGCTTCCTGCCTTGCTATCTGACTGCAAGTAAAGAGCTGCTTTCTCCGTGGTTGGCCACACACAGGCTGGCAACCTGCTTCTTTCTACTAAGGCACAGACAGCACACTTCAAACAATGAAGCTGTCCAGGACCCCTGCCGAATGCGATGGACGTTCCAGTTTCGTTACTGTCAACCCCACACGGGATCGCTCCATGTGCATCCCAATTACTTTACAGTCTGGGCTTCCCCCGCTATCCGAAAGAGTGGTCCTACGAAACCTTCCGAAAGCTGAGACAGCATAAAGCAAAGAAGCAATTGCCGTAGGACGCATCTTGCTAACAGGTACACACAACAAGCCAAGGCAAAGCACAGATGCTCACAGACAGTTCAAAGCCAAAGTGGCCTGATGCTGAGATGCTGATTCCTGGGGAACGGGCTTGGCGGTGGTACCCTCCCTGCTCAGGGGTGCGCGCTGCCTCTCTGATGGCTCACTGCCAAACAAACACTGAAGGCTATTGTTGCTTTTCACCTTTGTCTGTAAAAGTGAAAATCTCTTTGGATTTCTCTTGGTGAGTGAAAACAAGTGCTCATGCTCAGGTCTTTCGTAAAAGTTAAAAGATGTAAGCTGAATTTTTGAGTGGGAGGGGCTGCCTGTATTTGACAGCGGTGTCCTTCAGCAAATGTGCCACACCTAGGGAGGACCCATCAGCTCTCTGCATTTTGGCTGGAATGGGCACAAAACTGCAGGTCCCCAAGGCAACCATGGTCACCATTTTCCACTGACTTTGTCTAAGGAGTTGTCAGGCACCTGAATGGGGCAGAATGAATTAATGGGAAATTCTCCAGAGACATAGAGACTATGCATTGATTTCATGATTTTAAAGACGGATGTTTCTTTTCCATGAAAATCCCAGGAGGGGCATCCATTATAGAGGTCGGGACCACAGGTGTCACCCCAGGTAGGCCACAATGTAGATGGTCCAGGTGTCCCTGCATCTAAATGGAGAAGAGACACGGCAGTCTCCATCATGAAGGACAGCTTTCAACTTAATACGCCTGGCTCAGGAGTGCTTTGGTTGGTAAAGCCTCGTGAATGTGAATGGGCGGGTCTGATGGTAACCAGAGTCCAGCTACATAGTAGGTGCTACAAATATTGCTTAGAAGTCTCAAATTGCTGCAGCTAACCTGGGTTAGGGCTTTCAGAGAGCTTTTATAAGGAGATTCCCCCATCTTTGGATGGGGGCAAGAGGGAGTGAGAAGAAACCTTAAAGGGCAAGCAGGAGATTATAGCTCTCTCTCTCTCCTTGAAAAACCATTCAATGAATAAGAAATTGCCTAAGAGGCACTGGCCCAAGGAGGGAATGCTGGCCCTGACCCCCATGTCATCCTCCTCAGGTCCCCTCTGGCTTTTCAGTGTGTTCCTTTCCTCGGCCTCCCTGCACAGGCCCTTCCTCACATCCCAGAGAGAGGAGGCGGCTTGGCTAGGATGCAGCTTGTGAATCCACAGCCACGGCAAGAAAAAGTGCCTTTGGGATGGTCTGTCTTCTTTGGTGGTCTGCTTATCTCTTCTCACCCCCTGCTGAAAGCTCAACACAGTTGACGAGGCCAGAGAAAAGATCTCCATGAAGTGATCTCTGCTATAACGGCATTACAATTCAATCAGACAGCTGGCTGGGACTTTTTATTATTCACGATTTCCCTCATAAGGTGATGAGCAAGGCTTGGCCTATTCCGTCATCAGCGGAACTGGCTATGGAAACCAGGTGCTATTTATTGAGATATTTATTGAACGGCTGTTATGTTCCAAGCAGCATGCTAAGCACTGGGGATATACAAAGGTGAGTTAAGCATAAATCTTGTGCTGAAATTAATTGTACTACATGAAGAGGATTAGACACCTACTTATATAGCCAGAGAGTGAGAAGTGCATCTAAGAGCCACAGGCAGAGATTTGGGGGATGTTAGAAGAGGCAATGATGCCTTCTTCCTACAGGCATCCCCAGCTTGCATGGAAGAGGGACACATATGCTGGTTCTCGATGCATGAAAAGAACCTGGACATGAGAAGGTGTGGATGGTGGTGCAGTGGCAGCGATGATGGGGCAGAGGGATCTTCAGCCAGGAAACGTCTGTGTCCTGAAGGCTAAAAAGACACTCTGCTGATGCATGAGGCCGTCAAGTGTGTGTGTGGTAATGCTCAGACACTTTTGCTTAGAAATCTGCTCGTTGTCACAGCAGCACAAGACCTGAACAATGGCTTGAGTTTTCACTTCCTCATCGAGCATCCTGGTTCACAATGGTTACCTGCATTTTGTACTAACTCCATCCTCACCCTCACTGGTCACAGATGCATCATTTATACAGCAGATTATGTGTCTCTGTGATGGCAGAACATGCCTGACCCTGACAGCCACATCACATTGTTCTTTTCCAAGACAATCCGTGTGATCGTCTGCCAAGAAGTAATTTTTAAACAATGTCTTAACTCCTTCAGTTAATCCACGAGTCCTGTCATAAGACACATCTGATTGACTTGTTGGAAATTTTGAGCTGGAGAGAGAAGTTCTGCTATTCTGTGAACACACAGTCAGATCCTCTCTTCGCTGTGAGAATTTTGGGGAATGGCACACAACAAGCATGGGAAGTGGTCATTAGAATGGACTTCAGTGCGCAATAGCCTAGGTCTAGGGAAGGAGACGGGTTGGAGAGATTCAGGTACCAGACGTTGTACACACTTTTCCAAATTACATTCCTGCTGCAGATCAAAGTTTTTTTTTTTTTTTTTTTTTTTTTTTTTTTCAAACCACACCAAAGCACACATCTGGAGACCAAACACTTCAAGGCACATTTGGTAACTTTCCTGTTAAATTTGGAGTTCGGCTTACAAGCCAAAGGTGTACCAAGTAACCTAGCAAACAAAGTGTCGCTTATGGGACCAGAGGACTCTATCTACATGAGGTCTGAACTATTTTATGAGTGCCATTTGTTTCAAGAGGTCATAGCCAGCCTGTGCATAATAACACCACCCAAGTCACCATGTCAGATTTGGACTCATGCAATTCTCTTCTGCCTTGTTTAAATCATTCAGCATAAGAGGGTTCAAGAAGGGACTGTTGCAGCTACATCCCAAAGCCTGGCCGGCTTTTCCACTTAAAAAGGAAACCCTTTTCCTTTTACAGAAATATTTCTCTCTAGTCTCGCCAGGTTTAAAGCCTCTTATGCAGAGTAGTCAGTTTCCATAAACCACAGTCAGATAGAATTAGAAATTTTAAGGATGCCATGAAGTAAATAAATGTATAAATGCAAAAGGATACCCTGAAATAGGAAAAGGACGTTAATGTAAAAACTTAAGAAATCCAAATCAAACCTGGACTTTAGTTAATAACAATGTGCCAACGTTCACTTCTGAATTTTAACAGATGAATCATGGTTCTGACATTAACATTAGTGGAAACTGGGTGAGGGGTATTCAGAAACTCTCTGTATTATCTTTGCAATTCTGTGTAAATCTAAAATTATTCCAAAATAAACAGTTCATTATAAACTTTATGGGAGAATTTATACTTTGGAGGATAAGTCGCTGGTAGTGCTCTGAGGGACTGTCTGTAAGAAAGCCAGTGTGACAGAGCAGTGGGAGCACCAGTGTAGGAGGGAGGAGCTGTGTCAAAGGCCAGGTCTACCTGTAACTAAAGCCATGACCCTGGATCAGCCATGGAATCTCCTGGAGGCTGGACATCTGCATCTGAGAGAGACTCTGCATCTCTTCCAGAGGCTTCAGAAAATTGACGGAAAACCTAAAAGCACAACAAACTGGAAAGGCGCTCTGACCAAGCCACTGAGTATCTTGCTAACATTCAGAGACACGATCTATGGGCAAATGTATAGGAAGGAATCATTTGGTCTCAACTCTGGAAGCTGCACAAGAGAAAGTTTTCAAGTGGTGCACGAGAGGAGATACCTGGGTAGCTTCGAGGCACACGGGGCAGGGCGGGACTTCGGCCACCGGGTATAGGGAGGGTCACCAGCAGTGAGCTCATATAGTTCGGTAGTACTAACACCATGTTCAGAGCATTTTGCAGAATGACATAATGAGAATGACAACACTTGATGACTAACTAACAGATAATGAAACGAAATTAATTAATTCACTGCTAAGATAAATGACTGGAAGAACTTGGCGGGGAGAAGACGGCTGCCATAGCTATTATGTTTCTAAGTTTGTTCTGGAATACAAAGTACCTTCCACTGAACAACTCCCACCTCCAATTAGTTGTATTAGCTCTGTTAAACCTACAAGCAGGGACACCCAGCTGCTGTTTGAAACATCCCCAAATAATACATTCTGGAGCCGAAAGCAAATTTTGCAGGTAACCGGCAGGTGTAAAATACCTGGGAATTTATCTTTTGCATAGTAATTCACAAAAGAAGGGGTAAATACAGAATGCAAAGCAGTCTGTCTATCCTAGACATATTTGCCGATTAGCTTTACAGGGACTTTATCTGAAACAAACGAGTTTTCAATGTCAGTATTAATTTTAGCAAGCCAAGGCATCAGGTCCTGAAGGGCGGAGAGGTGGTAGAAAAACCTAAACCAGCTGTTTATTTTATATCTAGCGTTTCCTGGCCTTTGGTAAACGCGCAAGAAAATTGATAAAAATCTCATTTTATGAGTTCACTGCTCATAAAATTTATATATTTGAACATTAAATTTTATAGGTTTTTGCCTTTGGGGGGATAGCTTATACTAAAATTCTTCTTTGCAGACTGAAGCTGTGTCTGTTAGGGCAGAGTTGAAGTTACCAACCAAAGATTTTATCTTACTCACTTTTTTGGGGTGGAGAGGAGGAAGTAATTAGGTTTTTTAAAATTTATTTATTTTAATAGAGGTACTGGGGGTTGAACCCAGGACCTTGTGCATGCTAGGCACTCGCTCTACCACTGAGCTGTACCCTCCCCTCCTCATTCATTTTTTTTCAGGGTGATTTATTAAGCACCTAGTATGTATCAAGCTGGGAATACAGCCGTGAACAGAATAAAGCCCCTGGCTTTATAGACTGACATTCTAGCAAAGGGGGCCAGCCAATTTCTTTTGTAAAGGCTTTGCACCCAGACTGTCTCTTGCAATACTCAAATGCTTGCCACTGTAGCACATAAGCAGTCATAGACAACATGTGAAGGAATGCATGTGGATGTGTTCCAATAAAACTTTATTAGTACAAACAGGCAGGGGGCCTGATTTGGCCTGCGGGCTGCAGTTTGGCCAACTTCTGTTCTAGTTCATGAAATTTCATATATATCAGGGAAACTAAATGGTAGCATTACAGAATCCATAGAATGATTTATAGAATCATAGAAATTTGGAGTTCAAAAAGAACATTCATTTATTTTAAGCTTAGCTTCCCCTCATATGGTAGCATCATGGTTACGTGTGGAGTTTTGGGGATCAGCTGGTTAGGGTTCAAATCTTTCCTTCTCCATTTACCATAGGTGATCTGGTATTACTTAATCCTTCTGGGCCTCACTTTTCTCACTGATAAAAGGAAGCAAATAATAATTCCTACATCTCATTAGGCTCTTGAGATAATCCAGGTAAACATTTACTTGGGCACACGGCCCACAGGAAACTAACAACGAATTCTAGTTATTTACCAGGACAACAACAACAAACAGTAACAGTATCAACTAAACCAGGGAGCTCAGAGAGGTGACATGACTTGCAGAGGGTCCCAAAGCTAGTGAGTTTCAGAGGAACCCAGGCACTGTGCCTCCCAAGTCAAGATCCTACCTAAACCACACGCTCCAGGGGTCCTAAAAACTGGACATGTCTACATATGGTAGCAGGACACAGGTCAATTTCCAGGGAAGTTTAGGGCTGCCCTCTGATGTATGGAGATTTGGGGGGAAATGGGCCTAGCCCCAACCTTTCTGTTAGGAACACAATGCTACCATCAATATATCCAGTAGTGAGGCTTCCAATGGAAATTACCCACGAGAAGAGCATGGTCATTCAGAGAATAAACGCTGCAGGAGAGGCCCAAGGTGGACAAGAGAACCCAGTTCCCTGAAAATGAACGAAGCCAGGCCTTCAGCAGACTGACTGTGAGCCAGAACGCCTGGGTGAGTGAGGTTAAACGGCTGGCTTCTTCCACCTGGTGGCGGGCTTCCCGGGAACACCCAAAGATCCCTTTGAAATATTATTGTTCATGGTAATTATTTTCAACCTTTTGCTCATTTCACTTAAGGATCAGGTTCTCCAAAAACTCCTTTGAAGACCACAGTTGTTCAGTATATTTAATGTAAGTTACCCTCAGGGCAGGAGACAAACCAGAGAGGCGTGAGCCAAGGCTTTTGTACCAGCCCACCCTTCTGAAGGCCCACACATTTCTACTCTTTCAAGCAAATCAAGCCACAACAGCAGAAGTACTCTCTCAGGGAACTTTAAGCTTATTAATTGTGAATGTGACAGTTAGAGCGCAGAGAATTAACTTCCTGAGGTTGATCCCCTCCCCCCTCCAAAAAAGTGTTTTTTCTGAGGTTGGCGCTTTCTGGGATCTATCATTTGTGGGTTCTGACAGGAAGGAGAAGGGAGAGAAGACCACCCCACTGCAGAGTCTGTAGAATTATCCTTCTGACAGATGATTTTGCCAGCTTGAGACATCTGGGTCATACTGGGTTTGAATTTGATTTGAAAATCTTTCTTCCCTAGCCAAAGACAATGTTCTCTTGGAAGTTCTGGGGATCACTGCCCTGGGACCCGTACACACCATCCCCTCACCCATTTTTAAAATTTTCTTATCTTTAGTGCTTTTTTTAAATTGAAGTATAGTCAGTTTACAGCATTGCATTAATTTCTTGTGTACAGCATAATGTTTCAGTCATACACACACATACATATATTCCTTTTCGTATTTTTTTCATTATAGGTTACTACAAGATACTGAATATAGTTCCCTGTGCTATACAGAAGAAACTCGATGTTTATCTATCTTATATATAGTAGTTAGTATCAGCCTTACCCATTTTTAAAACCTTAGTTATCAGATCCAGGCAATGTGAGAGAGTGACAGGACTTCATTCCACTTGTAACACAATGTATTGCCCTTGAGATTTCTGTTACTTTCTTTTCTGAAACTACTTGGAAGATTTGCAAATGACTACTTACGGGAAGTTTTCAAAGAGCAACTTCATCTAGCATTCATGATTCAAATATTCATTTGTTTAATATACGTGCATAAGACGCCTTCTTGAGAATTATTGGGTATACGATGTCATAAAAGCCATGGCTCTTTCCTCAAGGATTAGTAAGACTGATAGGCACCTGGATGCAATTCCATATGCTTAGTGTCATTATAGAGGTATTTACAACTCTGGGGATATTGATGAAAAACATTTTAGAAGAAATGATGTCAGAACCCGAGGGTGGGAGTAGTTCAGCAAGTCAAGTAAACAGGCGAGTGCGTACCAGGCTGAGCAGGTACAAAATGCTAACACAGAACTTTTTGGGACCTAAGGTGGTCTTATTATAAATGTAAAGCTTGTGTTTCCTTTACCTGCTTCAGTGTGGTACACTCTTATCGTTCTTATATATCCCAGTCTCCTCCAGATCTGGCATCCTGCATGGTATTTTGTAAGAATACAATAATGATGTGGAGCGAAGGAATGACTGTTATGCCTTTTTTGCAAGCATTTCTCCTTTGGTGATAACATGTCCTTTAAAGACAGGGACTGGGACTGTCTTGATGTGATCCTAAGTTGATTCAGTTGATGAATTAAAAAAAAATCAAGGGTTAAACAAGGATTCCAAGCAAATTCAGTGGGCAAAGAATAATCTTGTCAACAATCAGTTCTAAAACACCTGGGTATCTATACACAAAAGAATGAAGCTACACCCAACCTCACACTGTATACAAAAATTAACTCAAAATGAATCAAAGACCTAAATGTAAGAGCTAAAGCTATAAAACTCTTAGAAGAAAATACAGGCATAAATCTTTGAGACTTTGGATTAGGCAACGGTTTCTTAGATTTGATACAAAAAGAACAAGAGACAAACAAGCAGTTAAATTGGAGTTCGTCAAAATTAAAAATATATGTTCTTCAAAGGACACAATCAAGAAAGTGAAAAACACAACCCATAGAATGGGAGAAAATTTTGGTGAGTTATTTATCACAAAGGGATTTGTATCCACAATATATAAAGAACTCTGACAACTCTACAGTAAAAAGACACACAATCCAATTTAAAAACAGGCAAAGGATTTAAATATATATTTCTCCAAAGAAGATATGCAAAAGGCTAAGAAGCACATGAAAAGATACTCAACGTCATTCATGATTATGCAAATCAAAACCACGATGAGATACCTTTTCACATCCACTCGGATTGACTAAAATCAAAATGACATACAGCACTAAGTGTCGGAGAGGATGTAGAGAAATTGGAACCCTTACACGTTGCTGGCTAGGTTATAAAATGGTGTGGCCACTTTGGAAAACTGTCTGGCAGTTGTTCAAAATATTAAACATAGAGTTATTATATGCCCCAGCAATTCTACTCCTAGGTGTCTAACCAAGAGAACTGAAAACACAACTCCGTACAGAAACTTGTACATGGATATTCATAAGCAACCTTAATCATAATAGCCAAAAAGTAGAAACAAAATCCAAATGTCCAACAGCTAGCTGATGAATGGCTCAACAAAATGTGGCATATTCATCCAACGGAATACTATTAGTCAATAAAAAGGAATAAAGTGCAAGCACACGTAGCAACATGGACGAACCTCACAAACAGGCTAAGGGCAAGAACGGAGTCATAAAAGTTCACATATATCATTCCACCCATATGAAGTGTTTATAGAGGCGAATCCACAGAGACAGGAAGTAGGTGAGCGATTCCTAGGAGGTGAAGGGAGGGAGCACAGGGAGCGATTGCTAGTGGGTAGTGGACTTCCTTCTGAGATGATGGAAATATTCTGAAATAAGGTGATATGAGGGTTGCCCTCCATGACTATACCACTGAATTGTAAAATTTAGAAGAGTGAATTTTATGGTACGTGAATTATATCTCAATAAAGTTTTTCTTTTTTTTTTAAATCATGGTACATGTTATCACCTTCATCGTTATCATCACAGGTACCACCACGGTATCGAATGTCACCGAGCAGTTACCTCATGCCAGTGGAAGACTTTACAAAATAACGACTGATTCGATTTCTCTTTTGATTCGATTTCTTTTGAAACACAAGCCCACGGGGACTTTGTTTTAGAGCATCCTATATCCTCTCTTTGGTTTGTTTTTTTGTTTGTTTGTTTTGAGGGGAGGTAATCAGGTTTATTTATTATTTGAATGGACTAAACCCAGGACCTCGTGCATGCTAAGCATGCGCTCTATCACTGAGCTATACCCTCCCGCTTTTCCCCTACTTTTTGGTATCTTTCCACAGTGCCTTGCCCAAGCCTCCACCCAGAGTGGAATTCAGTAAATATTTTGTGACTATTATCCAAAAGCCACTGTCTTTTCTGAATTCAACAAATAACCAGGTTTTTTTTTTTTTTTTTTTTTTTAGCAAAAACCACCAAAGTTTACCCTTAAAATCACAAAGCCTAAAAGTCTAAAAATTCATTAATAATTTGAGATCCTACTCCCAGGTTCCTGACGCTTACTACTTCAGAAGTGCAAGTAAAATGCATAAATAAAATCCAGCAGTCAAAGCAGGAAAAGGGGGATTTCACTTTTATGCCACAGAATTATGTCTGAACGTACCCACGATCTCTTCCCTTTGCAGATGATGGTAAAACTGCCTAAATCACACACAGGGGGTGCTCCAAGGAGACCTGATTTGGATTCATTTCTATTCAAGGCAAACTAAACGTGGAAAATGCCCTACTTCTAACGGCTCACCATAGTACACAAACTTTAAAAACGGATTCCATCGAAGTGAGCTCAGGCAGGTGAAGAACCAAGCGTGGAGCCTACATTAAGCTAATAGAATTTTGCAGTGTTAAGGAGGACAGAGCGACTGTCTCCCCACCGGCACTCACCCTCTCGGGACGCAGCCAGAGCTGTGGTTTCGGCAGGGCCCTGCTGGTGTGACTCAGAAGAGAGGAAAATCGGAGCTCAGAAACTAAAGATGTGTTGAAACCTGCCTTGCTCCTTTGTGGGTCTGCCTGCCTGTCCTACGGCGGCTGGGTCCTGGCGGTTGTCCGCGGCCAGTCCTGCTTCCCCAAAGCCCTCGCCTGGAAGGGAGCTCTGATCCCCCACGTGTACTCTGTTCGTTTAGCTTCCTGGCTAAATCCAGAGTTCTCGGCCCGAAGACCTGGCCCCACAGAAGCAGCAGCTATTAGATGCAACGTCACTGTCGTGACCCACTGCGCTTATTTTCCAAGATGAAGTAACTTGTGCCTGAGCAGTAAGGTCCTCTCCCCGAGTTACGGCAGCGGCTTGATTAAAGGAAAATCCCCATTACGCTGCCCTCCCTTTAGGCATCTGGAATTGTGGCTTGTCCTCTTCCCTTTATTCCAGCCCTCCAGACCTCCACCGTGTTCCTACCTGCTCTTCAAGCCCCAACTCAGCCACCCATCAGCTTGAGCAGGTTTCAGAACAGGACCCGAGGACCTCCAAAGAGCCTTCTGGCTCTTGGCAAGGTCATGCTCTGTGGGATCCAGCTGCCCTTGGTCCTCTTGGCTACTCAGTCCCTCTACCGCCCAAGTTCCTGTGCGATAAAGTCAAGCTGTTTCCATGTGTCAGAAACACATGCTTTATCTCCACTAAGCAGCAGCGAAGAACAGCCACCTACCCCTCGGAGTGCACTGCGACGAGGAGCGAGGGTTGTGCGGCTCCCAGTGCTCAGCGTGAATTCTGGGTTTGCTAGTTGCTAGCCAGGTAGTCTTGGGAAGGTGTTTTTTTTGGTTTGTTTTGTTTATTTCTTGAACTTCGTTTTGTTGATCAATAACATGGGGATAATTATAGTACCTACTTCACGGGAAGGCTGGGTAGAGTTCATGAAGTGATGTACATAAAACCCTTAGGACAGAGCCTGGCACACGGTAAATGCTCAGAAATATTACCTGTTAGCGTTATTTGGAGAAGGAAAAGCAAATAACCTTCCAAAGTCAATAAAATGACACACTGAAGTCTACCTAGGTACAGCCTACTCATCATAGAAATGCACTATTTATATGACTTGAATTACTCTTCCCCCAAAGAATATTTAGTTTCCATGAGCAATTATTTCGATTACAGAAACAAATTGTAACGGCTCACTTTAAGACGCCATAAAGTGACATCGGCGGATACCAGACATAAGAGGACATGGTTAAAATCTCTCTCTAACAGACTGATACCACTGCGCTTAGGGTCAGGGTTCTGGAAATGCCTCACATACTAAAAAGACATGCTTTTAAATGTTATTTAACGAAGCAAAAAACGGCCTTTTTCACCACTTGCAAAATAAGACACAAACATAAACCTTCCACCTTCGTGTGTCACTTAAGGATCCCATTTCCTTTAAAAACAAACACGCAAGCCAGCAGCACGAATGTGGTGTTGTGACCCGGGTCATTAGAAGAAGGAGATTTATGAAGTCTGGACTTCCCATTAGCATGCCCGCAAGAAGCGACCTGCTGCGTCAGCCGTGCGTCCCCTGAGAGGGCCTGCACGCGGAACTCCTTCTGGACACAAGTGCGAGGAGCAGACCTCCGTCCCTCCGAGACTGAAACACTTTCAGCTAACCAGCCGCATCTCACTGTGCTCCCTGGTTTCCAGGAACACATACGGCTCAGGGACCAGCAACCCTGCAGGGGCACAGGCCTGCGTGTTCCCATTCTCCGGCCCCGCCCTCTCCTTGGCATTGGTTTGACATCCTTCTCTGCATTTTCCCTTGGCCCCAACTGCTAAACAATTACTTCTATTAGGTTAAAGCTAGCGCCATTTCTGTAGGTCAAAGGTCACTGAATTTTAACAACTTCACTGGATTCAACTTTTTTTTTTTTTTTTTAACATTTTCAGTTTAAAGATCTGCTGTAGGCCCACTCAAAGCCTCTGTAAAAGGAGATACGGTATAAGTGGTCTGATTTTTAAACACATTAAAATTAGGGAACAAAAAGATTAAATGTAATGTGTCCACTTTTGAGAAAACCGGAAATATAAAAATATGCCAATGGGTTTCACTTTTCCCCCTTCATTACAGGATTTCCTTCTTTAAATCAGTCAAGTACTAATACACAAAACAAATGTTGCTATGTGCCTGCCCATCCAGTCCCTCAGCTCCCATCTCCCATCCCCGTTTCAACCTTGAGGCCTGTCCTGTGCACCCCCTAAGGTCTCCTCAAAGCACCATGTGAAAAAATGATCTAAACAAAGAATTGTCACAAATAACATTAATTACAAGAGCGTGGGGAACAGTGCCCGCCCTACCCTCCACCTTTCCCACAAGGAGTCTTACAGACTCTTAACTTCATTATGTCTTTCAGACCCCTGGTGCATCTTTATTACTATCACTCTTGCCTCTGGTTTTTGGCTGCACTTGCCTCTTTTCCCACTGAGATCCTGAACTCCCAGGGCCTCCTGCCCTGCAGCCCTCCTGGGCACACCCACCGCGGCTGTCTCTGCTGGAGAGAGGTCCCTCCCCAGGCCAATGGGTTCGCATGGACACATGCTGCCCAGCCCCACCAGGACCCAGTGCTGCCCCGTCATTGCTCCAGAAGGGTGTCCTCAACATATTCCACTGTCCTCAAGTCCCCATCCCGCACGCTGGAGGAAACACCATTTAAACATTCAGTCAAGATCAACACCGTTACTTGGACAATCGGGAGACCGCGTCACCTCCCTGGCTGGCCTTTACAACAGAGGCTCACAGCACACTTTAAAACACAGAATGGCCACTCTGCCACCGTCATGCCATCTTTTAACAAACCCCTGGGCTTCCTTTTACCACCAAAATAAAAGAGACGGCAAGTGAAAGAAGAGAAAGCTTTAGAAAGCAGGGTGACTCTTTTCCTGAACAATGGTGGCATTAAAAGGTGTCCTTGAGGCAGAGAGACCACTCAGGAAGGAAATAACACCTCCAGCCAGGGAGCCATTCACCAAAGGGAAGAGGCGTTCGAAGCTCTTTGCAAAACACTTCCCCACTTCTGCCTTCCCTTGTCCGCCACAAGGACTGATGAAAAAGAAAGATGATAAGTATATTTATAGAAAAAAGAAGCCATTCAATCATTCATCACCTTGTTGGCATACAATATAAGGACTGCAGAAGAAATTTGTTTCCCTACCCGCTGACCATGAATGGGCACCTGAGACTTAAACGTGGCTCAGAGCATTGTCCTCATGTGTCTGTGTTCCGGAACTGTCCCCAGCACGCTGTCCGGGCTGGTACCCAGGTGGTGCCGCCTCCTCCACCACCCTGCTGTTCCTGTATCTCCCATCTCTTCTGTCTCCCAATACAAAGCACGCTGGCGACCACCCAAAGTTTTGCTTTGCAGCCATTATTAAAATTCACTAGACTGGAATTGTAAGTATTTTGTAGCCTAAAACAATGCTTCTCAATCGAGGGCAATTTTTCCTCCCAGGGTACGCTTGGCACTGTCTGGGGACATATTTGATTGACTGATGTGACTGGGGGTGGTTAAGAGCTACTGGCATCCAGTGAGGAGAGGCCAGGGATGGTGCTAAACATCCCACAATAGACAGGAAAGCCCCCATGATGAAGAATTACCCTGTCAACATGCCTGAAAGACACACAGTCATGAGTCTGTCAGGTCAACCCCTTATTTCACAGATGAAGATACTGACGCCCAGGGAGGGAGAGTGATGCTGGGCTCTGCCCAGAACTCAGCCAGGTAACAGCACAGCCCAGCATGGCGTGGCGCCCCTGCTGGCTGGTTCTGTATGCCCCCCCCCATCACATGTTTATTCTAAAAGGACTTATTCTTAAAATGACGCTTAACCTCAGAAAAAAACGAAAGTCTGGAAGGATACACACAGAAATGTAACCTGGGATTATCTCCGAATAGGATGGCGCTGATTTTTCTTCTTTGTTCTGACAGGTCCAGCCTGGGTTTATTTATATGGTCTGTGATTTTTGTTTTGCTTTTACAATAAGAATTTACTGCTTTTATAGGCAGGAAAAAAGGAGAAACTGTCTTCCTTTTGAAAAACTAAATGAAACACAGTCAGATTTAGCTTGACCACTTAATATTTACTGCTGGCAAGAGTGGGGCAAGCCCTGTGTTACAAGGTGCTAGGCTGGGGACTGGTAAGTGGGACAAATGCAGATTTTTCTAGAAAACAAATTCACAATGTGTTCAAAGTCTTGAAAAATGTTCTGTCTTTGACCTAGTAATCACCCCGTAAGAAATTTATGCCAAGGAAAGAATTTCAATATTTACATAAAAGAGTGTGAAGCTTGTATTTATAACAAGACAATGGGAATAATCTAAATATCTAACAACGTGTGATTGAAAAATTCTAGTTTGGCTTCATAAAATAAATAAATTATATAAAAAGACAGTGTTAATCTAACCCTAAATATACAAAAATGATGGAATGTTACGCAGCTGCTAAGCAGTGTCTTTTTGATTATTTCAGTGTTGGTCTCCCCATTAAGCTAAAGTCTAGGAGTCCAGAGATTTTGCCTTTTTGATTCCTTTGACATTCCTGGTATCCAAAGCAGTTCACACAGCAGGTACGCAATCATCACTGGTGAATGAATGCAGTCAATCAATGAATGTGGTTACATTCAGGGATGGAATTACAGATCACCAGCCTCTTTTAATTTTTCTCCAGTTTTCAAAGATAATCCAACGAGCATGTGTTACTTTTGTAAATAGAAAAAAAAAAGTACATTAGTTTGCAGTTGCAAAAAAGTGAAAGAACACAGTAGAACTTAAGGAACAAAGAGGAAAAAAAATGTAGTAGAAAAGAGCATTTGGTCCTTGGGAAGCCCACTCCACGACACGGCTGAGGGGTGCCATGATACCGAGACCATGGTTCAAGTATGGCGGGTGTACATACCCCACTGAATGGTCTTGACTGGTTTACTCTTCCAGCATTCTGCCCTCATTGGGGCCTTTCTTCCACTGGTAAGACCAAGAGCTAAAACAACAGAGAATCCACAAATCAACAGCCTCGTGTGGTCAGAGGCTCCCGTGGCCACAAGATCAGAGGCACTGTGGCGGTGGAGGCTGGGGGTGCTTTTCAACTGGATGTGCGTCTGCGGCTGACAAATGGAATAAAAGAGCTGTGCTGTGGTGCTCAAAATAGAACAGAAAAAAGTATCCCAAAGAGAGAGAGAGAAGAAGAAGAAAATGACACAGACATGAGAGGCTAGCTTCTGGAACAACCTAAAAAGACCAACGTTAACCCAGACCCGTGAATATAATTCTCACATCTTTTGTAGAACTTTTTTTTTTTTTCCTTTTCACAAATGCCTCATTGGGACTGCAACCCTGAAAAATGGCATCTGCCCCTTCCCTGGAATGGCTGGACCCTTATGTCACCTACGGACAAAAAAAAAGGTGATTTAATATATTTAACCATGTGTGGTCATCCTGGTGGGGTGATGGAAGAAAATAAACAAATCTAAAAATACAAACCCACATGTGTGTATGGAGAGTCAAAGAGTAAGAGTGAAGAAAAAAGGAGAGGGATACAGAGAGAGAGACAGGGAGAAAGGATATGGAAAACTTATGAAACTGAGCAGACTCAGGCATCACTGTCTGGGGGTAGAATGAGCATTTACTGGAGTGTCCTGAAGGTTATTGGCTCTGTCAAGGGCCCTCTGCCCAAACCTGTTCTCCCTTGGCTTCTTTACCTCCTCAAACTTTGAGAAGCAACCCTAAAAAGCAAGCTTTCCTCCTGACTCCTTGGAAAGAACATATATGATTGTGGTAGATTGGAGACGGCTGTAAATTCTTTGGGCTCAGTTTCCTCTCTGCTTGGATCTGGGCTGGCCCGTGACGCTCTGGCCAACAGAGTACAGTGGAAGTGACGCCATATACACCTGTTTGGGGCTCAGCTTAGAAGAGGACTGGAAGACCCCCCCCCCCATGCTCTCCTGGAGCCCTGAACCACCAGGTAAGAAGTCCCTGTACCCTGCTGTAGGACCAGATGGAGATGACATAAAGGCGGGGAGGGGTCATCTAAGCCTGGACACACAGTTAAAGGCACCTCGGACCCTTCAGACCAGCCTGGCTGAAGACGAACACCAAACAGTGACTCCAGTTGATGTCCTGCAGGACAGAAGAACAACACAGCCTAGTCCTGCTGGAATTCCTAACACACAGAAAACTGCAAGATAGAATAAAGTGGTTGTGTTTTTAAGTTCCAAAGTTTTGGGGGCAGCATGTTATACAGTGACAGATAGTCTGGTCCAGGTAAGAGGGTGATAAAGTCTGTCCATTTTCAATACTGGCCGTGCCTCAGATAGATCTGTCTGTCTGTTTACCTGCCTATCTATCTATCCATCCATCCATCCATCTGAAAGAAGAGAAATGTTACAGCCTGTTCTCTCTACTGCATGCAATGCAATGCTAATAGTATGTGTCTTGGCTTGTCTCCGCATTCTCACGGGCCTGGTAGTGTGCCTCAGGCACACATTATTAACCACTTTAAGCCTCAGCTTTCCCATCTGTAACACAGGAATAACACCACCTACTTGTTGCTGGGCTGTGAAATGAGAGAGCAACCATGAAGCATGAAGCCCAGCGGGCTCACGGGCAGAAGCTCCCCCAGTCCCTGATCCCTGCGCCCTCTTGCCTACCCTCGCGCTGGTCTGCGAATCTCAGCTCGTTTCTCTGCCACCTCATTTCCTGGACACCCCGGCTTTTCCTGGTGCATGGCTGCCTCCCTGTCTGTCTTGCTGCTTTATCAACCTGACTCCCTGTTAGGGTGTCAGCAAATAGAGTGGCATCTGTAAAAGAACCCCATCTGGTACACAGAAGGTCCTTAAAGTCAGGGAGAGACACGACCTTGTTGTATGTGGAGATAACATTTCCCCAGCAAAATCAGACGACATGATCTGCTAGAAGGCGGAGCATCTAAACGCCCAGAATATAGACATCAGAGAACCAGAAAGGATGTAGAAGAGCCCTGAGACCTGGGATGGTAGGAAAGGGAAGCAGAAGGACATCGCAGTGAGGAGATTAGACAAAGGTACCCCTCTGTGTCTTACTCCGTCTCATCTCACAGCACACAAGGGTTGAGTTATAACTGGGTCTCAAAGGCTTTATACTTCAGTATCTTTCACCTGTGACCAAGTGCAGGCATGTGCCACATAAAAGGCCCAAATTCCATGCCTGAGTAGTTCCTGGGGAACCTTTCCTTACACTTGCTGATGTTAAACTCCTTACAGAGTCTGCCTGCCAAGGGCCACCCAGTTATGACCACAGATTTCAATGTCTCCTGCAAAAACAATTTCAACCCATTGGCTGACAGAGCTTTGATCTCCCATCTGAGGTGGGTCTCTGGTAATGCAAAAAGCAACTTTTCCTGCAGAAACCATTGTTAAGTATGATGAAAGGATTAAAACTCGTAAAAAGTGACGTAAGACGTTACTAAAATCACTATGTCCTCATCCAAGTTTCGCAATGAATAAACTTTACAGCTACATCTTCTTCCTAGACAACCGAGTCTCTTTCTGAAATGGTCTGGCACACCTGCTAAGTGTCTGTACCACAGACTTGGAAGATAACTAAAAACATTAAGATCCCTGCCATTGTAAAGACCGGAAGAGATCTGCGGTCACCACACTTAGACCTAACAGCCCACTCAGACAGCATCAGCTGTGGTGTCTCTCTTTTGCTCCTGGACGACAAGACTGCCTTCCTCGACAGTTTTTATTGCTCCTGGAAGTGATTTGCTCTTTATTAAGTCTTCACAAATGAAAACCAAGACAGGTCAGAAGAAGGCTGGCTTCTTTGTCAGTGAGGTTCCCCCTTTGCCAGAGCTGAGAGAGAGAGAGAGAGAGAGAGAGAGAGAGAGAGAGAGAGGAAACATGTGCTTGCTGGAATCAGGGGAAAGGTTTTAAGTTCCTCTCTGACGTCTGTGATCTTTTAACAGAGATGTAAAGCATATCAGGTTTGCAGCCCTTCGTGGCCTGAAGGGACCTAGTTATTTGGTCAGTTGTGAAGACGTTCTCTGGCTCCTACTCTGACTGTCACGCTGTCACTAGGGTGCATGCCTGGCTCCTGATAAAAGGGAGCCAAACTGGGTTTTGACAGGAATTTCAGGAGTCTCAGCCTTACCGGAGACCCTTACCAGGATTAAACCTGAGCTGGGCAAACCAAAGTGTTCCACGTATTAGACACAAGAGCAGGGGAGCAGGAAGAGAGAATGAGAAGGCAGAGGCAGGAGTACAAAGTAGGCAGGAAAAAAAAAAAAAGGATCTTTTCATGCACAGTCGACGGAGCTCTGGGGACCTCTGTTTCTTTCTTCGTGGTTATACGTTCGTGGTTATTTGGCATTTGGATGGCTAATGGGTAGCGAAGTTGCTTATAAAAATAGCCCACTCCCTTCGGCACAAGACACAGCACTGGCATGAAGGCTTGCCCGTTCCAATCTACCACCCGGGCTGTGAGGCGGACATCATCCCAGCACCACAGCGGGACCTGCGTCTGGGGTGGCGACGAGCAGCGGATGACATCGCGGCCCCAGGGACGATGCTTTGTGTCACCCAAGGACGACCGGCCTCCTCACCCCTCCCTCCACACAGTCTAACATTCCGTGTCGTCTCATCACAGGCACCTAAAAAGAAGGCTAGTGAGAATTAACACAAAGAACATGGAAAATTAGCCCTCTTCAGTCAACAAAAGGTATCCGGAGATAACCCAGCCTGCGGAGGGGAGGGAGCCCGGGAGGGCCTCTCCCCAGCCCCGCCGCCCCCCTCTCCCAGCCGCACCCCCCCCCCCCCGGGTCCCGCGGAGCACGCGCCTGCGCACGGGTGTCCGGCCTCGCCGCGGCTGTCTCACCTGCCCTCCCGCTCTGCTCACTCGAGGTGAGCATTTCAGCCCCGACTGGATGCTGGCTGGCCTGCCCGCCGGGCACACCCCCGGGCGCGCCGGGCTGAGCCCACACCCGGTCAGCAGGGCAGTGGGTCTGGCCCAGAGTGGCACTGATCTCTGGAGGGGGTGTTTTTTGTTTCTTGTGTTTTTTGTTTTAAACATGAAGCTGGAGGAATAACCCTCCCAGACTTCAGACAATACACACCTACAGTCAATTAATTTTTGACAAAGGAGGCAAGAATATATAATGGAGAAAAGACAGTCTCGTCAGCAAGTGGTGTTGGGAAAGCTGGGCAGCCACGTGTAAAGCAGTGAGCTTAGAGCACCCCCTCACACCACACACAAAAAAAACCTCAAAATGGCTTAAAGACTTAAATGTAAGACAAGACACTCTAAACCTCTTAGAAGAAAACGTAGGCAAAATATTCTCTGACATAAATCTTAGCAGTGTTCTCCTAGGGCAGTCTACCCAGGCAATAGAAATAAAAGCAAAAATAAACAAACGGGACCTCATTAAAATTATAAGCTTTTGCACAGCAAAGGAAACTATAAACAAAACAAAAAGACAATCTATGGAACGGGAGAAAATATTTGCAAATGATGTGACTGACAAGGGCTTAATTTCCAGAATATTCAAACAGAAGAGATTTTTCTAACAAGTTATTTCAGTGGGGAGAACAGAACGTGTGTGAACATCACGCAAGTTACACGGGGGGAGGGGGGAGCAAGGACAGACAGGCAGAGGAAGGCGTGTGGACACGTGGACATGTGTGTGCACACACAGATAATCATCTTGGGGTCAGCAGCTCATGGTCAATTTTCCTCTACTGGATAAAGTCAGACCAAACTGCCAGGTAACAGCAGCGGTCGGTCCCACCTACACATGGTACTTCTAGGCACAGTGTGGCTGATGGCGTCCTTCACCCAGTGGCTCTGTCCAGCCCTGCTGTTTCTGGCTCTCCCCAGACTCTTTCCCTTTAAGATTGCAGGCAGGTGCCTGTTAGCTCCAGTGAGCAGAGAGACAAGAGCTGTCCGTGCCCTCTGTGATGTAAGCCCACCACTTTGCAAGTCCTTCCAGACGGGGGCAGCAGGCCGCCTGCCCTGGGGGGACAGGCAGAGAGGCCGGGTTGGACTCTTACATCCCTCCTGCTCAGAGAGGCAGGAGGGTGGGAGCAGAGAACAGGCCTTCCCGGCAGAAGGAAAGATAATGTGTCTTCAATGCACAGAAAGCGCCTGGAACCTAGAAGATGCTCACACTGTGAGTGACGTCTGAGAGGAAGGGGGCCACCTTTCGGGCACATTTCTGACGCTTCCTTGCTACACTCCCAGCCCTGGACTTGGGGTTAGGTCTTCCCCTGTGGCCCCACAGGCATCCTGTGACTCCCCTGCCATCATCCTGGCCTGTAGCTGGCGACTCCCACCAGATGAGGAACTCTTGACAGAGAGACTAGGTCCTCCAGGGCCGGGCTTCCAGCAGTCCTCATGGTTCCGGCAGAGAGAGAGGCTCCCTAAGTATTTGCTGAAAGATTGACTGTTTTGTAGAGCTCCGTTTTGCCAAGGAGGAAGCTGGTGGTTAGAGAACGAGAAAGGGAGGGAGGGAGAGAAAGAAATCAATCTTCCGGAAGCCCCACAGGTCAGAGAGCATCTCAGGCATCTGACATACGTGAATTCATCCCCTCCCAGAACCCCAGGGAACTTGGTCTCTCTGTTCTGCAGACCTGCCAGTGAGTGCTGGGACACACGTTTACTTGGGAGAGAACAAAACACAAGGTTGTATAAAGTCAAAGCCTGGACAGCTGGGGACAGTGACCACGGGAGTGACCAGGGTCACAAGCCTCAAGGCGAGCTGGAATGAGAGCAGGGCTCTGCAGGGGAGGCAGTTTGAGAGGCATCAAGTCCCTCTGGAATTTAAACCTGGCCCTGCCTCGCAGCAAAGATACAGAATCCTCAAGTTAAAATGTTAAAGGGCAACAGACCCAAACCGGGACAGGCGTGGTTTTTTACCTTCCCCTCTTCCCCTTCGCCCACTGGCAGGGTTAAATTTATACCAGGTGGAACTCAGACATAGAAACCGAAATGCACCGCTGTTGGAAATGTGAAATGTGACAACCTTTCCGGGTGGCAACGGATGTAAGAATACCTTCAAAACATAAGAAGACTACTTCTGAAACCTGGAGACAACTTCGAAAGAGTAAGAGATTATAAAAAAAAAAAAACAACAACAAAAACTCAAGTAATTTCCCCATTTTGAAAAGAGAGAAAAATGTATTGTACATATGTACATACGCTCCGGACGGTTCACTGCTCACGGCAAGCCCTACTACAGTCCTCAGGCTCCATCCTCCCGTAACGGGAAACTCAGCGGTCATCACCTTGTTTTCCAATATATCTGTGTTGCCCATACGAGCATCCCAGGATCATATCTGAACTTGTTGAAAGTCATCCAAGGTCAGAGCTGAGGGCCTTTGCACGACCACTTATTCTAACCCACTTATTTTATATTTGGGACTATTGGGAGCTCAATGAGTTTTCCCAAAGTTTTAGTAGAGCTGGGCCTAGAACACGGTATGTTTCTAAAATGTCTTACCTAATGCCACTCTTTACCGACCATCCTAACTCCTCTCAGAAAGATGCAGAGAACAAATCTTAAATAAGAAAGAATAGCCATTAAATAAGACACCATTTCAGCTTTGTTTTCTCCTGTGGCCCCGGAGCACCCCCTGGAGCAGAATTGGAAGCCACAGAAGGGGATGCTTCAAAGAACATGTGTTCCCAGGGCCACCCTCACATACTCCGGGGTCCCTTCCCAGGGGACTGCAGAGAGCAGCTGTCATAACGTGGGGCCAAGGGCTGTTCGGTTTGTGCCAATTTAAATGGAGCTGTGGTGTTATGCAAGGAAATCTTTGGTATTGCAATAAGCCTGGATTATAAATAATTTAGCATATTTCTTTGTACACTGCAGCCCAGAATCCTTGCAAATAAGAAAAGGATTAACTTTTTTAGAAGTACTTGCTCCTGAGACTTTAAGTTCAAGGCAGAACAATGCTTGCCGTGGTAATTCCATCTATTTTAAGATCACAAAACCATACCAAGTTGAAACCAGAGCAGAAGATATTAATGCAGTGCTCTCTCTGAAGTGCCCAATAGTGGGACGAGAAAGCTTTCAAAGGGAATTAAGTAGACAGAGAAAGCTCCCTGTTCATGTCCAAATCACAAGGAGGAGGCTGAATAGGATTCACAGTTCTCCGTGGGAAGGACCCACACCACAGCTAATGTTCAAAACAGGGGGGCGATGTCTTGGGAAGATCAAGGACCCAGAATTCTGCTGTCAGAACCAGCTGCCTGCCCATTAGAGCCTCAAAAGACCCTCTTCCATGGGCGAGCTGATACGGTCCTGCAAATGAGCCCATTTTTCTTTTTCTAACCAGCCTGAACCCTATGCGAAGGAAGCTGTCATTATGTAATATTTCCCAAACGCCCTTGATGTAAGCTTCAGATCTCGGGTGTGTGTGTGTGTGTGTGTGTGTGTGTGTGTGTGTGTGTGTGTGCGCACAGTGGGAGAGTGTGAGGGGGCAGTGAAGAATCAGATGTGCATACAAAGTACAGAAAGTGGCTGGGGAGTTGCCCAGAGTGGAACACGAGACAAGCACCCAGGGTGAGCACCTGGCTGGGACACATGGGTGGAGGTCATAAGAGGAGCAAAGTTAGCCACAGACAGTCAGAGCCAGGGACCACAGAAGGGCACTGAGCCAGAAGCAGAGAGGTACAGACTCAGAAATCAGCAGCACCAAGTTGGGGGCAAGGCAGGGGCGTGAAGGGCTAGAGGAGCAGGTCAGCGGAACCCCACCTCCACATCCTGGCCTCCAAGACCCTCCACAGTCTGCTCTCTGCCTGCCTTTCCAGCCTCATCTCCTGCTGTCCCCCATGTGACGTCTTTTACACTATCACATTAAAAATGCAGCAGACGCCGGGCTATTCTCCATTCTTGCCGGTGTTCTTTCTGTTCCCTATACCTAGACAACCCTTTTTCCCTTCTCCTAATAATGTCTCTCGTTTTCCAAGATTTAGCTTAGAGTCACCTCCTCCTGGAAGCCTTCCTTGCTCCCCCAAACTTCAAGCTGGGTTAAGCACCACAACTAAGTGCCCTAAGGACATCAGGCCAATTTCCCAGCTTCCACCTAAGGAAGAGGACAGGGAAGTTTCACATAAAGAGTAACTGTGAACTCTGAACGGGTCATGGCTGCCTAGGGCACGGTGTTCAGGATTCTGAGGCCTCATCTTGAGTCATTTGGAAAGAAGACTGCACTTACTTAAGGATACCTGCCACTTCGGGGCACGGGCCACCAACTGCCATTCCTGCTCCAGACCAACAACATCCTCATCAGCCAGATGAGGCACCTGGGGCTGCAAGACGGGAAACATCTGCCGAGTGTTCAAAGGCTAGTTAACAGCAAAGTCAGGATGGGCACTGCAGGTCTTGTGGTTCCCAACCAAGCACTCCTAAATGGTAAGATGCCTCCAAATTCTAAACCGGGAATGTTAAAACTCTCAGCAGTTTCGTAGCTCCTTCCAGGGGAGGGGGAGAATTACAGAGTGATGGAACTGTGACGGAAGACTTAGAGGTTTAACAGTTTTGCGCGGACACCTTTCACCTGAACCCCGGTGTCGTGTGATGTTTTCTCCCGCCTAACCCTCCGCCAGCCCCCGCCTTCAGGCTCCTCTCTAGTCAGCGCTTCTGGCACCGCCACTGCCTGTTACCCAAGTTAAAATGAAGACTTCTGAGCTCTTCTGACATCACAGGTGTGCCATCAAAATGACGCACTCCCCTCGCTGCCAGGCCAGAAGGCGGAGAAAGCGGAAGCCACGTTTTCCAGCTTCATCTTTCACTCCTCACCGTGGAACCCGAAACGTTCCTGAGAAGGAAATATACTTGGAACGGTTTCATTAGATAAACTTCCCCTGTCTCACCGTGGAAGGAATTTTCCAGCGGGTTCCAGTTTCAGGAGGTTATGAGGTGGAAGGGAAGGAAAGCTGGCAGGCTCTCAGTCTGACAGGGAGCTGTCACATGACCAGTGTACTTAAGTTTAGCTGGAGCATCTCATACGATTCCATAATGCAATTTGCTGAGACATCAGGCGGTGAGAAACGCCAGTCGCTTGCCTGACCATCCCCTCTCCCACCGCCTCAGGCTTCCGTGAGAGGTTAGGGTAAGAGATGAAGTCGCCCAGCATGGTGCGACTTTGCAAAGGAGCGTCTAACCTTTCAACTTCAGTTCGGCGAACTGGGCTGAAGAGAAGCACCAGGATGTCGCCCTGTGATGCGCTTCAACACCAAATGACCTGCTTCGCCAGGTTACCCGGGGACACGGCTCGAACCGAAGACGGGAGAATTCCCAGAACTGGAAGCACATGAGAGATGATGATAGGACATTCCCCTCAACCCCCATCCCAGGGTGCTCACAGCAATTAGCAGCCGTGTCCTCTGTCTCACCTCCGCTGTGTTTTTAGCAGCTCGCTTTCTTCAGAGGACAGGGCAAGAGGGAACGGGATGAAGCTGGGAGCCCTGATTTTCGGAGGGAAGAGGGTATTACACGTTTTCACTGCAAGTTTCTCTGAAGGGTTTCTGGACAAACCCGTACCCTGACCCAGGCGCTGTCGTCTTTGGGTGCCCACCTTGCTTCGCCATAAGAAATCAAAGCAGCCAATTTGCAGTTAAATTTCCAAGTGGCTGAAAAGAGAAGATGCTATTCTATCTGTCTCTCTCTCTCTTTTTAAGCTCTGTAAGAAAAAGGGAAGTGGGGGGCTTGGAGGAAGAAGTGGGCGACAGAGTCTCACAAGGATCAATCCATTCGAGGGTCCCTGTGCTCCAGCGGAAGGAGGGTGCAGGGAGGCAGATGGGAGGCGGAATCCTGGAATCAGAGGTCACCTGGTACAACCTCCTCTATTTCATATACACGGGAACTAAAAGTCAGACCTGCTAAGGGAGCTGCCCAAGGTGACAGCACTTGTGGAGAGAGAACCAGGACCCGGATCCAGCTCTCCCAGACCCCAGTCCAGGACCTTCCCCAGAGTCCCACCAAACGGCCATTTGAACATCAAGGTCCTAGAGGCCGACCCCACGTCCAACCCCAAGAGCTGCCCACAGTGCTCCTCTCCTCAAAACCAAAGTCACGGCTGCCCACTCTCTTTATGAACTATGTGCGTCGGCCACATGGGCACAGAGCCAGTTCCCCCGGAAAGGCTCTCACGGCTCACTTTTGCTGTGAGGCTGGCAAAGCCACTTGGATGATCTTTTCTTTAATTTTCCCCCAGCTCAGCAGCTCCCTGACAAGAGGATTAAAGCAGGCGGCTTTCAAAAAAGTCTCAAGAATAATTTAAATGCAGTATGTTAATGCTTGTCTGGAGATTCGTACACTTTCGTGAAAACTCGGAAAACCCTGCCGCGCCCGATCCTGTCCTGTCAGTGGCCTGGTTTATTGAAATTCAGAAAGGAAAGAAAAAAAAAAAGACAGTGAACCCAGCCATAAATGAGGACCAGCCACCTAACAGGGCAGGATCAGGCTTTCCAAATCACAAGCCAAAACTGAGTGTGGAGTCACAAAGCCGGGGATTTTTGAGGGAGGAGCTGGGAGTTCTTTGGGATCATGGTTCCTTGGCATTCCCTCAGGCAAGTAAGATGGGCAAGGGACTAGAAAATAGTGCCTCTCCAATGTCAGCCTGCAGCAGAATCACCAGGAGAGCGTGCTAAAACCCAGATGGCAGGGCCCCACCCTTTGACTTTCTGATGCGGCGGGTCAGGGGAGGGGCCTGGGAATCTACCTTCCTAAGGAGCTCCTGGGAGGTGCTGATGATGCTAGTCTGGTACCACGCTTTGAGAACCTCCGGGCTGGAAAGACCGCCTCAGGCCCCGGCTGGGGTGGGACGGAATTACAAGGTGGAAGATGGGATGTGAGGTGGAGATGAAAAATCCCTTCACAGGTGCGGCAGGCAGGGTGGGAAATAAAAGCACAGAGACGCGAGGGCCCCTTTGTCATAGCATCAGCGTCGAGCGGTCCCTTTTCACAAGGAGGTGAGCAGGGGACTCCGGCTCCTCTCGTCACCTCTCAAAAGCTAATGCCTATCTGAGCAAAAGCAAACACCGGGAGGCTTAAAAACCCGGGGTCCCCGAGCGCGTTCCTCAAGCAGGAGAGAAACATCTTCATGGAGGGAAAGTGTGGTGTAAATAGAAAGTAGGGCTTGATTTCCACCAGCTCGAGTCAAAGAATCTGCTGAGAAGGCCACATGACACGCGAAATGAAATCCAGGTCCTTGGTACCCGGAGGCAAGAAAGGGCACGAGAGATCCAAGAAAATCCAAACACTCCTGAATTTCTACAGTAAACACTTCTGATCGGATTCTCTTGCTATTTTGAAACATACATGAAGTTCATTAACCGGCATACATTAAACAGGAAAAAAAGTTTTTTTTTTTAAAAAAAATATGCTGGAGGACAAATCAGTAATTGCTGCTTGAGAGCAAACCAAAGTTACTGAGAAAATCTCCTATAAAGGCTCTGTCAAAACAAGTCACTTAAGGATTAGTGAGCGCTAAATCCTCCATCAGAGAGATTTTTCTCAACGGTCGTAAATGGGTTTTAGTATCGGAAAATCTTAGAAAATATTTTCCCCCGCCCCCATCCACCTCTCAGAAAGGCCTTCAGCAGCTCGGCGTCGTGTGGAAGCAGCGTGTTGCCCTAGACGGAGGCTTCTTCAAAACTAAAATAAAATAAAATAAACTCTGTCATTTGCAGGAAAGTCAGTGGCTGGAAATATACCGTTACAGGCACCACAGTTCAGAGGCCGGTCTGTGCAACACACATGTTCAAAGACAGTCCTTTGTTTTCTTGGCAATTTCCCCACAAACAGTTCATGTCAGGCTCTCAGAAGCTAATACTCTTACTTCAGCTTTTTACCTTTTTCCATTTTGGACTCTCTCCTTCAGGTTTAACTGCTCAGTTTGCTCACTGGGTAAGGGCAAGGGCTTAAATTTAAATTTCAGCCTTAAACATCTTTCGATGATTACTTTTTTTTTTTTTTTAATTAGAAAAAGGCAAAGACCGATGGTACCCAACTTTTTCACTGGCAGCCTTCGAAGAGCACACACTTTAATTCTGTCAGGAAAGGATCATCTTATTTACTCTCTTAAAACCATCATCAGAACGTTCGTGTGTTATATTTCCGAGGGAGTGTCTGGAGTTCCTATCACTGGATTAGGGAGGTCTGTCTCTGTTCATTAAGCTGGTGTGTAGAAAAGACACACTCACATGGTAAGGACTTAGAGACACTGGCTTTATCCTCACTAGAGGAGGACCAGGCAAGGACATTTTCCTGTCTGCCTCCCGGACGGTTACACTCCACTTTCTCTGCCCAAATCTTTGTTCTCATATCAGCGTTTAGAGCTAAGGCATCCTGGATGCCATCGGTGCCAATCAATGGAAAGCTAACACACTTGAAAAATGCTCCCTGTGTGAGTAAGGTTTGATTTTTACCTCCTCGGATGCAGACTATGTTTTTAAATTTCCCATTTCCACCATTAGCCCCTTTAAAAACCTCCCATCTGCCAGACAAAAAAAAATTCCTCCTGACGCCCAGACAGCGATTCTCAGCGACAGACCTGGTTTTAGGCATTAATATACTCAGCTGCTCCTCAGCAGAGTGTGACATGAAGGGGTGACCCAAAATTCCAACCCCAAAATAGTTCCCTTCCCAATTTACCATATGCCTAAAATTTTGCCACCAAAAAATCGTTTAAGATATTTTATGCTCATGAATACCCTTTTTGTATTAAATTATTCCCAGGGGCCATCTATGTAAACCATCCAATTAGTAAGACCATAGGGAATTTACCAAGTCTTTTATCTTGGTTACGTAGCCAGAAGAGTCTAAGCTTGGGGTTATACACACCTGAGCTGGAATCCAAGAGCCAGTTTTCTAGCCCTATGAACTTGAGCAAGTCACTTCCCCTCTAAGAGGCTCAGTTTTAACATTTATAAAAGGGGAATACTGCTGCCCACCTGTGAGGAGTAAATAATGAGACAGAAGGGCATGGTGCGTGGAGTCTGCCCCCTGAACGGGGCTCAGGAACGTGAATTCCCTTCCTCAGGGGCCAGCTGGTGCGGAGGGCAAGGTCAGGACAGATTATCCTCCTGAGGTTGAGAAGAGATCACACAAACGGTATATCCTGGGAAGGCAGCTCCAGGAGGGGGCCAGCAGGTGTGTGTGTGTGTGTTTCTGTGTGTGTGTGTGTGTGTCTGTGTGTCTTTGTGTCTGTGTGTGTTGTTGTTGCTGTTTAATGGGCAGTAATGGGAACAAGAATATTAGTCCCTGGAGGCAACGGCCACGAGGACCAGAGTGGCAAGCAAGGACAACCCTCTGCCTACTCCATTCATCAGCTGCTAGGCAGCTCTCCCTGCAGTTTTACAAGTTTCACTCCAGTTCTGCCCTAACCCGATTACATATAAGGGCCTTGTACCCATTATCTCAAAAACGACATCTTGAGATCTTTGCCTGGGGAACTCATGAGTAATCAGGATGTACACATAACTCTCCACTTTGCTGGCGGTCAAGTTAAAGAGCTGTTTCAAATCTTTCTCTTGTATGGAGGGGGTATGAATGCTAGATGGATAGGTACAGGAAAGCACGAACCAGTTATCTCGGTGACACGTCCAGAGACCACAGATGCCTACGTTAGGGGGTGAGGACGAAAGTTTCCAACAGTCTGGTTGAGAATCTGCTTTTGTGCCCCACACCCACTGGCTGGATCTCCTGCAGCTACAGACATATTTTTGAGCCCCGAGTTAAGGCACTGGCTCTCCAAATGATCCGTGAATTTTATTCACACGGATGTTCTTAATGAAATTACACTTGTATTGAAAAGATGAGGCTCAAATGAAAGAGATAAACGTAGAAATTTCACGATGTCTGTCCACTGATAATACTTTACACAGAAAATGCTTACTCGACCCCCGTATGAGCTAACAACAGTGAGTCTCACCTCTTAATTCATTCACCTCCATCTTCTTGAGACTCCTCTTAAGCACAAAGCCGTAGCACTGGGAAAGCAAAGCTGCCCACAATAAAGAGAGGAAGACCCTATGAGGAGGACAAGGCCCCCACTGAATTAGAGAAGGGATCTGATGTTTCCCGCTGCCCCTGCCTCCTTCTGTCCTTATCCTGGATGAACACTGCTGAGGATGGATCTTAAGCAGGAGTCAAGAAACTCTAAGATTAGGAGAGGAAGCTCTACTTCTTGTTCATACTAGTAAGTGACAGCTCTGATTCACGGTGAGTTCCGGTGACTCCAATGCATGTGGTGGGTGGGGTGAGGATCGTCTCTAGGCCTCGGAGATCTTAGGTTTACTGAAGGCATGGGCTCGAGGAACAGAAGCAGACAGGACTGGTTAATCTCTGTATGGCTCAGGTCCCCTGGGGTTAAGATGGAGGCAGGAAGCCAGGCAGAGCAGAATTCTTGAGAAAATTAGGCAATACATTTTTGGGAAATATCACATGGGGTTGGATGGGGAAGTGGTCCAAGATCAACCATTCAAAACTCCCGTGAAGTTCTACCTAGCATACAGTATTTAGGAATCTGAGATGAGGGCATAGGGGATGGCGTGAGGGACAAGCCATGAATCTCAGGCTTGCTGATGGATGAGACCACAGTAGATATTCCCTAGAGGTTCTAGAAAACATCGAGCAAGGAGTCCCATGGGCAGCAACTGACCCTCATGCCAGTGTTAACCATAACTGAGGTCAGGGGTGGTCCCCATTCTATGCGGGGGAACAATGAGAAGTGTTTCATCTCTCGGCCAGAAGGAGTTGCCCACAGTGCAACAGGAACCCTGTCTGAGCCTTGACAAGGTAGCCAGTTTGGAAACATGTTTATATTATAAATGCCATTTTCCACCCCATCTTCTTGTACCCAGGTTTAGGAGGTCCTCAGCAAGATCTCAGAGTAGTAAATACGAATACACCGTTTTCAAAGGTCCTCCACACGGAGAACGGAGAACTCGGCATTCAGCCACCTGCACAGGTCGAAAGCAGATTAGATGATCAAGCAGCAAGTCAAAGCATATGTCCCAATATGGACATGGTACCTTCGCAGCTCTTATCTGATTGAAATGCACAAATGTGGATTGGAAATGAGATGATTACTAATTTTCTGAGGGGGAAAAAGGGGAAATCCAGTTTAGTGACTGGGTGAAAAGTTAGTAATGAAAGGTAAGTAACCCAGACAGGGAGTTTCCTGAGCAAGTGTAACCCGGCAGCTTTGAGCCATGCCTCGTTCACGGCGCGCTTTAAAACTTGGGTTGATAGATATCTGACCCGGGGCTTGACCATCTACTCAAACCGTCTCTTGCCATTTCACCAGGTAAGGACGTCAGCAAAAAGCCTTTTCGGCGCAAGTAGCAACCCACTTTCCTAAACAACTCTCCACACTTCAACCTAAACAAACGACTAAGTAAGCCCAGATTAAATACAGCTTTATCAGAATGGAGTTTGAGTAATCTCTGAATCAACAAAGTCTGGGGAATGTGTGTACAGAGGGTCCATTATACAAATGTCAGACCACAAAGTCAAACTCTTTTTTGAGATGCTGTTAAGGATTCCCTAATCCAGCCACTACAGGACAGCAGGGGAGGCCCCGGGCGATGCTAGCTTCCACCCTCCAGCATGCTTTTCCTTATGCAAAGGGCAGGAAAGCAAAGCGCCTGCAGTTATTTTAGCTGCTTCCTGGAAAGAGCAAGATGGCTTTTCCCCGTTGGTCTGAATGAAATGCTCCTTTTCTGGGCTGCTTTAATTGCTGTGGGTTAAGCTTCAACATCACACAACTTCACAACCACAATACGACTGGGATCATTTGGTGCTTTTTAACTTCATTGGGTCCAAACTACAAAGGCCAAGATTAAAAGGGTCATTTACTGTCTGCCAAATGGAATGTTTCAAAGTGAAATGGTTCAGTCACATAATTAGGGGAAAAGGAAAGAATTAAAAATGTACGCTCACATACAGAATTAAGTATGCTTGTAAAATGATCAACACAGGAAAATATAAACAATAGCAGCCCAAGAGTACACAGTTACTTGGACTGTCACGGAGGTATGGAGGTCTTGAAATGGTAGCTGCTTCTATTTTTGTTTTTAGTTGAAGTGTAGTTGAGTTACAATGCTGTATCAATTTCTGGTGTACAGCATAGTGATTCACTTATACATGTATATATTCCTTTTCATGTCTTTTCCATTATAGGCCATTACAAGGAACGTAACAGAGTTCCCTGTGCTATACAGTAGGGCCTTGTTGTTATCTATTTTATATACAGTAGTTAGTATCTACAAATCCCAACCTCCCAATTTAGCCCTCCCCACCCCTTTCCCCCCTGGTAACCATAAGTTTATTTTCTACCTCTGAGAGTCTGCCTCTGTTTTGTAAATAACTTCATTTGTGGCCTTTTTTTAGATTCCACATATAAATGGTATCATATGGTATTTTTCTTTCCCTTTCTGGTTTACTTCACTTAATATGACAATCTCCAGGTCCATCCATGTTGCTGCAAATGGTATGATTTTATTCTTTTTCATGGCTGAGTAGTATTCCATTGTATAAATATACCACAACTTCTTCAACCAGTCGTCCTTAGGTGGATGTTTAGGTTGCTTCAGTATCTTGGCTATTGTAAATAGTACTGCTGTGAACACAAGAGTGCATGTATCTTTTCAAATTAGAGTTGCCTCCGGATACATGCCCAGGAACGGGATTGCTGGATCATATGGTAGGTCTATTTTCAGTATTTTAAGGTATCTCCATACTGTTTTCCATAGGGGCTGCACAAAACTTCATTCCTCCCAACAGTGTAGGAGAGTTCCTTTTTCTCCGCACCCTCTCCAGCATTAAAATGGCATCTTCTTGATCTATATGGAAAACTGTAGACTGCTGTTTCAACAGTGCTGTCATAACAGCCTAGGACACTTGGACCTCCAGGCTGGTTATGCTTCAGAATCAAATAGAGTTGAGGCAGGTACTAGGCTACATACTCATCACCAATGTGTGATTTGAGACCAGTATCCTTTTTCTGAAACTGTCTCAGAAGCTTTAAAATGAGGACCATATAACCTTCCTCATAGGTTTTCATACAGATACAAAAAGATTACACGTACAGTATTTGGCCCTGGCACATATTACAACCTTAATATTATTCCCACCTCCCCTCTAACCTTTTCAGCAGAGAGATCCGTGTGTGTGTGTGTGTGCGCATTTAGCTTTGAAATTATGCCTGTATGTAACAGGCACACAATAAATACTTCTTGTCATTTATTCAATAACAAACATTGATTATTTACATTTTGTATCGCCTGACCCAGAAGTTCCCAAACATTCTTGTTTCATGATTAATGTATCAGTAATTTTTTATAGCACTCCTAGGTTAAAAAGAAATACCTAGCAGTTCAGTTTATTAATTAATTAGACCCAAATAACTTAAAAAGAATTTATATCCTAGCAATTTAATCTTTTTCTGAAAAAAATAATACCCATAAATGTAAAGAAAAATAATATTTTCGTTTCACTGTGAAATAATCACAAGCTCTTGCTAACGAGATGCCTGTTGGGCCCTTCACAACTTCTCTAAACTTGGCATTTGACTGGAAACCCCCGCCCTCACCTCCTGCTCCGCACTGTACCCCCGTTACTGCTTCCCATTACAGCAAACGCCAAAACGCTAGCTTTGCAAAGGTATGACATCACTGAAAAGAATGCCGTGAATTCCAGTAGTGAAACTGTGAACTACCCTGAGTTAGCCATTCACACGGCGCTGGACACGTCAGGAACTGACATATTTTCCTCAGCTGTTTAAAATGTTTCCCAGAACTCTTCTGAGTTTGCTGCAACGCCTGGGGTGCCTCGGCTCATCATCTGGGAACCAAAAGGGTAACCAACTATATCAAATTAGATTCACCTTCCCTGCTATTGCATCATCGAAATATGAATTGGACCACATTACAGATAAACCTAAAGAAAAACAAGACATAATGGAGTCTTCTGTTTCCATGTCACTTTTAGCCTTTACTATTCCATCTATTGAAAGACGTCTTACTAGTGTCATGTGGCCACCACATCAATTGTGCAGCGAAGGTTCTGCGGATTCAAAGAGATAAACAGCTACTTATCTTGATCTCAAATGTTTACTCACCTCAAAAACCAGAGAGTAATGCAAGGTTTACCCGATGATCCTTCTCATTAGTAGGAATTTGCGAGCTGTGTGGATGGGCTCCCCATAGGGTCATTCAAGATGAAGGAAGGGACTCCCTTCACATATGAAAGCAGCTCGGTGCCTAAGAACTCTGCCGGCATGACGGCTGCTCATCCTCGAGAGTCCAGGCTGGGGGAAGCAACAGGGCTGCCTCAGACTCCATTCCTCGTTGGTTTACAGGCACAGGCAGGGCAGGGCAGAACGTACATGCCGCACGCGCTCAGCAAAGGCTAAGAGGAAAAACCGTGCTTTGTAGCGCTGGCTGATTTCTGTGTTGCAAAACCCCCCAATGAGGATGAGTTAGGTCCCTGAGCTGAAGGTGGGGGAAGCAGCACACCATCAGCCCCCCACCAGGCAGAAGGGTTTCCTTCTCTTCTCTAGCGGCCTGCAGAGTGCCCTGAATTGAGGGATACGCTCTTAAAAAAAAAAAAAAAAAGCACTGGTGAGGGAAAGTAGGCTAATCCAAAGCATTTTATGGAGGGGCTGAGTCCTGGCCGTCCCCTGTGGGCAACGGGGATCCATGCCGACCTCGCTGGCTGGGCCTTGCATCTCGGGGAACTCAGGCGGACTGATGTTCATCCACCCCGGGGTACCACCCCGAGGCCCAGCATTTGTATTCTGGAGGGTCCCAGGAGAAGACAGTGTAGCCTCTATCCTGAAGAGCAGATAATGTCACTGGGAGAGGCGGCTTATGACATACACTTCACGTGAAGCAAGCAAAACCCAGCTCCAGACCCTTCTTTTGCTGCAACTTTAGAGTAAGTCAGGTAACACTGTCTTCTCAGGGGCACGCTTGGCGTAGGTGACCATGAGCTACCATTTCTGCTGGCGGACTCGTGCAGGGGGCCCTATTGGCCTACTTGGCAAGAAGCTTCATATAAAATGGAATCATTCTGCCCAGTGTGAGTCAGGGCCCTGAGTCCTAGCTCCGCCTACTTTGCATCAGGCCTCCCTCAGTTTCTCTAGGCCCCCCGGCCCGGTATCTGGTACCCATCGTCAAAGCTCTGCTTTATTTTGAAATTCACCTGGCAAAACGATTATATATCACCAACTCTTTCCTGAAGTGCTATGCGACTCAGGGTAGCAAATCCAAAGACTCACCATTCAGAATGCACCATGCCCTGCCAACCTGAACTCACAGGTGCATGCACACAAAACAAAATAAACAGAAACGCGGCCGTTACTACAGGAATGATGTCCTGCCCAGGGATCGTGGATTTGGAATTATGCAAAAATACAAGAAGGCCAGTCTCAAAAGTTCACATAACTGATATAAATGAGGTCGTAACGAGTACATTATCTTCTAACATGTTAACATTTCCACGGCAGATTCCTGTTCCATTGACTTGATAAGCCCGCAGGGGTGCACTGTGCATTCATATGTTGTGATATATCAAGTGTCTTATTTGCTTTGAAAGATGGAAAGTCCATAGCAACCCTCCCTGGGTTGCTAGGATTTCCCTGGCACCGTCATACTGAGTGTCCACTAATTCTGGACCTTAAGCTCAGTGTCGGGAACGGCATTTGTTTTGCCGGTGAGGGCCAGTTTCAAGACCAGTTACTTGGTGTCAAAGTCCTTTGCAACACTGCAAACAGAACTGCAGTCATGTATTTGGAAGCCAGTGACTACATCATTTGCATAACCACCCGCCCCAAGATTTCCCCTGGGTTTTACAAAGGCCTCCTCTCTTACAAGGGTTACCTTTATGACTTGGACGTCTTTGCTGGGACAGACAGGAGCTTCAGGACATGGTGTGTGGAGTCAGACGTGTCTTTTCCCTAAATACTGATCTGCATGAGGGCTAAGGAACTTCCTCGTTGGGGGAGGTAGACTTGAACTTGAGTAACCCCAATGATTCAAGTAGGTATAGACAAATACGATGGTTTGAGGGGGAGAGCGGGGACAAAAGTCAGGGGGGGTGACAAATAAAGGTCACCGTGGGAGAACCTGGCAGGGCCAATGAGACTCAGCCCCAAGTGTGACAGCCAGGCGGGGTGATGTTTCAGACGGGGTGGATGTTCTTCACTATGGTGGCTGGTGTTTAAACCCACCCAGCTGCATGTACCTTGGGGAGGACAGAGTGATGTATGCTCTCTTAAATGCCAGAACACTTGGGGCTCAAACTCACTTCCTGAGGCAACGTGCTCACACACGAGCCCAGAGGAGGAAACCTTCCTCCTCACTTCAACAAAGGCTGCCATTCAACTGTCACGGTAACGAAAGAGTTGGAATGGGCTGGTGCCAGGCCAGCAATCAACCACGAGAAGGAGCAGAAAAATAAGGGTGGTGTGGTTTGGGGTGGGCAAGGCCAGTGTTGATGGCAACAGTGGAACCAGAATACCAAATGGAGTCCCGCGAGGAGCAGAAGCCCAGACTCATTCCTCAACACACGTAAGACATCACTTTGGCAACTCAAAGGAATGTTGATGTTGGGATGGGATGAGCTATGTAATGGACTTATTACCTGTACTCGCAGGTAAGGGCTTGAGGCTCTGATCTTAACTTTTGAGATTCATTCATACCCCTGGGCTGGAAACACTTGGAAACACTGTGGTTACATAAGTTTACATCAGCCCCTCCTGTTTTTTTAACTGACATGCAGTCTTAGCCTGGTTATCATCTCTGATCTTGGACCACTTCCCCGAGCCACTGAGCAACCAAGTTCTTCCTCTGAAAGGCGGGGAGAAAAGTAAATTCACAGGTTTCCTCCAGAGCGGCCTGAGATTCCCTAATTTGCATTGTGATGTGAGTGCAAGGCACGATGATAAAAAATACAATTCTTCAGGCACGTCAAACATAGCTCATTAGATCAACTTTTTTTTTTTTCCTGTGTATGTGTTTTTTTTTTTTAAAAACAGGGACCACTGTGCTTTCTTTCAAGTGACAAGCGTTGTGACAGCTGCTCTATAAGGTATTCAATGGTTAATTAAGACACCAGTGTCATCACTGAGCTCTTTTGTATTTCGTAGAATTGCAATTGCTAAACAGATGAAAGTATGTCTGAGGCAATGGTGGTAGCATAACTATTCTTTCAATTAATAAATAGCTCTAAAAGTGAAGGAAGCGATAAAGGCCTCGAGAGCGTCTGTATCTGCCCCGGTTCTGTCAGGAAAATTAAACAGAGCACTGGTGATTGCCACTGCGGCTGTTTAAGAGATCCAAGCAAGTTGGGTCACCTGAGCTGAGCAGGTTGGAGTCTGTCTGGTTCTTGGGGCACCCCCTAGTGACACATCTGTATACCCTGGAGCATCCATTTCATCACTGCAGAAAGGAATTGGGCCGAACTCACCTCTTTTTCTTCCTCCCGCATCCTCTCCGCCACTCTCCCCCTCCCCCCGCTGCCCTCCGCCAAAGAAGCCCTAAAATGTATTTTCAGACAAACATCAGGGAAGCGTTTATAAATATTTCAGAGGCGTTTCATAAATAAATAAGCAAATCTACAAAAAGACTTCCCCCTTTTTAATGAGCTCTCGGCTGTGGTACATGCCTTTTATTTGAGCATCATTAAAAGCAGTTGGGGAGATTTTCATACCGGATTCCCTTTCGGGGGTGGATCATAATATATGAAAAAGCCTGCGATGCAAGTCTGAAATGTGCAGCTTCGCCCCTGACAGATTAGGCCGCCCTAGCACAAGGGAATCGCTTTTACTCTTTAAAAAGTAAATACTAATCAATAGCAACTGTGCTGACAAAAACCTTCTGGCCGCCTAATTGCACCATAGCCACTCATAGACCCCAACAGAATTTTCCCCAAGACGTAGCAAAATTAACCACCAGGGGCTGAGCAAGTGAGTTATCACCATCTCTCTATTCAAATGTAATTAACATAACCCCACAACTGCCACACGTACCATTAAAGTACCATTTGTACATGTAATTTCCAAACAGGGGTTGAAGGTCATGCCCACATCAATCTTTTCAACCCGCTCATCTGCACAGGAAATCAAACTGGCAGGGAGGTGGTCCCGACCATCACAGGAAATCTCTTCCTCTCTGAAATCTTGTTTGTCGTTTCTCTTCTGCTGCTTTATGCCCTCTGTGGTCTCTCTGGCCATGTCAGAAATAGCTAGGCTGTGTCAGAGGCAAACAAGTGATTTAAGCTCTCTTAGCAAGCATTTCTGGTACCCAGCTCTGGGCTGATCCAGTGGCTGGATATGCAAAAATCTTACTTAACAATAGCTTGGGGATGAACGCTGTGGTCACTTGGGTTAATGATAACTAATATTTTCATCATACGTTAGGATTTTTAAAGGACCTGACCTACGTCTTTCATTCATTATCATCATTGGTGATTATAGTAGTAGCAGTGCAGTTTATCGAGTGCTTGGGCTAAAAACTTTAAGTATATATTTTATCATTTAATTCTCACAGCAACTTTATGAGTTAGGAATTATTACTCCTATCTTAAAATCAAGGAAGTTGAGGCTCAGAGAGTGTAAATGACTCCAAATGCTCCAAGCAGCTAGAATAAGGGAGCGCCAGGATCGGAACCCGATTTTCTGACTCTAAAGCTCATTCTGGATCCTTTAACCACTTTGGGAGGGAGGAATCACCATCACCACTGCCATCAGCAACTTCTGCATTTTACACATGTGGTAAATGGGGCACAGAGAGGTAAAGCAGCTTACTCAGGGTTACTCAGCATGGAAGAGTTTCAAAGGAGAGGGAAGAGCCAGTCATGGGGGTTAGTGGAATCTCCGACTCTCTAAACATACATCACAGCAGCCTTTTTGTCTTCTTCAAGGACCAATGGAAAGAGGAGCAGAAGAGTCCAGAGATATAGCCTATTCACCTGTATGAGAGGCATCTGTACAAGACATTCAGCCAGAGACATCCCCTCTCTGGGCTCAGGGACCTCAAGTATGTAACCATGAGTTAGATAAAAGCTCTCATAGTCCCTTCCAGAGCTACCACTTTAGGCTCATTGTGAGTTCTTTGAGCTAGAAATGTGGAAATCTAACATAGCATCATCTTCTCAAAACTCAACCTGTACTGTCCCTGTTAGAGCCCAGATAACCATATTGTCACAAAGCCATCGCTTTATAAAAGGAGGTGTGATGGGCTGAGGATGGCCACAGACAGCTTACTTTCAGGAGTAATCAGTCACTCCAGGAGCAAAAGGGGAAAGACAGTATATACTGCACTCTATCTAGATCCCCTGTGTAATTTAGCAAAGCTGCCCAATTTGTGAAGAGGTCTGTGCAAAGTCCCTGGGGTCAGCAACTCCAGTCAGAACTCAAGTCTTGTAATTCTTCAGTGACAAGTCTGTTGTCAGAATCCTTTTCTCAGGTGCGCTATGAATACAGAAGCAGCTTCTTGACTTCTTCCACTCAGAGATGCCTGGTTCTGGCCTCTGAGCCTGTGCCTGGGGAGACTGTTCAGAACTTCCCACTTCCACCGAGAAACACACAGGACACATGCTCATAGGGCTTCTTTCCTGCCCCTGGCTCACCCTGGGCACGGGGTGCCTTCTGCAGTTGGGTTTATAGTTGTTCCATCCTGGGGAGGCCCCTGTGTCAGGACCACCATCAGTCCAGCTCTGAAGGGACCCTGGTGCCTGAGCTGTTTGTGTGTCAGGGGTTCAGGGGATCTTTGGTGTCCAGAGATCCTTGGCATCAATTTATTTCCATTTAAATATGTTTTCCCTTGATTCAGAATGAACTGAGAGAAGCAAAAATACTAATGAAAATGGAATGCAAATATCCCAGGCTCCTTTTTCTCCGAAATGCCCTATTTTCCCCCCTCCATGGTACTAATGTTTTAGAAATAGAAGGCACCTCTAGAGAGACAGGATAATACCAAATTTTTAAATCTGTAGAAAATGAGTACAGGGGTAGGCGGCACTATTAGTGCTACTAAAAATAAGCTTGGGGAAGCTACAATAAATGGAAAAACCAGAAGACTCATTCCTTTTTTAAAACTGTATTGAAAATCCTGTATGTTCAGAAGCCGTCTTCTCCAGAGATTCCAACAATAATACTTTGGATTCAGCATTCATTTCCATAGTGGGCTCTCTCCCATTTTGTTCCCCTCCCGGCCCTCCCACCACCACCGCCCCAGTGATGCAGGCTGGATGTCGAGCTTAATACCCATACAAGGCAGCGTGGTTCTGCCAACTGAGTACCGTGCCCGACGCCACAGCACTGGGGCCGGAATTATTTTCCTTTATTTCAATTTAATTATTTTTTTTTTACAGAGTTCTAAGGTCACTGCAGACAGACCACCTCATGCTGGAGAGGAAGGATGTCCCCTTGGACTTGGACGTACTTCCCAGTCTGTTTTGTCCTCAGCGGACGCAGTTCCCCGCCCCTGGGACCTCTGCGGGAGGAGGGGTGGGGTGGGGTCTGCTGACACCACTGACCCCAGAGCAGGTCAAACCACGTCCCGAGACGTCACGCGAGCCATCGACCGCTCTGCTGGACTAGAATAATGACTGCAAATATTCAGACTGCAAGGACACGGGCTCCCAATATTCCACCAGCTTTGGGTTCTGCTCCAGATGCCAAGCTGGATGCATCTGCCAGCCTCAGCCACAGACTCCCAGCTGAGCTGTTCTGAGGCATCTGAGAATTTCTGGGAGTTTAACAGAAAAACAGAAAAAAAGAAGACTTTGCCAAGCCCCGAGTGCCAGGCGTCAATGCTCTGAGACCGGCTCCCTAGCACCTACGTTGGGCCAGCAGGAGAAGTCCAAGGGGGCAGTAATCCCAGGACCGAACTTTATTCCTGCGTCTCCATCTTCTCGAAAACTATGGTGATACTTAATCCTCACACACATAAAGCAATGGAGAAAGATGGGCTCAGAAGATCTGTAGCAAGAGAGTCACAGAATATTTATAAAGAGGGCACTTGTAAAGTGGCTGGTCTACTTCTCTCATTTCATAGACAAAAGCACAGAGGCCGAAGGTTCTGAACCGGCGCCCCCCTCCCCCTTCCCCAGCACACGTGGGAGCTGGGGACAGCGCTCTGGCTGGCGGGGGGTTCTGGCTTCTAAGTCAGAGTTCATACCACCACCCAGGGGCCCCTGTTGTGGTTTCTAGTTTGATTCCTGGAGCCTCCGGGAGAAAAGCAGCCTCGGGTGGGGCAGGATTGAAAGGCCAAGATTTTGAACACCTCTCGCTTTTTAACAAGACGATCTGGAATGTATTACCATTTTCCCCGTCTTTGTTTCAGCCCGGGCATTTCTGCCTCTTAAAAGCAGCCAACCCTTCACCATGGAGGTGACGCAGAACTCTACCAATAAAGTAAGTCTGAAAGCCCTCTGCTTCCCGCAGAAAAATCTATATGTGCCCTTCAGCCTCATAATTGAGTTGCAAAGGGGAAAAATAAAATTGTTTCCTAGCTGTGTGGAGCCATTCCACCCAACATGCCAATAAAAAGCAAGTGGTGTTTTTGTCCATGGGATGTCCAGGTTCAAAGTCAGATCTGTGAAGCTAAACAAGGGCTAGGTTATTAACAACAAACGATTACACTCCAGGTTGTATTGAGCAGAGAGAGGTTTGAACTCTTGAGACTAACTGGAAGGGTTCTGAAATGTCAGTGTTGACGTCCCCTGTCCAGATTCCCTGAATCACAGTGGAAACTAAGCCTGAATCTTAAAAAATGCAGCCATCCAGAAAGCCTCATGTCTGTCAGGAGATATGAATATTAATCCTGGGCAGGCAAGTCACTTAGCTATGCCATCAAATAAATAAGTAATGGCCAACTGCATTATATTTTTCTGAGACTTATGGGAAAGACTGAGTAAATAATAATACTCTATTTGTAGAGCACTTTAACTTGTAAAAATCCCTTCCCTCAACCTCAGTTCCCCCCCTGTAATATCTGTAAACAGGTGAACATCTCCTACCTCCAAACAACCCTGTGTAGTTAAGGTTAACAGTCCCATTTTAGAGATGGGAGCACTGAGGCTCAGAGGGGTTAGCTGGCTCATCTAATTTCACACAGCGAGAGAGCAACAAAAAAGGGACAAACCTAGACTGACTAGTTAAACAACCAATTCTCTCTCCACGGAATCACAATGTTTCTATCCTGGTACATGCACAATGCTTTTGAAGGTTAAAACCAGCGACACTATAATAGCTAATTAAATTCATCTCCATCCTGTCACTCATGTCACTATTTAGCAGTCCATGCTCCTCTCCACAGACATAAATCATCCTTGTGTGACCTCAGCTAGCTCCGGAAGCACCTGGCTGCGTCTGATTCAGTGATGGATGGATGAAACGGCTGGACCAGTCCTGCAGCATACCCTCTGCTCCCAAGGCCATTTACACAGTCAGGGCCAAGAACATCGGACCAACCCAGGCTTCCATCACGTTTGGTCTGTTGATTTTATTTGTAGACAAAATACATGGCTGTCTTCCTGTTGTGATTTGCAGGTTCTTAGCAGAAAACGCCTCTTCTTCAATCTTCTTCTATCCCTTCCCCTAAGGTTTTAAATCCCTTGGATGGGGATTTAAACATAATCATTCTACGACGAGAGACAGGTTTAAAGTGCAAATATATTAAAGAATCAATTCAGGGCAATGGACTCATTCGCTAATGCATAAGTAAAACACTAAGCAATTCTTTTTGGAAGCAAGAGGGGCTGAGACACCAGAGGAGAGTCTCAGGCAACTGATGTGGGCAAAGGTCACAGAGGTGGGTATGGGGCAGAATGAGTGTGCTAGGAGCCTCAAAACAGTCCACTGACCGCATCGTTTTGCTGAAGGCAATGCCATTAAACGTTCTAGGCTCTAGAGAAGTGATCTGAGGTTATGTTCATAGGTTTGATTTTTTTTAAAAAGAATTTAAGCAGCTTTATGAGATAAAACTAGATACCATAAAATCCAAACACTGCAAGCGTACAATTCAATGATTTTTAGTAAACTTGCCTAGTAGTATAACCATCACCAGAATCCAGTTTTCGAAACAAGTTTAATTTGAAGAAGTAATACGTTGAAAAGGCCACACTCCTTTCCTATATCACAAGAAGTATTTCTTTTTGTCCTTTGGACTCAAGCATTTATTCTTATGAGTACCTGCCTCCCTTGGGCCCCACTGTCACACTGCATCAAGGCAGCCATGCTTTGGAAGATCTGACTCCTTTCCCTGGCTTCTGCCTGCTGGGATCTGGAGTGAGCTCAGAGCCCAGTCACCCAGGACTCAGACTTAAGGAGGGGCCCCTGGTCCACCATCACTTCCACCGCCTCCACACCCACAGCTTGGAAAGTTACAGAGAGCCCTTGGTCACACCTCCAGCCTCCAGAACCAGGAGAACATGCATGTGGTCAGCCCCTCCACCCCAGCTTACTACACCCACTCCTCCTGGGAGAGCCTGAAGGAAATTGGCCAGCATCTTGGCATTCCCTTCTGGTTGCCAAGCCCCCTCGTTGTTTTTGCACTTAGAGACCGTTGGCACAATTCCTTCCCACCCCGCTACCCCCCTTCCCCAGCCACCATGTGACAGGCCACACTCTTCCTTTATCTCAGGGGACCAAATCAATGACTTACCCCATTCCAGGTCTTTCTGTTTCACTGCGAGTCAAGCACAAGACAGAAAGCCAGCTCTATTTTAAGGCAAACGCTAAAACAAAAACACTGCTGTGCTCTGCGGGCATTTGTGTGTCCTGGAATGAATTTTCCAGCAGACATGGGTAAAGAAGGAGTACGAGCAAATATTTGGTTAAGTATAGAACCCACTTAAACACCATAGATTTACTGTTTAGGTTCAAAGTAACAGTTGTGGAGTGGGAGTCTATCAAAGGGAGTCTGAACAAAAGGTATGTTTGCCTTTCCACATGCTGTTCTCCCTTTTGACAATCCTCTTTCCACCTATCTGTCCTTCCATCTCATCGCTCTACCAACCCAAACAACTGACCGCGTCTTCTTCCCATGTCACTGCTTCCCACTTAGGCTGGTAGATCAGATGTTTCTGTTTGGTATCATACTTCCACATTGTGAGTCTTATAGGAAGGGGACCCAGTCTTCTTCAACCCAGGTGTCTAACACTACACTCAGCATGTAAAAGACACTCAAAGGACGATCTGTACTCCACTGACGACAAAAGGACCGTGAAAACAAACAGGGGCTCCCACGCAGAGCAAATATTTCCTTCTGCAGGCAGCTGTGCTAATTCGCCAGACTTTACATGACCAGGGAACAATTTGTGATCAGTTGTTGAACTAAGAAATTGTTCTGGACTCAAGCAGCACCAAATGTAAATGGCGACGCTGGACTGCAAGAGAAAGGGCTGCAGGCTTTGGGGCAGGAGCTTGCCCACTGAGACCACCAGGGGAATGCAGCCTCCTAGCGAAAGAGAACACGTTGACAACTTTACAGCTGCGATATGTTAGGTTAAGGCAACCACTCCCCCCTACAAACATCTACAGTCAGAGCTGTACCCACAACAAGAAATATAAAGATGTGCTTCCTATCTGTGGCTTATGGATCGTCTTCGCAATTTGAATGTCGTCTGTAACATCCACTATTGTATCCCCAATGCTTAGCACAGCACCCAGAACGCAGAAAACACTTAGTAAATACTTGTGATGTGAATGAATATTTCATAGTCTGGCTGGCTTCTTTCCCCATAAAATGTGCATATTTTTTCCCCTTTGTGCTCTAAAAACACAAGTGTCCTGGAATGAATTTTCCAGCGAACATCTCATTCATCTGGGACGTGATCCATGAACATGATTAACAAATGGGAAATAAGCCAGCCTGTGCAAACCAAGGCCTGGGAGTCCCACCATTTAGAAAATAAGTGCCATGAAGACTCGGAATCTCAGGCATCCTAAAGTGAGTGTCCACCTTCTGAAGGACCCTGGAAATGTGAGAGGACTCTGCGAGATGGTGGGACATCCAGAAAGAAGCAGGATGAAGGGGACATAAGGGGACTAATGCTTCCGTTGGCACCTACTCTGAGCCACGGATCTGGTACTCGCATCTCTTATTTCAGTAATGATAACAGAACCTACCTGATGGTTACGGCCATTGTGACTTTACTACTGAGGAGGGAAGGATCAGAGAGACTGCGTATCATACCCAAGGTCACCCAGCTAGGAAGTGGCCACGTCAGAACTTGAACACAGACCTATGTAACTCTAAGGCTAATGCTCTCCCCAGTCCACCATGTATCTGACACTAGCATCCCTCTGGATTTGGAGACCCACAGGGCAGGGACCAGTCTTACTCATCGCTGTAGCCTGCTCTCCTCACAGTGGACCAGAAGATGCGCTAACACGTTTCCTGAGCTGCATCCCAGATCACAAGTACTGACACTTCTCGACCAAGAAGCAGTCTGACCATAGCCCAGCCGTCCCCTGAGGGAGGACACACACCTTCACAGCGCTGGCCCTGGAGGAAGTACCCAGGCAGCACTGATTTTACCGGTGGAGCACAGGCTTCTCTGCAGAGATGCGTCCTTACTGTTACAAGGACCTTTGCAACTCAGCCTATGCAGCAATAACCCAGGGGGCTTGCAGAGTTCCTTCTGGAGCTTTGAATGGCAGCATTCAATGTCTCCTCCCTATGGCTACCCTGGCTGCCCAGCACAGACAATGCAGAGCCTCCCAGGTCTGTGTTCAGTCTGCCCTTAAAAAAAAAATTATTTATTTAAAAAATTTTGCTGGGGGGGGGGCATAATGAGGTTTATTTATTTATTTTTAATGGAGGTACCGGGGATTGAACCCAGGACCTTGTAAATGCTAAGCATGGGCTCTACCACTGAGCCACAGCCCCCAGGCTTCCTTTATTCAAGGTTGGAGGATGGTTCTGAGTGGCAGGTTTGGTCTAGGCTGCCAGAGTTCAGCATCAGGAAGCCCAGGTTCTAGTCCCCGTTTCACCACTGGTGGGGGGAGGGGGTCTAGCAGGGGAGGGTTGGCTGCTGGGGAAATCACTCGTCCTCCCTGCCCTTAGCTCCTCATCTGTAAGACTTGACAGATAATTTCTGAGCACTGTAGAACTTTCTATGACAATGAAAAAACTCTACTTTCTGCACTGCCTGACATAGTAGTCACTAGCCACCTGTATCTGTCTATCTATACACACACACACACACACACACACACACACAAAGTACTGGAAAGACAGTGTGATTCAGGAACTGAAAACTTAACTTAACATGATTTAAATTAATTTAGGTTTAAATTTAAATAGCTGCAGGTGTCTACTGGCTCCCTATTGGACAGAGAAGCAAGAAAACTTCAGCTCTGAGCAGCAGAGAGGGAAGCAGCTTAAGGTAGCTTAAGAGTTCCGGCTCACATGGATGTGGGTTCAAATCCCATTCTGTAATTTACCAGCTACCCGATGTAGCCCAAGACATTTAACTTCTTGAAGACTTGGTTTCTTCTTTTATAAAATGGAGACAGTAATGGCTTCCGTACAAACGTGCTGTGAAAACTGAATGAGATCACGCTCGGAGTGTCCTGACTATCACATGAAGCGAAGGGTGTGTGTGGGGGGTTCTTTCTCTGATTAATCCATTATTTCATTCACCGAGACATCTCCATTCCAGTGGAAGGAGAGAGAGGTTTAATATCCACCGGGTGGGGCACTGGGGGAGGGGAGGGGAGGGAGGTGCCGGGGAAGGACTGGCACTTTTGCTACTTCACATTTTTCCCAGGGCCGTCCCTGGATGTGTTGTTTGACTGATTGGGTCAAATTACACAAGATCTTGCTAGATATTCAGATTCCCTCAGATGTATCTGTGTTGTGTAATCTTCCCGGCCTTGTAAAGGAACAGCCCTGACTGGCCAGAGATATTACAGGCGGCCTCTTCACTGAGATTTACGGTGCACGAGAAGGAAGGGAAGGGTCCTCGACATCCTATGACAAGCGCGTCAACAGTCTGAAACCTCAGGGCGACACTTTCTGCGCTACACGGCTGTTATTTTCTAGGTGGAGTAATTAACCAGCGACCTGCCCCCAGGACCAAGGCAAAAGCTGTTGAGGAGAACGTCAGTCTCCAACTCCTTTTGCCCCCAAAGATACCAACCATGACGAATCTGGATCCCCTCCGTCTTAATAAATAGCTTCCTATCCATTAGACCCTTGCAAACATCATTTAAATCAGTGGGAGGATATGAACAAACCCCAATGCCCAGGCTACATATACCACATTCGTTTGAGCACCAAGAGTTTCGAGGGAGCGATCTGGGTGGAAACTCCGGAGTTAAGTGCACAGGGAGCCTTGATTTCTATCAAATGCTCAAAGCCTCATCAGATCATGCTGATGTTCCATTCAGCGCACGCTGCTTACGGCGACTAGAATGTTTCTCAACCAACATGCTCTTTAATAAAGTCTAATTTGGGGGCATTTCCACATTGTTAGTGTTGACAGGGAAATTCCCCACTGAATTGGTGAGGGGAGGGGCTGGCGCTTGAAGAAGTATTAAGATTCCGGAGCCCAAAAACCGTCACCAGAAGAGCTGCTTCGACAGCTTCTGCGTGCTGCCACCTGGTGGGGCCTGTCCCCAGCTTGATCACTGCTCCTCTCTCGTGGGCTCCCGCCGCCTCCCCCAAAGAGATGTAATTTAGGGAAATGTCATGCATTTTTTTCAATCCAATTTACTGGTGCCTTCCACATTGATCAGACTTCCCTCTCCTTTTTCCTCCCATCTGGTTAATATAATTATTGCTTTCACATGGTGAAGCCATTTTACGTAATAGCTTTGTTTGTTACTATGGTTACAAGTTAGGCAGTACTTTGGAATATAAATCTATCATCTCCCGAAAGCAGTCTTCCCTTTGTCAAAGTGCAGCCCTCACGCGTATCAGAAAGCAAGCTGGGGGTGGTGGCATTGGTTTTCTGTCTTAGGGAAAGTGGCCTTTTGTGGCCAAATTGTATCCTCCGAGCCTGGTGTATAAGCACTCCTTGGAAACTGCTGGCTGCTGGCCTACCTTCGTCCCCGGGTATAGTAGGCACCCTTAAAGAGAATTATCCGGGAGAAAGACTGCAAAGTCGACTGTCCAGCAAAGCTGCCAGGCCAGAGCCCTCCCGTCTCATGGCTGGAGTAGTTACTGGACTGTTTACTCTTGGCTGATTTATTTCTCAGCTAAAGGCAAGGGCTGAGAACATAATCTCTCAGGAGTTAAATTTCTTTGGGTGTAATCCCTTCCTCTCACGCATCTGAAGCATCACCCCTTATTTCCTGATGGAAATGGAGTTATAATCTCCCTTTAGAAAAATGGCAAAAGTTCAGAGCTGGGTGCAATCCGCCACCCTCAAGTGACAAAGCGTGACCGTGTCTCTGCTGTGACAGCGCTTCACACCCAGCTGAATCAGACGCGGCCCTCGGAGTGCAGACGCCGTCTGGCCTGTGAAGTGGGGCTTTCCTCCCGGCCTCGGTCGGCGATAACCGCGAACCCTGGAGAGGGCTGAGGGGTTACCGCCCCGTCCACGTGCGGACCCCGATCTAATCCTCGCGACAACGCCAGGAGGCGTGCGTCGCCACCAGCCGGCATCACTCTCATCTTAACGGAGGAGGAAATGGAGGCTCGGAAGGATTAAGTACTGCCCCCAAATCACACTACTCATCAGTGGCTAAGCCTGGACTCCTCATCTTTGGCTCCAAGTTCTGCTTCCCTTCTAGGGAGCCTTTGCTGCCAACTCAACAGAGGCTCCCTTTCCAGCTTCAAACAGCAGGGACAGACCAGGAGAAAAGAAAGAACAGGGACTATCAACGCTGCCCCCAAGGCCTTCATTCAACCAAACAGAACCAGCTCTAACCATCTTCCCCCCTCTGTGGGAGAAAGTTACTGCTCTGGTAGCGCGCTGGTGAATTTCCAGTGGCTACTCATTAGCTAGCCGTGTCATTCAAATTTATTATCCCCGAACAAGAACATACTTATTTACATCACTCACATGGCAGGATAATTTGCAGTTATATAATTTCACAGCAATTATGACCGGAATTGCCAGGTAGAAGGAAACCAGGCACTTTGGCGGTGCCTGTTTACCAACAAGCGGCGACCTTGGAATCGCCCAGTGATGACATGAGTAGCCGAGGCCTTGGAGGAGAGAGAGGTGGTTCATCGTGAGGGACTTTACCTTTGCGTTCCCCAATGACAGAAAAGGCAGGAACCTTGGAGATACCAGGGGTATTTTTTTCTTCGTCGTCTTCTGGCGGGCGAGGATGCCGTTCTGCAGGTTTATCCTGTTTGTGGGCGTGTCTGGGGTGCTCTGGTGACAGGGAGGGGGCAGAAAGAGATGTGTGAGCTTCAGCGAAGGGTGCAAGCGCTGAGCTGTGCCGGGCTCGTCTCCTCGTCTGTTGAGCCAGGGCACAGGAGGCAATTACTGCCTTGTAAAGCGGCGGGCGAGGAAGCTCGGAGAACCTACACTTGGGCTGATGGGCACAGGAGTCACGGGGCTGAGTGACTGCCTGGTCACCTGCTGTATGGGACCAAAAGAACCTAAGTTGGAGAAAGGAGGCCACAGGGAGAGGAGCTGGTGGATTCCATACACCACGGATGCTATGAAAAGGCATGCAGCTCATGTGACACAGACTGGGCATGCGTCACCCCTCTCCTCTCCCGCAGAAAACAAACATGATCCCAGGGCTGGTTTTCTTGGCAACAGTGTCCTCCCTGTCCCTTTCTCTGCATCCCCTGTTCTGAAGTTGCTCTTACTGTTTGTTTTCACTGGCTGTCGCCGGCATGGGGAGGAGAAACCCATGCGACGTGATGGTTCTCAGCCCTCCCGATGGTTCTTAGCTGGGCTCACGGAGACTAAAGGAAGCACTGGCTCTTAGAACTGCAAGGGGCCCCTCATCTAACAGATAAGAAACCCGGGGCCCAGAAGCAGAGAGCACGAGGGCCAAAGGCACGCAGTGGATAAATGGCGGGGCCAAGCCCGGAACACGCACCCGCCACCTCCACGTGGTTTTTCCACAATGCAGCTCCATCGTGAGGGAGGAGCTGTTGCAGCTGTCAAATTGAGACGAGGCTAATATAAATAATAGCCGGATGGGGAGTGCCTCTGCGCCTGTCAGGAGCGCTGCTCTGGGATCACTCTTTTCTTTGCCTTTTAAAACCACCTTACACAAAAACCCCTGTATCAAATCCTTTCAGTGGTCCTTCTGGCCTGAAAGGCCTCCTACCACGAGATAAAGAGAACCCCGCCGTCCGCAGTGATTCCCCCTTCTCCCCTGGCTGCTAGGAGGAGGCGGAGAGCCACGTTCTGGGCGTATCTGTCCCAGCTCTCCTCGGGGAGGGGGGTTTCACTTTAGTTTTCTCTCCCTCTCTTTGGCCTGGCACCTGCTTTTACACTAGGCAAATTTGCGTTGGTCTTTTTCTACCCGTGTCTTCATTATAAAATTCTGGACGGCGGCGGGGCTAGCCCCAGTCGTAAACACAAACCAGGGCTGCTCTTTACATCTTGGGGTTCAACCCCGCAGGAACCGAAGTGTTACAGAATTTATAGCCTCGTTGGGAAGGGCCCCGCCCCCCCCCCCAGGGCTATCTGCATACAGCGTGCAAGGGAGGGCAGGCTCAGTTTCAGTGAAAAGAATGGTAGGCGGAAGACGCGGGCTCCCTGTACCAGCCAGACGCATCATCTTGCGCCATGACCCATAATATCCAGGACAGTCAGACGCAGAATCAAGGCTTCTGGAGGCCCTGGAAGCTGTGCAGTTGCAGGAGAGAACTGTAACAATGTGAGACGCTGTTTGGTAACCGCAAAGGAAAGCAGCTGACACTTTCCGGATGGCGGCAGCGTGCCCGCGCCCCTTTGCTGGGTGCGGGACCTAGCTAGCTGGCTGTCTAGCATTTTATCATCAACTTCTGTCATCTTTCGAGTTAAATTGTTTCTAATTTTTCTCTAAAAGTGACATCATCGTATTTACTCTTACAGATAAGGAAGCAAAGTTTCAGAATTAGTATTTTCCAGGTCAAATAATAAGCAGACACGGGAGTTGAATGCATCCCCATTTGTATCTGACGCTCACAGTTTCTTCTGTCTTATCACTCCACGTCCTCAGTCACTGTCACCTGGAGCTGTGAAGGGTGGAGCACCCATTTTCACCAAGCTTTCCCAGCACCCAGGTTGGACTTCCAGAAAGAAAAGTGTGGGGGCTACAGGTGTGCAGGGTGCGAAAGACCCACCTAACCGGGGGAGAAGCCCGCAGTTAATCACGGACTATTACAATAGCTATTTTTCATCCTTCAAAATGAAACAGTAATGACACGATTGTTATACAATTGGTGATCCTCAAGGACGCCAAAGGTCAAGATGGATTTTATTAAAATTTTTACTTTGTGAAACTTCTTTGCTTGCGTTGATGGTTTAGATAAGCGTGTTCATAGGTCTCGCCTTTATATAGGTTTTGGCATCCTGGGGTGACACGCTGTTACGTTCAATCAGGGATGCAGGACACTTCAGAGCAGTGCTTCTCTGGGATTAACCTTATTTCAAGGAAGAGTCCTGAAGCACTGAAGGCCTGGACTGGGACTTGGGGTTCATCCGTGCTGGACCAGAATATTTCAGGCTCAAACCCCAGTCCTGATCCTACCTCAGAGCCTTTCAGGAGCCTACGTTATTCCCCAGTGTTACGGAGCTCAGCGCATAAAGCAGTTAATTTCTTCATCTATTTAGAGAGAAATGGGTGATCACACAAACAAACAAGAAACCCAGAGCTCCTGGCTCACGTATGCCTACCCTGTGCCCCTGTCATTCCGTCCTAGGAATAAATCCAATGGAAATCCATCCTGCTGCCCACTCAAGGATGTGTATGTACCACAACATCCATAAATTCGCTACTCATAACAACCCGAAAGCAGAAACCCTCCCAATTCCACCAATAATGGAATGGACACATTCTGACATATTTCTACCATGAAATATACACAGCAGTGAACAAGAAAGACCCGTTTGAGGCACCCCCGCGGATGAATTTCACACACATAATGTGAGGAAAAAGAAGGCACACACCAGAGCATGAGTCCACTTACATGAAGTTCAAAATATATGCAAAAAATTCATCGGGGGTGCTAGAAGTCCAAACAGTGGTCACCTCTGAGGAGGGCTGTGACAGGCAAGGTCACGGGGTGGCTTTGGGGATGGTGCCACCACTCCGGTTTTTTTTTTTTTTTTCACGTTGGTCGAGGTTATTTGATGTGGTCCCACAAAAATTCATTGAGTTGTACAAATACGATTTGTGCACATTTCTGGATATGTGTTATACTTCAAATAAAAGTTAAAGAAGAAGATCAGGGTTCAGTTCCCAGCTCTGCCACTGACCGTGTGACATGTGGAATTCACTTTTCCTTTATGTTACAGCCTTTTCATCTGAGAAATCAGCGTACTACAACCCACTTATGGAGATGTTGTAAGAACAGAATAAGAGGCTGCACATAAAACAGCCAGCCATGAACCTGACAAGCGGTAGCTGCTCGGTAGCATTCATTAGATAAATGGCTTTAATAGAAAATTATTGAATATATGTAAAACTAAACAGAATGGTACAACCCCCCCCCCATGGATATCACCTAGTTTCAATACTTATCAACTTACAGCCCGTCTTGTTTTACCTAAATCTGTCTCCCCACCCATTAAAAAATAAAAGTACATTTTAAAGACATGTATTTTATCTACATATATATACACATCAGTTGGCATTTCTAAAAAATATAACTGTTTTTAAAAACATAATCACAATATCATTAAATACCGCTACAATTATTGCTGCTAATTAACTCAAACATGATTGCCTCAAACGTGTCTTTTTATAACTGGCTTGCTCAAATCAACCCCAACAATATACAGGGATGTGATTTGGTTTTTTTTCAATCTTAGTTTCATTCAATCTCTCAACAGATCACAAGGGCAATGGGCAGAGAGACTGCCTAGGACATCTGTCCATCAATCACAGAATCCTTTTTGTGGAGGAAAAGAACGGTGCTGTCATGAAGTCTCCTAAAAACAGCCCAGATTTCCATCTACAGCCCTCTTCTGAATTCTTTACATCCATGGATGGCGGCTGTCACCGTCAAAGCTAGATCTAACACAGTGAAGGAAAGACACTCCAACACAGGACTGCGAATACAAATGGGAAACCAGCTCCTACTGTCACACAATACACAGAGGAAATCGTAAACGGACATTCCTGGAAGACAGAAAGGGGGTGGCGCCTGGTCTCAACTCTTCAGATGAAACAAGGGTTTTGAGCTCCTCTAATGAACACATCACCCACATCAGGGTGGAAGCCTCAGGTTGTGTCATCTCCCTCTGCTCGTCAACTTTCGTCCTTGTTGCCTTATCTCCACCCTGGATGCCGTCCTCTGAGGTCTGAGCAAAGACAGGATCAAAGGCCCAACCGGGGTTTTGCCTCGTGTTGGTTCTTTAAAAAAAAATAGATGGTCTCCTGGACCGCGTGCATCAGGAGGGTCCTCCTTTCAAGGAGGCATCTTACTGTATTTTATGAAATAGCCAGCTCATGTTCCTGTCTCCTCCAACTAAATCATGAGTGCCCTGAGAAGAGGGCTCTCATTTCATTCATCTGTGCATTCCCTACCCCAGCACGGTGCCTGGCACATCGTAGGCCCCCAAGCAAACGTGTGTAGGCTTAATTGGTGAACAAAGTGAGCAGAGCCCATGGGAAAAGCTCCGTACCAGGAGCTGGAGCCCTGTAGTCTGGCCTTAGCTCTGCCTCTGAGCCATTGGGTGACCCAAGGCGAGCCACTAGCTTCCATGGCCTTCCAGTAATTTCTAGGATCTCTTCCAACTCTCAAAAGAGAGTCCCCAGTTCTAAAATGCATTTACTTTACTTACTACTCTGCTGTATTGAGCCATCTATTAATTCACAGTCTGAAGACTATTTGCTGGGCAAAGCTTGGATACCTTTCAGACACCCCACAGCAATGCAACTCTGTCTTGCTGGTTGCTCCACAGCTTCCCTGCCTATTGTGCTCCTGCCACAAACCAATGCTAACAATCCCACCCAGGATGGCTGGGAGGAACCCTCCCGCCTAACTCACCCTCCGGCATGCCACGTGCTAGATGTGGTTCAGCTAAGTTGCTCTGGAGGCCTCGGTGAACAGGCACCAAAAATGCTACTCTTTCCCCCTTAGACCACGTCTGGCTCTGCTGTAAACAGAGTTGTGACGGCTGACCATTATTCAGGGCGGGCACAGGGCACTGTGTCACAGGAAGGGTCAGCCTACTGAACTCCTACCAAGTAGGGGAAACCCACTGAGGCACCTTCCTCTCTCCTGCCACCCACCCCACACTCCCTGTGTGCTACCCCATTCCAGAAGACAACTGTGGCTCATCGCTCGCTGGCAGCTCACCTCCCGAAAGGGTTTAGCTAACGATTTCTCTGAGGCTTAAGGTGTGACCAGTTACGGGTGCTGGGGAAGTGAAAGGGAGGCATTCATTTCTGCTTATTCCATTCTTGTTCACTCGTTCAAAATTAAACACAAGTGGAAGGTGTAGTCTCTAAATTATAAAAAAAAAAAAACCACAATTTCATTGAACCAGTACTTTATATATGCTCATGATATAAAAATACCTATTGGAATAAAGAACTCTAAAGTTACCACACACTCTCCACATACTAGACACCTTGTAAATTACAGCACCTCTATTTTTTTCCTTTATTTTTAAGTGAGTCTATTTCTTACATGTCTCTAATCATACTTTACCTACCACGTTTTATTAAATCCTATTTTATTTTTAGTAGAATATAAATTCTATTCTATTCTGTTCTCTTCTGTTCCGTTCTAATTCCAATGGAACAGGATACATACAGCTTTATTATATATGGTTGCATTTTTCACTTACTGAAGTGGAGAGTTACATTTTGAGAGGGAACTCTTAATAACAGGAAGCATCTAAGAGACAAAGGAATGAATGTTTTGTGGTAGGGACAGGCTGTTAAGGCAGAGGGTCGTTCCTGGCTTCTCTCCTTGCTGGCCCTCTTCGCTAGCCACGCACGGGGCTGGTCAATGTACAAACCCAGGAATCAACAAAGGCACGTCTGGGACAATAAAGAAACTGGAAGAAACAAAATCTGGTGGTTTCAGATCCAACTCTAACTCTTGTTAGCTCCTGGACAAGTCACTCATTGATTCATTCAGATTCCTAAAAGCACAAATACGCAATGAAATTAATTAGTGAGTCACTAATACACAGGGTGGTGGTAAAGAAGGAACCAGCTAATGTTGTAAAAATACTTTGTAAACTCTAATGATCGGAGAGATACAAAGAGTGATTATTGGTGAGACACGTTAACCTTTTTAAGCATTCACAGGTGAGCTAACCATTGAGAACGCTGCTCCGTATCACATCTTGGCAGGTGGAGCCCATCTGCAGCCACTATTGTAGAAAACTCAATAGCATTTTTTGAGAGTTGTCATATACATATGACTATATATGTATAACTGAATCGCTTTGCTGTACACCTGACACTAACATTGTAAGTCAACACTTCAAGAAAAAAAAGTTTTTTAAGTTTTCATTTTTTTAAACGATGGAACCTTCAGACTATCCATTCTCTTCAAATAGGACTGACTTCCAACGACGCATTTTAAATGCTCCCACACTCAAGTCTACAGGAGTCTGCTGGTCCAGCAAGGCCACCCAAGAGATGTCAAGAGTTACACACACTGTCAGGGGCCACAAAGCGCGGGTCTGCTTCCCTGCACCTCCCAGAGCCCGTGGCCCAACACCACCGTGTCTGTTGGGCCCAGGCAGAAGGAGCCTGGCCCTGCAGGGACCAGTTATCCTCAGCGGGGAGTTAGCCCATCCCCAGAGAGGACCACATGGAGTTTTGGCCCACCTGCTCCACATCTCAGGAGAAGCATTCCACACTGACTGGGGCAGCGACCAGTGGGCTGGCCATCGGAGCTGGAACACTACGCTTCTCTGGGCCTCAGTTTCCTCAGCAGGAATATGAAGGGGTAAGACTTGATGTGTGTCAGGATCCCTTCTCGCTCAAAATGCAGGAACCTGTAAATTCTTACTCATTTTTGTGTGCTGCTCAGAGCCCAGTGGTGCCTGCAGTAACGTAAGTTCTTAGTGACGTTTGTTGAATGAATGAGCAGTGACTAAGCAGATGGAAACTCTGGGCTTACCACGAATGGAAACACAATGATCAGGGAATTCTGCTCTAACTCATCGCATGGTGTCAAGTGATGACCAAAAATGCTTAAGCCATATCCGGCCTGCATGGTCCGACACATGGCGGCACCAGGATGGAGCATACTGAACTGGAGCTGGAACACTCAGGACAGAAGGCTGCCCTACCAGGGACCAGGAAACACGGCACTGGGGCCTGGAAAAGGCAGTATTTCAGGCAGGAACAGATCTGTGCTTTTGGAGGCCTCTCAACATCTGCATTTCTTATAGCTTGTGTGGGTGGTGACACCTTGCTATTCAAAGGCCAAATGTCCCAAGAGGCAGAGTCAGCCATCCTGGAGAAGAGCCTGGAAAGCACCTTACCTGACCTGGCATCCACTGGCACCCCTGCTCTCTACAGCCTTCCATGAGCCCTCGGCAGAGTCCCACATCCCTTTCAGGCCTTTAGGTTCTGCAGTGCTCAGGAAACAGTCTCTGGGCAGGCCGCGGACTTCTCCATGCCTCCATCCTGCCCCAACCTGACCTTTGGCCCATAGGTTTTCCAGGGAAACAAAGCATTAAATTACATTTAAAGTGCATTGGCTGATCTCTCCAGAGAGCATGCTTGGCAACAGGCGGCAAAACTTAAGAACGTGCATACACACTCTGCCTCGCAGTTCCATTTGCAGGAGATAATTTTACAAGCGCACATGGATGTACATGTACATGGATGCTCCTTAGTCTTGCTGATAAAAGAAAGCTCAAACAACCTAATGTCTGTTAATACTGATGTATCAGTTGAAAACATCACGATTTACTGACGAATGAAATACTGTGCATCCTAAAATGATGATGCACAAATACATCACAAAAGATGTGCACAAGAAATGATGACCAAATAAAACCACTTCTGTGATACAGTCCATCCATGTAAATATATCCCGATTATTACGCAGAGAGAGATGACAGGAAGGATCCTCTCAGAAATGTTAACTTATTACCTGCATCTTGAGATTTGGGGTAAATTTTACTCGGTACTTCTCTTTTTCTTCCTTTAAAAAAAAACAGTTTGAACTCTTTACTATGAGCATGTTCTTTTTGAATATCAGAAAATAATTATTTTCATCTGGGAATAGAAAAGAATGTCACTCTTTGGAGATCTCTCCAAAGAGGTGATGAGGATTTGTAAGGATGTAGGCACTGGCCATGCTCATCCTTCTCACCTAACTGCCCAGATAGACGGTTCTGAGCATGCATGGACCAGTTCTTCCAAGGGCATTCCCTTCCAGCTGTCAGGTAGCTGATTCCTGAAGCAGCATTGGGAGGAGGGGGCGGGGTCCACAAACCCCTATTTTTGTATGAGTCTGAAGCAAGCCCTCTCTGTGAGTTTTGGAACAGAGGCAAAGAACTTGCCTTACTATGAACTCTAATGTGCATATGTTGTGGCCCGTTTCCAACCTTAGCAGGACACAGCTGATGAACACTCCAACCACTATTATTAAATAACACTTCTATCAATCGTAAAGACTCACCCTGTATCATCTGCCCTCCCTTTCCTTCTCATATACCAAACACCCAGTCCTTACAGAATATCAGGGTCAGATTAGGGACCATGTGCTCCAATACCCTCATTTTACAAAGCAGGATACACACTCTAGGGAACGCAAATCATTCGAAGTGGATGCTGACAGAGGCTGGATGAGAACTCAGGTCTTCCAGCTCCCAGCCCTGTGCCTCTCTCCACCTCCCTCATGGCCAGACCCTCATCTTGAGCCCATATTTCCTCTTGTTTGGACAACTGCAGTAGTTTCCTAGCAAGTTTTTCCTCCCCCAACCTCCTGCACTCTGGTGCCAGAGGATCTCCCTAAAATACCGTTTTGACCATCTCTCCTCTGAATTAACCTCTTCGAATGTTCCTCACGGCCTTCAGGACAAAGTGCAGACTCCCCGCTGCCTCCCAGGAGCCTCTTCCACGTGCGGCCCTGTTCCAGCCTCACCTCCACACTTTTCCCCTCTCATCTCCTAAATTCACACTATACTCCAACCAGACTGAACCACTGATCATTTCTCAAACAGCTAAGGGGCGTATTGGTGCTTTTACACACACCCTTTGTGCAGCTTGGAATAGACTTCTACAACTTGTTTGCCCAGAGAACTCCTAGTCTTCCTTCAAAACCCAACTTAAGCATCCTAGAGGCCTTCCCTAAGCCCCCAGACACAGCTAAGCTCCATCCCACCTGCTCCCACAGATTCCTGGGCATGACTCGGTACTCAGTAACCGTGCAGTGTATTTACCTTCCCACCAGAGTCTCAATTTTTCCTTGAATTCTGGCGTTTGCTCTTGTCCCTTCATCTTGGGAACACAGAACTTGACACAAAGATGAGAGCAGATATTCCATGAACCTTTGTGGAAGGAAAGAACGACTAAATGGATGAATGGATAGTGAAATGAATGAAGCAATGCTGTCATTCCTTTCAATGACAAGTTCTTTCCACGGGATGGAAACTTGGGGAAGGCCAGAGCAACAGGGAAACCACCTGGCACTTTAAGAGAGCCTTTTACAACTTACTCACGGGCCACAGTGGCATCCTAGAGAAACAGCACACGGCAGCTGGAGAGACTGCACGCTCCCTTACTGTCAAGCAAAGGACAGTTTATTACAAGGACTAGCCTGTAAGTACTTAAAGATTAAATTAATTTTTATGTACTAACCAGCTCTTGAAAATACAAACAAAATTCTAGATCGAAAACCCATGAAAGCTGACAACAGAACTATACATACCCCATATACCTGCGTCCCCGTTAGAGCCGAATATATGACACAGCCCTAGTACATACATTTGCAAAATGAATAGACTAGTTAATAACCAGAAATGGAAGGGTTAAGCCAATACAGTGGGCGCTGAAGAGCCAACTGTTCTTTGTTATCTTAGACCCTGGAGAACTGAAAACAACTCTGAGATCACCCCATCTGACACCCTCCCTTCACAAGGGAGGGATCTGAAGCTCAGAGAGACCGTGTGGCCTCCCCACAGCCCCACAGCAAGTCCCTGAACAAGCTGGGCCCGTGTCCGCATCTTCCGATGGTCCTCACCATGTCCTGCTGTCTTTCTAGGCAAGTCTCAAGCCAGGAAGGCAGTCAGGTACAGAGCCCTGGACACAGGCTTCGTCTTCTTTAAAAGATGCCAAACAGCAGCACAGGCTGGGTGTCCAGGTACACAGCTAACCATCCCCAGAGAGGTTCACCTGCACTTCCAAAGTTGTTTTGTTTTGTTTTGTTTTTTTAAGAAATCTTGAATTATTTGGTGAAGACTGTTGAGCCAAGGAGCAGAAACATCTGTGTGCCCCTCCCCCTCGTCCCTTCTTTGTTCCTCTCTTTGAGCTGGGTCCAATGGAGAAGCATTGTAAGGTGCCCCTGCTGGGTCTACAAGGCCCCTTTTCGGTTCAATTAATGAGCCATAAATAACCCAATGAAGGTGTCAACAAAGAGGGTAATTTATCATACCTTGTCAGGAGGGCGAGCCTTGCGAGGCAAACGCTCATTCACCGTCTGGTGCAACATGTTAAGATTTATTCCTGGCCAGGTCCCTCCTCCTCCCGGCCCCCCTCCCCCAGACCAAAATTTATCTTCCGCAGGAATCCTCACAGGTGTGCTGCTTTGACAAATAAGCTATGAAGTCCGGTATTCATCACTGGCTGGTCTTTGTGGGGATGAAGGCAGTAGGAAATAAATTTATTTTAGAGAGAAGGTGCTTGTGATTCAAACACGCTCAAGGGGAACAGCGAGGTTATTTCCAGCCTCCTGGTTCTGCAAGAGGAGAGAGGGAGATAATGCTCGCACAGCCTCTTTCTCCATCATTTACTGCTCGATGGAAGCGGAGCCAGGACTTGACTGAGCTGGAACCCTTAGCTGCCAGTCTGGACGCTCCAGTCACCTACTCTGGGGAGACGGTGGGCTGGGAAATCTTATGCTGGAGTGCAAAGTGATACATGAAAGTTCAGATGCTCGGAACTGCCGGACCAGGAGGTTTCCCAGCTTCGCTACTCAACTTCTGCCTTGCCTTGGAGCACTGAAATGTGAGTTTGCATAACAGCCACCTGGGGGTGCTTGTTAAAACGCAGCTTCCCAGTTCCTCCACCCACTAGAAGTTCTGATTCAGGAAGTGAAGGGAGGGACCCAGGAATCTGTATTTTGACAAACTCTTCTTTCCTTTTGCCTTCAAGTCACTCAGAGGCATACGTGTTGAGGTATACACTTTGGATCAAGAGCTGTCGCTTGGAGTCCCCAGTGTCACCCACCTGAAAGTTCTGCTGCGACAGGAGCATTCTCTGCCTGTGCTGTCTGATACTGTAGCCAGCAGTCAGCTCATGGCTACTGAGCACCTGATGTGTGGCTAGTGTGAGAGGAGAATCTCTTCATTTGATTTAATTTTAATTACTCAAAATCTAACTGGTCACATGTGGCCAGTGGCTACCATATTGGACAGAAGGGCTCCAGCCCATCCCTCTGCATATTTGAATTCTGAAGAGGACGTACAACCTGGAAAACTCAAGATGCACGTGACAGCCGATATACCAGTCTCCTCCCACTCCCCCTGATTTGCCAGCTAATAAAATACTGCAAGCCCCCGGCGGGGGTGCCCTAGTCACTTACGAACAGGAGGAGCGGGGAACATACCCTCTGTCCTCCACTCCCAAGGTCTATACTCCTGGAGTTTAGAGAGATCCAAGCCCTGAGGCACCTGCTGTGTGGGGCTGCGGGGCTGTCTCTGAGATGAGACGTGGTCTTGGTCCCTAAGCATCAGGTCCTTCCCTTCGCAATGGACGGGGAGAAGATAAATAATTGACATAATACCAGACAGCACAGTGTGATCAATGCTCCGAGAAAGCCCTGGGTTTGCGACAGAAAACACTTACAGACACAAGGGGCCAGGCGTCTCGCGCCCCCTCGGCTCATGTTGTGAGCACTTCTGGGTGGGAGCCATGCCTTCCCCATTTTGGAATTAACGAGACAGCCTAGTAGTTAATGGTGCCCAGCTGACTGGGAGAACTCAGACTTCTGGATTCCTTCTGTGAAGTGTCCCGGGAGATGGCGCACCGTCTCTGCCATGCTGAGATGCGCTCACCCCTACCGCCACCCTTAGCATGAGTGACTGCCATCACCTGTTACCCTGCGACCAGTGAGGGTCCTGGGTCCCCGGGCCTCGCCCAGCGGCTGACACTGTGGGGCAAAGCCAGGATGTGCTCAAGTGAAACAGCCTCACATTGGCTGAGGTGAGGCCCCTACTGTCTTCCTTAAGGCTGCAAGTCAGAGGGGCAAGTGGTTCCTGAGAAGCACAAAGCGGTCTGTTTCCTGATGGTGAAAGGACACCGTGCTCTCCCTTCACAGTGATGTGAGAGGAACTTGCCACCCCCCCCCACACACACACATTTTGAAGGACAGGGGATAAAAGCCACATGGAAGGGAGGCTGGTCAGGGGTCTGAGGGGGAAATCCCACCTGGGAGAAAACTCCCCGGGGAGAGCACAGGGTGTCTCTGACTAGAGCAGCAGGAAGGTTTCAGGCCCACAGCTGGGGCCACCCAGGCCAGTCCGGGGAGGAGGCCTTGGGAGGTGGGCTGGCCCCTGGCCAGAGGCACAGCCCCCCGCCCCCGCCCCGGCTCTGGAAGGGAAGGGGCCTCTATGAGACACCCCCTCCCTACTCAAGTGCTTTCCCAAACTCGGGCCTCTATCCCTGGGGAGGCAGAACCCCGCACCCAGCTGCAGGGGAAGAGGTGGGGAGAGGAGATGCCTGGCTCGCTCTGCCAACCTCCCAGGCTCCCGGAGCCTTTCAAGTCTCCGACATTCAATTCTTTTCATCAAGTGGTATTATGTTGCCTCCAGAAAACAGGCATTTGTAGCAAAAGTTGTGTGCCTGATGCCAAGACTTCAGGCTCCCGAGTACCTTGCACTGGGCTGAAACTGCCTCTCCCTGCAGTGAGAGCGAGAGAGCGAGCTCTGCAGAACTCCTTCCAGGTCCCAGGCCACCGGCAGCTCCTCACAACCAAACGGAAGGGCAGGAAAAGAAGGGGTCTGGTCTGGCAAAACTCTCAGCCCTCTGCCCCAGCAAGTCTGCCTTATGGTGGTTACAGCTTAGACCCCAAACAGCTGCCTGAGATCTCCAGCTAAATATTCCTTTGATCAACACACCAGCTCAATGTTAGGGAGCCAGGTTAAGCCACCGTACTGACTTGGCACTCCAGCTCAGCGCCTGCTGGAAGTGAGGGTCATGCTGGGATGCTGGAGATTCAGGTCTGGAATTCACCCATAGGACCTGTTCTCATCCTGAATCCTAAAAGCAAATTCTAGAAAAATATTATTAAATCAAAAGATGTTTTCCATTTTTTAAACAATTTTTTTAATGAAGTATAGTCGGTTTTCAATGTTGTGTTAATTTCTGGTATACAGCATACTGATATCTATATCTATATCTATATCTATATCTATATCTATATCTATAGATTCGTTTTCATATTCTTTTTCATTATTGGCTATTACAAGGTACTTAAAGAAAAAAAGATCCGTTTTCCAAGAAACAAAGATCCAATGGTGGCAGTAGAGGGGCGACCAGTATTTGGAATAAGACAGCAGTACCAACGTCTTTGAATTCACCCTGAAAAACAAACCGTGGTGTCCCTCTGAGTGGAAAGATCTGATGGTATTTGAAATTTCCAAGACTACTAACAAAGGGGAAAGCTGAGAAAACCGAGACGGCAGAGTTTGCTCGAGAGGCAGTAAATAAAGACGTAAGAAACAGAGGAGGCATGAGCAGGCTTGGGCCCCGTTCCATCCCACCAGGAACCTCAGGCACGTGGCATCCAGGGCAGGACGCAGCTTTGTGAAATGTGGGCCATTCTGGACCTTCCTAAGGAACCATCAATTCTTCCAGAAGTCGTAATGGTTCATTAGTAGTTGTTCCTTCATGATTGGGGAAACTGAGACCACCCTCAGAACAAATAACTAACAGGTAAGTGAAAAAAAGAAAAGTTTCATCAGTTTATCCGTAACTGCCAAGCGCCAAGTTTCTCTGTGCAGAACAAGGAAACAAGTTCCGTGCAACAGCTCGAGATACGCAACTTGGCTTTGCCCGAAGCCATGGCACAGCGAACGTGCGGCTCCCTTCAGATCTCATGCGACCAGCCCTTTGGCGGGGTGGGTGACTGTTTGGGAAGCCTCCCAGGAAAGCTCAGCTCCTGCAAATGACTCAGTAGGTGGTTCTGAGTCAGAACCAAGCCCATGGCCCAGCCCCGTGCCAAGGCTGCCTGCCGTGGTTGAGATGCCCAGGGCTGGGCTGCCATGAGATACTGAGGACCTCTGCTGTTCATCTGCAGAGGGATGAATGCTCTTTCTAAAGAGTGACCAGAAGAGCAGCTGACATCGCTCAGTGGCCCTTCTCTTGCGCCTTCCCACCTTTCAATTCCTGGAGGGTTTTGATGGCTTTCTACTTCGGGCAACCTTTAACTGAAAATCTCACTCTTCCTTCTTACCAAGAGCTGCCAGGCTGCCTCCCAGAGTCATGAACTCGTGAACACCAAATACCTAGTTTTAGCTTCCGAGGGTTAGGACCCTGAGCCAGTCACTCACTGGAGACCTCTAGTCCTCCCCATTCTAATTTCCTTATCAGCTCAATCGTCCTCTAGCGCCATGATGATGACATCAGTCTTTTAACCTAAACTAGCCACAGGCTCCCCTGCCTAGAGCGTCCCGTCCAGACTCCTCGGCCTGGGATGCAAATTCCAATCTATCTTTCACGCCTCATCTTCCTCCACTACTCTACTCGCAGCCGATGTTCTGGGCAAACTGGAACACTCACTCTTCCCTCAGGCAAGGGCCCTTCCCACCCCTCATGCTCCGCAGGTCCCCTTCCCGAGATGCCTTCTCTTCGCCTTTTGAAATTCTGCCCACCCTTCAAGGCCCAGGTCAAATGCCACCTCCTCCCTGACGTCATCTCTTGCGAGGCCCCTTTGGTCTCATGCCACACAGTGTTGGTACTTCCCTATGGACACAGAGCACCCTGCTCTCAGCTGGCGGCCTTTGTGTGAATGCATGACCTACCTCTTCACCCAGGTGGCATGCTCCTTAAGAAAGGATGGGGGGCCAGGGGGTAGGATAGCTCATTCCTATTTCCCATTATGCCCACATATACCAGTTTGTACTAATGAACAAATGAGTGGATTCAGAAGATCTAGATGGCGCACTAAGATTATCCACAGTGTGGTACCTTGTCCCAGAGGTCACTGCACACCAGTAATAAAAGCAGCCCGGCCACAAGCTTTCCACGTGGGAAAAGGCAGAAGCCTCGATGCGATCCACTCTGTCGGCCATGCAGTGACTCTGGGGGTGTGCGCACAGAATCCCAGGAACCAGATGCGGCAGCTGCCATGAAAGGGTCCAGAGCACCTGGGCTCGCTCATTTCTCAACGTGATGAGAAGCCAACTGGAGGCTTAGAGCTGACAGTCTCTCTGGGAAAGAAACACCTACTTAACAGAGCAACACTCCAGCTCCACGCCATATGCACCAGCAGGGGCGGGTCACAGCGCCCTGCTGGCAGCCAGCCAGGTGGAGATCCAAGCTCTGCTGTGCTCCACAGGCCGCCCTGATCTGCGTTAACAAGGCTCCCGCTCCTGTGTGACCCGCCAACAAGGAGACCGGCCTCCCTCGTGCGTGGAGACCCTCCCCAAAGCTTGTGCGCCCGCCTCGTGCCGGCCCAGGGGCATCCAGATGTGTGTGGGGGTGGGGGTGGGAAGCAGGGGAAGGAAGAGTTTCTAAAGCTTTCCTTTCCACTTTCCCTCAAAAGGATCAACGTTCTCAAACTCCATCAGGGATCAGAGTCACCTCGCGGGGCTGCTAAAACAGGTTGCTGGGCTAAAATTCCAGAGCCTCTGATTCCGTGGCTGTGGGACAGGGCTTAAGACTGCCTTTCTAACCAGCTTCCTAGGTGATGCCTACGCTACGGGTGCAGAGACCACGCTTTGAGAACCACTGCTCCACGCCACCCCAAGAAAGGCCGGTGAAAGCCATGAGACATTGGACAAGAGACAGGTGACTGCCTCTCTGCCTCCAGGCTCTCCCTCATTCAGATGGGCCCCCTCCTGCACCACAGAGACCATCTCTTGGAAGGATGCATCGGCCTTCTACCATTGGCTTCACTGCCTCTTCCTCACCTATAAAATAAAACTCCAACTCCACAGCCAGGCTCCTGTTGACAAAGCTCGAACGGTGTGCCAGGCACTGTCCTAAACCCTGACACATATTAACTCATTTAATCCACATAATTCTAGGCTAGTAGGTACTATTAATATCATCGTCATTTTTGAAATAATGAAGCCCACAGTCAGCCCTCAGGAAATGTTTTCTGAATGAACGGATAAAGGGACACGCATAAGCGTTGACACCGTGTACCACAGAAGGCTGTTTCCATGCCAAGGGAAGCCATCAAAAGGTGAGCAACCGGCTGGCCAACCCGTGATTTGTTCCTGTACTCCACCAAATAACCCGTTTGCCTGCCATTGGCTGGAGAGTCTCCTCGCTGGGAGGAAAGCCAGAGTTAATCCCTCACAAAGGGTTGTTTAATAATAACCAGAAACTGGAGAAGAGCAGAAAGGAACACAATGATCCCACACAATCCGAGGAAGATGGACGGCTCAGGCTCGTGGTGCTCACAATGCCAACAAGGGCCCCTGGTGTGGCCTGAGGTTTCTTAATTTCTATTATAAAAATAGAACATGAATATGTCTCTCCTGATTATCGCCACCAAATGCACCGGCAAAAACATCTACGGATGCCTATTACTCTAATGCAACACTAATGCTCGCATTGGAACAGAAAACCAGGTCATCTTTGAAAGTCTATAAATGGACAGCCCTCTCTGTCTATTACTTATTTATGTTTCCCGCCTTTTGCTTAACCAGCCTCCAGGCCCGAACAGAAAACACATCATACATAAAGCTACCAGTAACAGATAAATAAAACATCAGACTCCAACTGGTAGCTTCATCCTTCACTGCTGTGGAGAGGGTGGCCTTCACCAGCTGGATGCTGGAAAAACGACCAGCAAAATGCAACCCTAAGAGACCAGGCAGGTCGTTCCTACGATATGCCCTCTTCCCCACAGCTATTCAGCTTTGTCCTTTCTGGAGAACCTTCCTGCTTGCTGTGGATGGAAGGTGAGGACTGCAAAGTGAGTCTGAACCCAAATCTCTTTGAGTTGGGAAAACTGAGACTGATGTTGAATTCATCACCAGCTGAAGCTGCCAGGTCACCTCCCAGGCTTTCCCTGCTGGCCTGCCCTGCAGTTTCAAAGCCTCAGGGTTCGCCAGGGTTCATACAGCTAAGGGGATGTCCACACGTGAGTGGTCTCCCTGCAAAGTTCCAGCAGAAAGACGACTATGCCAGATTCAAGCCTAATGGATGTCACTGTGGTACCCATGGCCCTGGAGGAAGCCGTTCCGGTGAAAGGAAAGTGCATCTCTGGGAAAGACATCACTTGCCTTGCTCCTTACAGTCTTCCTCATGGCTGCTCCCAACGGCCCTCTCTTAGCTAGAGCAAACTAGCTTGCGCTCAACCTGTGGAGCAGCTTCCCTGGAGAGGTCTGGTGCGATGAGCGGCACAGAGGTCTGTTTCCAGAAACAGCCTGGATGGAGAAGCAGTGGGCATCCTCATAAAAGCTTTCAGGCCTCCATCCTCTGAAGCTTCAGAAATGCGAAGCATCCAGCATCCTCCCCATCACCCTCACAGTCGTCTAGCATCTCAGATGCAGATCACAGCTGCTCTACCCAGCCCCGAAGAGCAACAGCATGGAGGAACCTATATGGACCCCTCTGCCCTTGACCAAGGGGCGGCCAAGAAACAAGCCCCTGTCTTCAATACGTCCTCTTTATCTTGTGCAGACAGGTAAATATCTCTTAGCTAGTTAGACAGGTGAGGAGTTGATACCGATGAAATGTATAAGACAGGGATTTTGGGGGGCAGGGGAAGATGGCAGAAATCTCCAGATGCCAAGGACTGTGTTTCTCAAATAAAACCATCTCAACAAATACAAAGCGCTATGTTGAGGTAGAGTGTGATTATGACAGAAAAGGAGAAACAGATCATACAGTCTATGATGGGAGCCGTGCAGGGCTTATGTTTTTCATTTGATTATAACTGTAAGCATTTACCTGCTACTGTGTGCCAGGCACTGAATGGAGTGCTTTCTGTTGGGTTACGGATAAGGAAACAGAGGCACGCCGCTGGCAAGTGGTGAAACTGGGATGAGAACCCAAAAAGTCCGACCCCAGAACGGACGGCCCCCTTCTGCTGCAAAGTCTTTCGCTGAGCTCGGAAGAGCGCCAGGCTTGGTGCTGGCATCCTCTGAACGCCTCTAGATGGTCAGCACTGAGCTTGAACGTAGCAGATGCTCAAGAGTATTTCCACTTCGATTGATTCTTATTGTTCATTTCATGACGCTTCCCTCCGGGTGAGAAAGGACTTGCCCTCATCCAACTGGAGAGCCAAGTTCTTCCAGGCTTGGGGAAATGCTGCCTCATTAAAGCCATGCGCTACCAAGCAGCACAGGAAGAGCTTATCACAGATTTCCTGAAACTGGGTGTGACCAGCAGGTTCAAAGCCTTGCTGATTCTGTTTTCAACATATTAGGGGCAGAAAATACACGATTGGCCCAGAGAGCTTATTCTTGTGGGTGATTCCTCCAAGTCCCCAAACTTCAACTTGGGTCTTGACACCACAGTAGAGTCTGGTAGCATCACAGGCAGCAAGGGGCAGCAGAGAGACTCCTGAACCACAGAGGTCTGAACTATGACAGCTGGGCTCAAGTCTCAGCCCCAGCCGATGTTACTATTGACATGACCTTGAGCAAAGCATCAAACCGCTCTGACCTTCTGAACTATGATCAGTGAAGTAGGGATGAAATCCGCAATTCAGTGTCATAAACCCACGTACTTCAGAGGTTTACAATTAGGGTCAAAAAAGACATTATATGTGCAAACACATAGGAGCATAAATAACAATGACAGTGATGGTAACTAACATGTCTTAATGGCTTCTTATGTGCTAAGAACCCCAACTAAGCGGACACTAATATCTCCACTGCTGGTGAGGAAGACAATGAGGTTTAGAGAGAAACAACTGGAAAGAGAATCTGAACCCAGGTTTTTCCAACTCGTGCATTTTCAGCAGAGTTGAAAATTGCTTCTTGGGGGCAAAGAAGATCTTACTTTTCAATGTATTCAGCAGAGATACACATACAGCACATAAAGACATACATTGTGTATCTGTGGTATTAACATTCCATGGGGAAGGCAATTAGGAGAAACAATCTCTAAAAGGGTTCCTTGGGAGGCAATAATGAAGACGAATTTGAGAAATACTTGTCTGACTTCATTCCATCATGCCATTTCCCATAATTAATAAAGATTATTATTACCAAATCATTAGGCTCCAACAATGGAAGATTGCACACCGTGTTCAAACATGGTCCCAGAGAAGGCGGTGGCCACGTTAGCTGCCACTGTGGATGGTCTAACTCAGAGGTCATAGGCAAAGAAGTAAAATACCTTCAAATTTAAATTGCAAAGGGTAAAACCTCTGCCACTCCAAATAGAAAGTTAATGCATCACTAATGCTACCCTCCCTCCACCCTCGATGGTATCTATTCAGATCAGTTTACACAACCCAGAAGAGGGAAAAACTCATTATAACGTTTTAAATAAAATACTGGGAAAAATTTAAATGATAATTTAGACATTATTATGACTCTAACGAGACCTGCCAATGGGGACATGGATTGCTCCCATTCCTTTGCTTTTGGAAAAACTGGAGATTTATGTGCAAATTCCAACTCATATCTGTAGATGACAGGAAAGGGAAACAGCCCATCCCCCGCTGATTAAATGAACTGAGCATATCCGTGCAACATGCTTCCAGCACCATGTACCAGTCCAGTCACCAGCACGGTGACACCACGTGGGTCCATTTCAATGTGCTACATACACTGCTTTCCTCCTTTTGTTCTGACTTCCTGCCTGGGCATCCCAGCCTCACTTCCCACCTTGCCCTTGGCTGGGCATCACTCACAGATGCATTCATTTTATTGTATTCAACACACAGTGACTCGACCCTCACGATGCACCAGGCACTCTTTTAACAGGGCAGTCCTGCCTCTCTTGTCTGAGGGGCCCAAGCATCTGGGCCAGCCTGACCCAAACTCCCTGCTAAGCAGGGGGTGCTGGCGAGGAAGGACTTGCAGTCATCAGAGATTCTGGTTTGTACAAATTGCCTCTGAGGCGCTCCCCTGACTGGAGCGTGGCAGGGACGCACGTGCTCACTTGTAACACGGGGCCAGGCTGGTCCTGCGGTAGCTGCGACAATCAATCCAGTTGCCATAGCGGCCGTAAGTGTTCATTTACCACTGCGCGACCTGGAGCAATAATATATTATGCTTTTCGCCAGCGGGAGCTGTGCCAGCTGCAGCACGGGGCGGCCGTGTCGACCATCAGTCACCCCTCTCCTTCACAACCTTTTGTTCCCTGCTCATTATGGTGAATTATAACAGGGGGACAGCACATTTTTCAGAAGAGTCTCTCCCGTTACACCGAAGTGCTAACTCATCCCAGGTTGTTCCAAGTCAGCTGCACTAGCCTGGGGTGCTGTCGCCCACTGGTCCTCCCTCTTCTCCCTCCCTGAGCCCTTAGGACTGGTGAAAAACAGAGCAGGTGTACTTTTCTACAAGGCAAGATAAAAACAAAAAAAACCTCAATTCCATTTACTATAAATATTGGCTACTGTGTTTTGCTGCACTCTGTCATGTCCCCGAAGGCCTGTCATGATGGTAAATTACATTACAGCGCTCTAAATAGGCCATCATGTCAACGTTGGGCCTTGGTACTGCTACTGAGATGAGTAGATCACTTTCAGAGTCACAGATGGGAGGATCAGGGGCCAACACCTCCACTGCCCCAGCAGTTTTTGAAAATGTTTCACTGTAATAGTAACGGCAAATGGTCTAAGATTAAAAAAAATTAGAAACTGGGTCAAGGTATTAGGTGACTAGGAGACATGAAGAGTGAAACTGTTGGCAAAGATTATTCCTCATAGCCACCCCACTGGAAGCAACCCAAACAGCCATCGACTGGTGAAGAGATAAATTATATCTTCAACATCCTGTACAATATGAAATACCATTCCAGCCATCAAAAGAAATGAAATATTAATACACGCAATGACACGGATGGATCTCAAAAACACGCTAAGAGAAAGACGGTGAACCCAAAAGACTAAATACCATATGACTTCATTTATATGAAATTCTAGAAAAACGCGAAATTATAGTGACAGAAATCAGATCTGTGGTTGACAGAGGCCAAGGGTGGGGAGAGGAATCTCAAAGCAAATGGGCTCAAGGGAGCTTTTTAGGGCGTGGGGACTGTTCTATAAATTAATTTTGGCGGTGGTTTTATGATTACACACAGTTACCAAAATTCATCAAACTGTATACTTCAAGCTCGTGGATTTTATTGTGAATAAATAGTACCTCAATAAATGGAAACAGAGCAAAACAAAACAAAACCCACAAGCAGATTGTTGCACAGGAGGAAAGGTCAGGGCAATTGCTCTTATGTGACAGAAGACCTATAAGAGAACTGGTACTCGATAAGGGGTTAATATCCAAAATATATAAACTGCTCACATGACTCAGTATCAATAAAACAAAAAATCCAATTAAGAAATCGCCAGGAGACTTGAACAGACATTTTTCCAAAGAAGACACATACAGATGGCCAACAGGCACATGAAAAGATGCTCAACATTGCTAATCATCAGAGAAGTGCAAATCAAAACCACAGTGAGGTATCACCTCATGCCTGTCAGAATGGCTATCCTCAAATCACAAATAACAAATGAGGAGAGGATGTAGAGAAAAGGGGACCCTCGTACACTGTTGGTGGGAATGTAAACTGGTGCAGCCACTATGGAGAACAGTATGGAGGCTCCTTAAAAAACTAAAAACAGAACTATCATATGATTCAGCAATTCCATTCCTGGGTATATACTTGAAGAAAACAAAACCACTAATTCAAAAAGATACACGCACCACAGTGTTCACAGCAGAATTACTTTCAGTAGCCATGAAACGGAAGCAACCTAAGTGTCCACTGACAGATCAATGAAGAAGGAAGACATGATGGATATATGGGATGCAATACTACTCAGCCGTAACAAAGAATAAAAGTTTGCTGTTTCCAACACCATGGATGAACGTAGAAGATAGTATGTTTAGTGAAGTAAGTCAGACAGAGAAAAAACAACACTGTACGTTATCACTTATATATGGGATCTAAAAAGTAAAACAACAAAAAAACACGAATGAATGTAACAAAACAGAAACAGACTCACAGATGTGAAGAACAAGCTAGCGGTTACCAGTGGGGAGAGGGAATGGGGGTAAGGAATTAAGAGGTACTAACTAGTAGGTAAAAAATAAGCAACAAGGATGGCATATGGAATATAGCTAATATTTTATAATAACTTTAAACGAAGTATAATCTATAAAAATATTGAATCACTATGTTGTACACCTGAAACTAATATAATTTTGTAGATCAACTACACTTCAAAAAAAAAAAGCAAGCAAGAAAGCAAGCATCAGTATTGTGTAGGAAAATGAGTTATGCTCATTAGGTAAAAATGAACAAGCCAAACTTATGGGCCTAAACTTGCAGGGAACAAACACTTCATAATCCCTGTGGTATGACGATCAACCACACAGAACACCGCTGTGATGGAAAGGTCCTGTCAGCTTCAGTTTAACTTCTGGTTAATTCAAGCTGGATCTAAAAGGGACTAAAGTGATGGCGTGAATAATCACCCACGGTGTGGTCTCGGGAAAGTGGTCTCACCTGCCTGGACCTCAGGTTCCTTGTCTTTAAAAGTGAAGGATTGGGACATAATGGCTGTTAAAGCTTTAAAATGGTACAGTTGTGCCATTTAGCCCTTGGGGTCTTCCCCACCTTGCAGCTAAATCTGGCTAGTCCCAATGTGGGCACTTTGTAGAATGGGGTAAAGGGCTTACAGCACTCGGGGGTGCCACAGTCCACAGTGGACCCTAATAATGAGACACCTCGAGGCTGACCTCCCTACTTGGACACAGTAGCCAGATTCTATTGTGTTTTCACCAAGAGGTGTTCTTGGAAGATCTCCAGTGACTTATCTACTTTATTTTTAGTTCCTTGGCGAGTGCTTACTTTGTCGTCCAAGAAAACTTTTAGATCTCAAGACGAGAAATTTTTTAATCTCACGTTTTCATGCAGCTATGACTCATACAGCACATTCACGGTAAACCAAGACCCTCCCCTCTTTTCACTGATCTATCTTCTTCATCTCTTCAAAGAGCCTTGAAGTAAGGAAAGACTTTACATATTTGCCCTTGAATAGAAAAGATGTGAGAACCTGATGCTGGCGACTAGTGTGACAGTTCTTACCAGGAAAAGAGATTTCAAAAGCAGAGCTTTTTACAAAGCTCATTGTTGATGTTCGCATCACCCACCAGTGCAGGGAGCAGGTAAATCTCCTATGTTATAAAACCTGCCAAGTCTTCGAGCAAACTCTCCTTTCTATAACGTTGACTGAAAACTTAATCCGTAACATTTGGAGAAGACTCCTCTTCATTTTCTGAAACCTTTTTGTTGCTGTTGTTGTTGTTGTTTTGTTTTTTACTTAATAGATTTGGCTGAAAACCGAAATCTCAGCAAAAGCCATAGCTGATCATAAAACTAACCACGGACCCCCTAGTAATGGTCAGGTGCTCAGCAGACAGTAGATCTTTCAAACCTTACAACTGAACGTGGAAACTGAGTCCTAGTGAGTTCTTGCCACAAGCCCAAGGCAACCCAGCTTGTCAGCAGCAGGACTGGGGATTCCTCCCATGTCGGACCAAATCCAGATTCAACGTTCTTCCCTCTACCTGTCTTCAAATCCAGCAGCCGGCCTTCAGTTTACGCTTCTATTCTCAAGGCTCATTAGGTGTGTTATGCAAGACACTCGGCAATTATTTGCCCATGTTGGCGTTTCTCGTGTCTTGTACTTTGCTTCACATTAGCGATGTGGCCTCGGGCACACATTCCTGGGAGCACTCATTCATGAGTGACCGGTAATCAGTTCCTAAGATGATCGCTTGAAAGACATTTCCTGCTACCAATGATGCTTACAGCTCAGTTGCTAGAACGCTGTGTGCCTGTTACGTGCACCTACGTACCAACGTTTCGTTTTTCCTTTAACCCGGATCTCCCTATCCTCCTTCAAAACATCATCTTTACGTTTACGTGCAAAAGTGGTAACAGAGACAGACACTGGGATGGGGGTTCGGAGGACGCAGGCAGCTGAGCGTAACAAGAGGGAAAAAGATGCACAAACTCACAGCTCCAAGGCTGGCACTTCCTGCCCTTACATATTATGGAACAAACTAGGCTAATAATATTATCAAGCCCACGAAGCCCTGAGAGTCAAAATAGCAGCTCAGATTTATCAGATTCTCTTCTCTACCCTTGAAGAATGGTTGAATAACAACTTCCTATTTTAACATGCAGTCTCTTCTGCAGTTGCTTCACCTAAGCCAGGAAAACCGGGACAGGGTACCTGTCTTCATCTTTGCTTCCCTTGTGTATGAATCCACGTCTAAGCAGCTACCTACACACAGCGTTTTCTTATTGTGAGACCTGCTAGTGGTGCAAAAAGGTGACTTTGCTACAATGTTATGGGGAAACCTGGACTGCCAAGTTCTGCGGGTCACTATAAAAGTGGACTGCCATTCATCTGGAGGAAGCTCTGATTCGAAAAGATGCCTGCACCCCACTGATCAGAGCAGTGCTATTTATAATAGCCAAGATAAGGAAGCAACCTACGTGTTCATCAATAGATGACAGGATAAAGAAAGTTGTGTAAAGAAAGTTTTACATATACACACACACACACACACACACACACATATATATCAGCCATAAAAAAGAAAAAAATAATGCCATTTGCAGCAACATGGATGGACTTGGAGATTGTCTTACTAAATGAAGTAAGCCAGAAGGAGAAAGAAAAATACCATATGACATCACTTATATGTGGAATCTAAATAAATAAAAAAAAAACCAAATGAACTTATTTACAAAACAGAAACAGACTCGCGTATAGAGAGAACAAACTTACGGTTACCAGAGGGGAAGGGGGTGGGAAAGGATAAATTGGGAGTTCGAGATTTGCAGATACTAACTAGTATATATATAAAATAGACAAATAACAAGTTCATACCATATAGCACAGGGAACTGTATTCAATTATCTTGTAGTAACCTATAACGGCAAAGAATATGAAAACAAACATGTATATGTATATGTATATGTATATGTATATGTATATGTATATGTATGTGTATATGTATGATTGAAACCTTACGATGCTGTACTCCAGAAATTGACACAACATTGTAAACTGATCATACTTCAATTTTTAAAAAATGAAAAAAAAAACTGGACTACTGGGTTTAGAGTTTAACTCTTCACATTTCTTATATCCTTCACATGTTAAATTAGCTTGAAATATCATCGGTGATCGTTTTCCATCTTGTCCTGGCTCTTGCAGTCACTCTTCCAAAATGCTCTTGTTCTTTGCTATAATCAAGGTCACACTTAAAAAAGGCTATTACTTCTTGATCGGAGTTCCAGGATGATAATGTTTTCAGTATGGAGGTTCAGCCACTGTTCCAGAGGACTGGACCAGTGACGGGAAGACCGAGGGTCTCGGCCCAGCATGAGTTCTATTCTCCACACATCGCCTCTTTGCAGCTGGCGATCTAGGGGGCCGGGCAGGAGGGTCTGTAACATGAGGATAAACATAACACTCCTACTAGCTAAACAAACCATAAAACAGACTGCCTTTGCCACGGTCGGCTGGCCGACCATCACGGTGAAGGGAAAACCACACACACACCCCCCACACGAGGTCATCCAGCTGTCAGAGACCCTATAAAGTGAAGAACTGCAACATGGGCTGAACATGAGATGCACCTGGGGGGCTCTAAAAATTCCTCACGCCCAGCCTTCCCCACTCCCATTCCCCAGGAGTCTGATTTAACTGGTCTGAGATGGGGCTTAAGCGCCAATATTATTTAAAAGCCCCAGGAGATTCTCACGTACAACTAAGGCTAGACTCCCTACTCCAAACCCCACCAGCCTCAGGGAACCGAGCACCAGGAACCTGGCACAAACTGCTTAACGGACAGTTGCAGGGAGGAAAACCGCCAGTGTGTGCCTGGGAGCAGCCCGTTCCAAATTCCTGAATGGTACCTCCCACACTCCCGGAGGGCAGGAAACCCTTTCCAGTGACTGTCCCTGCAGAAGACAAGAAGTCTGCCAGCAACAAGAGTAACACTTGAATTGCAGGCCAGACCCATGGCTGAGATGCTACTTGCCCAGCGGGATCTGAACTCCCACTGGCAGGGACCTGGGTTTAGCAACAGGCCGAGATACAGTCATGTCAGGGTTTCCACAGGGTCCACGGCTTGGAGGTGGGACAGGTGCTGGAGATGAGCAAAATAAACCGGCTGTAAGGACAACAACAAAAGCAAACGGCTGACTTTGCTTTGAGAACAGAAAAAGCCAGCAGTTGGTTGGCTTAAGAGCAGAGGGGAGGAGGGCTATCGCTGAACATCCCCAGCACGTCCAGCGCTTTGGGGCTGGAATGGAGAGAGAAGCTATAAAGTAGCATTTCCTTCCCCAGTCTCTCTGGAAATCCAAAATCACGATCATAGAAGCCGTTCATGTCAAGGGGAGGGGAAAACAGGGACTCTCATCTCTTCTCTGAGGGAGGTCTGTATTCCCAGCTCCTGCTGGAAGGAGCTAGGCAGTGCTGAGTTGACACCTCCGGGGCAGAGCAGAACGCACGCTTCTTACAAGCAGGTGGGTGGTGCCAACTGGCCAGCACCGGGGGCTGGACCGCGTCCAGGAGACTGTGCTTGCCTGAGCTCCTGTCAGGCGAGACGCTGTTGTAATACTGTGGCTGCTGCGGACAAGGAGGTGAGGGAGAGGATGAGGCTCTCCAGGCTACGACTCTACAACTGCCAAGAACAGAGCTTGCTAGGAGAAATAAGGCTTCTTACTGTTAGGGGAGAAAAGGGGCTCTTTTTCCAAATCCCTTCCATTTAACCCCCTCTCCGTGCCCCCAACATGCACAGAAAGACGTTCCATCAAAAACTGGTAGTAGAAATAAAGGGATACCATCACAGCTATATTTTGGAGAAGGGAAAATAACGTTCAGGCGAGGGGCATCTCCTTGGTAAACCCAAGACAGTTCACATCGGTGCATGTGTTTGCCTATTACAGACCATGTGGTGAGACCTGAGATCACGAGGTCACCCGGGCTTGTGGGAAGGCCAGGACCACCTAAAGTCACCCAACTGGCCTGAAGAGCCAGAGGCAAACCAGGCTAGAGGCCGGCTTTCCATCCATGAGATGAACTGGGTCTGCTTCCTGCCCTCTTTGCCCAGGTAATGGTGGCCACGAGTTCTCCCGGCAGGTGGACACTCTGAAGGTCAGGGGTGTGGCAGGATCCCCGCCTCAAGCCACCAGGCTCACCCTAAGATTCAGGTAAGTCTGGAGGAGATGTGACATCTGGTGTCAGGTCTGTGCAGGTGGGACCAAGGAGCCTCCAGGAACAAGGTGCAATCTAGGCAGAGAGTGAACCAAAATGCCTCTTTCTAAATCACAGAGAACGGATCAAAGGGAGGGGCGATTCTGAGTGGAACACAGCATCCCTCTTCCCAGCTGTCCTGTGTCTCAAGGCAGAACAGCTGCCATCGCAGGGGTGATGGCAAACAAAATGAAATAAAAAAGAGCTATTTCCCCCCAAAACATGGGTAGCCGGTGGCACCTCGTGGGCACAAGAGCATCCTGGCTGCTTTGCTGCATGCGCCTCAGCAGAGGGAGCTGGTACCTAAGAGAGGGTATTGGCAGGAGGTGCAGCATTGATGGCACCTTGACCGGCAGGACACGGGACCTCAGGTCCTTTGGGGCAGCTCTCTGTGGGCATGAAAAGTGGCACCAATGCTATCAACAGGCAGCAGCACCACTACCCATGGGCATCTCTGGCAGTGAGTGACGCTCTCCTTGGGTACTCAGTCCAAGCTGCTGTTCTCAGCATCAGCAGATTCAGAAGATGTCACTGCTAAGAGCCACAAGGAACACGAAGGCAGCTCAGATGGCACTGAGTCACCTGAGATTTGCCCTGAGACTCCCAAATTATTTACACTGATATTTGGGAAGGGGAGAGATTAAAGTTCTTTCCAGAATTGCTAGGAACAAAACTATCCAGTGAACTTAATTTTTTTTTATTCCCAGGCAAATATGATTCAAGAAGTGTACGTTATAAGAATAAAAGAATAAAAATAAAACTGAATAGAAAAATTTCTCTGCTTTTTCTTATGATGCAAATGCAAGGCACCATCCATTTACAAGAAACAAAAATGATTTTTTCTCCTCTCCACTCCAAAATGCCAATATGTATAAATGAGTTATAGGACTCACTTCTGGAAGGCAAAATACTCTCCATGGTTCATTTCCTCAGTCACTCAACAAAGAGTAAGTTTGTAAGTAAAATAGATGAAGTTCCCAGCTAGTGCTAGCCTCTGTCGGGGATAAAGAACAACAATACTTAATTTACGTCAGACATTTTAACGTATGCAACCTCATTTAATCCTTATGACCCTACAGTGACAAGCCCTGCTTATTCCCATTTTAAAGCTGGGAAAACTGAGGCTTGGGGAAGTTAAGCGGCTTAGCCAACATCATACAAATATTAAGGGGCAGAACCAGCTCACACACTGGGATCTTCCAATTCTAGCTCGAGATTCTTGCCATCCCCTCAAAAAAATCCCCCATGTGGAGCACAAAAAAATATGACCCCACTCCCTGCTTTCAAGGAGCCATGAGACCCAAACCCAGGGAATAACTAGAGACTAGAACCTGGTTCTGCCTTGTCCTGGTCCCCAAGGATGGGTGCCAAAGGGAGTGATCTCGTAACTCAGGCAGGAAGATCTCGGTGAAGGTTGGAGTTGTCGGAGAGCTGTGCCAGAGACTGTGAGATGTGAGGACCTGAATAAGTAAACCCAAAACAGGCAGGGGTGAGGCGAAGTGTATTCTGAGCAGTGAATGAGAAGAAGTAAGACCTGCCTTTCTAAGCTGAAGCAGAGTGATGGAATGCAGCACTGTCAGTGGTGGCCAGTCACTCATGCTCTCCTTCGCCAACATGTCCAAAGCACGAGTGTGTGCCAGGCACTCGGCTGCACCCAGGAGGACACGTACACCTCAGCTGCGGTCTCTCCCTCAAAAAGCTCACAGCCTAACTTGGTGAAGCGGCTGAACCGCATGCGATCCCCAGGCCAGCCAAATTGTCTCCTATTCTCCGCAATGAAAACATCGCAAGTTCCCAGTCCAAATCTTACTTGGCTTCTGAAGTCAGGCTGTTTATCAGCCCTGACTCACAGAGATAACACCTCTCAATATAGAGCGAGAGGGGGGAAATTCAGCTTGTAAAAATAAATTGCTCAAACAGAGTTCCTTCACTGCTTAACTCGGTACCCAGGATCACGCAGTCAGGGGAACGCATGAAGCTCTGGACTTCATGGCCGGCGCAGCTGCTCTGAGTGGGAACACAAAACATCAATGCAGAGACCTTGCCACTTCTGCTCTCACTGTCGCAGCCTCATCTGAACTCTGGTGCGGGACGCTCTGTTGCAGGATGCAGGGAACAGATGAAGGCGATGCTGCGGAACCCTCTCCTTGGCACCTGGTGTCTTGCCACAGATCCCAGAGTGGGCTGTCAGAAACGGCATCAGCACACTTGTACCAATCGTTGGCATTGTATTTTCCACTCTGCAGCGCCTTACGTCTTTATCTGCACTAGGTTTATAAGTGAAATCAACTGATAAAGCTTCAATTTCATACCATCTGTTATGTGTCACAAACACTGGTTGTGCAAAAGGGATGAGAAAAATCTTCTAAGACTCTGGAAACTTTCAGAACAGTTGTAAGCTCTGGAGGCTAGACAGTAAATCTTAAAGAGCCTTTGGATGTACTCAAAGGGAAACTTCCCATTACCGTAAGGTCAGGACTCCCAGTCTCTCTATACATGGATGGTGAACACCTCTGTTCTGTTCAAGTATGTTTTGGGAGGAAGGTTCTGATTTGGTCCCCAGTGGGCCTGGTATCCATCACCTATGGACCTAAATGCATTGGGGTTTTGCTGGATTTAACAAAAGTGAAAACAGCCTGGAGCCAAAAATTCCAGGGGAAATCCTCTTCAACCTCCCAGTGTCAGGAGAAATACCACTTCTCCTTGAATACCTTCCGGGATCAAGCCCCAGGCAGAAGTAATTAATTCTCGGGAGCCATGCGAGCACCATGCAGGTCTAAATCAGCTCCCACCACACTCTGAGCTGAACGGGGACCTCCGTGAGGACAGGGACCTTGTTTCTCTTCACAGCCAACCAGTAACTGGCAGATGTTAATTGGACAGGGAATTATGGAGGAAAACTGGGCATTTTTCTCTGGTTGTCTCTTGTGTTGACCTATCTTATTTATGTGGGTTTTACATCTTTCTAAAGACAATTTAATTTATATGTATTATTATTATTTTTAAATCTATATTATTCAATTTTATTCCCCGCTCCCCCCTCTTGGACCACCACTCTTTTTTTTAAGTAGAGTCGGTTTATAATGTGTTAATTTCTGGTATACAGCATAGTGATTCAGTTATACATATATACGTATGTGTGTGTGTGTGTGTGTGTGTGTGTATATATATATATTCCTTTTCATTATAGGCTATTACAAGGTATTGAATGTAGTTCTCTGTGTATATGTATTATTTTAAATTGCTGGAATTTCAGATTCAGAACTGAAAACATTGTATTAAACAATACACGCAGAACATTCAGCATGTCAGTTGTACAGTAAGTGTTCAATACATGTTAGCTGTTGTACTGTTACCACATATAAATTTAGCTGGACATTGACTTTGTGCCTTTAACATTCTGGTCCTAACTGTCATGCAAGTATTTTTTAAAAGATGCTAAATATTCTCGGGAATTCGACATGAAACAAGAACTCACATTTATACAGTGGGGAAAATTTGATAAACTATGTTTACGAAGTTTCAACCGTGGGGTTTTGCTGGTGAAGAAACAGAGGTTCAGCCAGTGTTAAGTGTTTCACTCAAGGCCACAGAGCCAGGGTGGGCCCGAAGGAGGTCTCAGACCAAACCAAGCTGTCTGACTTCCAATCTGACATCCCAGCGCCTCTTCGGTTCTTCCCTAAAGCATTCTAAACAAGTTTTTCAGTTTATCCATTTTGTTTATTCCACTGAGAAAAGAACAGTTTACATATATACGCACTCCAAAGGGGCCAGATGACGTCTAAAATTGCAAGGATGGTAGGCAAAGCTTTTATGTTATTGAAAACAGAAAATCACAAACAACATTGTAATCACCGGCACAATTTTACACAAGATTGCTTTACCTGGTTTTGTTTTCCTTTCTTGTTAGATAATTTCACCAGCAGGTTTGTAACAAAGAAGAAGCAGGGAAAGGAAAGAGTCTCTCCCTGGAAATTTAATAGCATTATGCTCAGTGATGAATAAAAGTACTTCTCTTATTTTGATCAGGACTTGCCCACAGTATGAACTCGATAAATGCTCGTTCAATCGAATTATTATTACAATAGCTTGTTGCTTTTTTTCCACTGGGCAATAATAACTTTCATTTATATAATGCTTTTCAGCTTACAAAGCACATTCTTCATGTATTCCCATTTCATTCTCACAGCTATTCCAAAAGGTAGATATTAATTTCTTCATTTTTACCAATCAGGGAGCAGAGGCCCAGGTAAGTTAGATAATTTGCCGAAGGTCAAAACTGCTCACAAGGTGTTGGCTTGTTAGGAAACAAAGACAATTTAGGAAAAGACTGGTGTTTCGTGGGGAGGAGGTATAGCAGAGTGGTTAAGAGTTTGGGCTGTGAAGAAGTCAGCCTGCCTTGGTTCAAATGGCATCCCTGCTCAAATCGCACACTTAGTGCCTCGGTCTCCTGCGAGAGTTGAAAATAACACCAGCTACTGTGGGGTGGGTGAGTTTGTAGGATGCCTTGGTTACAGCACTTGGCATTTACTGAAAACCCATTTTAAGGACTCAATACATAGTAGTTGCTATTGTTATTCTGTCTCCCTTTCTGTCCTGGGAAAGGTACTTCAGTAGGTCCCACCATGCCTTCAATGATCAAACACTGCATTATCTAGTTGGTCACAAACCGCAGAAGAGGCTGTGAGTCAGGGGCATGGGTCTGGGTGTGAGTCCTGGTTCTGCCCTTTATCAGCTACAAGATCATGAGAACGTCTGTAACCTTTCTGGGCCGATCTCTGCTATGAAATGGGACCACGACTCTAGACCTATCAGCCTCGCAGTGTCGTCACAGGAAGTCGAGGGAGATTTAAAGGGAAAGCACTGCATAGTGTATCGGGTGTCATGCAGATTCCTTCCTTCCTTCATCATCCAGCCGTCCATTCATTCACTCACTCATTCACAGCCATGCGGAGTGCCAAGCACGGTGCTAAACAGTTCTGATTCCAAGACGCTTCAGGATGGCGGAGAAGACAGACGTGCAAAATGGCAAGTGACTACACTATGCTACTAATCCAAGTGAGGTATTATTACGATGTGCCTATGACTGAGATGGACCCCGTGGGGGCTCTAAGCGCGCTTTAAAAATGTGAGCGCAGCCTACAGTCCTGATGGGGAGCAAAGCCTAACATCCTCTCAGCACTCACATCTAGGAACTTGGCTGAGGAAGGCAGGTGAGGACCCCACGCTGCCTGTCCCCTCTCTGCTGGGAGGAGGCACTAGGATGCAGGAGGTGTCTGTAGCTCCGGTCCCTTCAGTCCTGTGACACCATCTAACTCCTTGGCCCCTTCTCCCAGCAATGCAGTGGGGACACCCGATGTCCCCGAATTTGCTGTAGTTCAAGTAGACTCTTACTGAAGACTTACTACGTGTCAGCCTTCGTGTCTGCTGAACAGAGATGGAAAAGACAGTTTCTCAGGCCCTGAAGGGGCTGCAGTTCAGTAGGGCAGCCAGACTCCCATATTAATTATTCCAGAATTAGGCACTCACGGATGAGATCCAGGAAGCAAAGGGCTCATGTTAAAATGGTGAAAGGCCCCTTGGCCCACCTGGAGGTCTGAGAAGGCTTCCTGGAGGAGGTGACACTTGACCTCAGTATTAAAGGGGAAGAGTTAGTTAGGTGGAAAGAAAATGGTTGGGGGTGGTTATGACAGAAAAGGGAAAAACAAAAACAAAAGGTAGAAACTATCCTGAAAGAGATCCACTTATCCCAGAGAACTGCTACCTTTTCCTCGCAAGTATAAATACTTGGTCTCAAAATATAATCACATTATGTCACCTACTTTTCATGGTTTGTCTTATAAGGAGCTTTGTAAACATAACTAATATTTGAAATTATCTGTGAGGTCTGTTTGATTTTCAGAGTCGCCACCTTTCATTTTCCTGAACCAAAATACCCCGAGAAGGGAAGAATTAGTGATCCGCTTTGATTTAATGTCTCCTTTGAAATAGTTCATCTACTTTATTTCTCCAATTGGATAAATAAATTATTCAGAACCCTGACTATGGGAGCATGCAGATCTGAAGTCTGAGCCAGAATACTGGTGGTCAAAGGCTTCTATCTCATTACAGAAGATGTTTGATATAAATATTAATTTTCCTAAAGTGGTGATGACAGAGATTTCATACAAAGGATGTTCATACTGGATTAAACATCAGACTCGAATTACCTGAGCCGTCACATGTATGGAGCATCAAATTCCATTTGATCCTGATAAGAAGCTGCCCTGGAGAGTCATTCTGGATTTAGCAGGCTCATGTGGTCCACGGCCCCTTTACCAAAACATATGACTATCGAAAATATTACCGTGACCTAATTGCCTTGGTGAGAGGCGGGGAAAGAGGGAAGTAAAATTGTATAATTTGCCTACATAGTATAAATTCTGCTGCAATAAACAACTTTTTATTAATTGCCTAGTGTAAGTCCAATATGTTCGTTCTATGATACCTTACAGTACTGCATCTTCCCGAACCCTTCCTTCCTCCCCCCAGAGAAAAGAGAATCACGGTAGGAATAAACGTCATACTCAAGGTCAGGTAACTGGGATTCAGTGATGGCTGTTGTGAGAATAAATGAGATAAAACATACGTTGAACGTTTAGGATGGCGATGGAGACGGCCACTGCCGTCATCAGGAAAGTCTAACTCAGCAACGTCCCCAAAATGTGTCACTTGGAAAAGGTACTATGGGGGAAGAAGGGTCCTGATGGTTGGTAGGATGGCACAAACCTAGATGTCCGCTCAGCAGGTCTGCAGAGCAACTTGGCGCGGGCACACTCGGAGGCGGCTGGCAAGACCTCAGAGAGGCACCAGCTCTCACCTTTCTGGGCCACATGTGCCAGATTCTCTCCCAACCAACCAGAATATCACAATTCTTCAGACACTGCTGACGTCTGCAAACTGGCACCGAGTTAAACCTGTACCTGCTAACAGATCCTGTAGACATGTTCCAAAGCGAATTATGGGCAGGGTCTTGGACCAGGATCACTAGCCTGTGTAGCACAGACATTGCTGTTAGGCACTTTTGCACAAAAGGGATAGAAATTGTGTTCCTTTTCTTTCCCAATGTCTATGAGACAGAGAACTGTATTAGATATTCTGTGGCTATTTGTCTCTGTGTAACAGAGAAAGTGGCCAATGGAAATGGGGGCCCAAAGAGGTCAGCGAAAATATTTTTTAAAAATATTGTCTCCCTGAAACATTCAGAAAATCGCAGTTGAAGTGGGCAGCTTAGCCTGCCTCATTTGAATTCTGGAACGCTGAAGGAGAGGCTCGGGAGCTCTGGGCTTGAGTCCTAGTTCAACCGTGAACTTGACAGTGACTTTGTTCCAATTCCCTCATCTGTAAACAAAGGTATCAGACAAAATCAGAGCGTCCTGAAACTCCACAGAACACGAATGCTGGGAGATACTTCCAGAAGCCTTAGCATAAAAGGATTCTTTACAAAAATAAAAAAACAAGAATGCGACAACAAGACTCCATAAACAGGGCTACCATTTACACCCCTTTCTTGGAGTGTCCCAATGCTAATGGCAGCGCATTAAAGATTCTGAAATTCCTGATGGAAACAGACCCGTTATTGTTCTTCAAGCCACCATTTCCAAGCTCAGTGGACCGTGACACATAATGTCTTTACACGTCTTAGGCAACTGGTAGGACCCACTTCTAGAAACACTGGATTACATGATCCTGAAGGTTCCTTCTGCTGCTGGATCCCATGATCCTCTAGAGAAGGTTTCATTTTGCCACGGAGGTTTATGGTAGAGACGCGTGACCTGTGAACATCTCTCTCAATTCCTCTCCCATCCAACACCTAAGACCTCATCATCACCCATTGCTGGGTTTGGAAATGGGAGGCAGGGAGCTCGCCCTCCGAGAGGCTGCCCTCTATACGTCCCTGCAGCTAACTGGGACTGTAAAACTTTCCTCCGAAGTTCCCAAAGTCCATGGAAATAGGACTTTTTGTGTTGAAAAGTAAGACCTGAGGTTTTAGATACGTCTTCCTAGTTGATGGAGCCACTTGGCTTCATAGCCCTCTCATTGCTACAAACACTAGGATAGTTGAGACCCCTTTCCACCCCAAAGTTACATGACTTCATAGAGACAAGCTGATAGAAACATTCTTGACTTTATCATAAAATCATCAGCTTACGGCTGATTCTTTTAACAAGCACGTCCCTCTTAGGACATCCCTGTGGCCAGGGTAGCTGCCAGAAGCAAATATGCTAGTGTTTTCTCAGTCCTCCTGAAGGGGGGTGACCCTCTTAGGAAGCAGAGGCTGGGGCTGCCGTGGCCCGTTAAGTATGCACTGATTTAGGTCACACATTTGTGCCCCTGATTAAAAATAAAACACCACTAGGAAAATTGTCTGGGTGATACTCTGGGCCACTGGGATGTCGGATTAGATGCCTGCCCAGGTGATCTAATGATGGGGGCAGGGACTGGAGATTTAGATGACTAGGAAGAATGAGCTGCTGACACATGAGTTTTCCCTTGAAATTCATTTTCACTATGACATGCACACACATACACAAAAACTAAAAACATCTCCTCCTTTCTTTCTGCACAAAGTCCAGATTCCTCTGGATGAATTTCATGGCCCCTCAAAGGCTGGCTTCACTTGATTTCTGCCGCTTACAATGCATTCCCCCCACTCTGGACAGTCTTGCTCTTTGCTCTCCCACAAGCTTTGTATCTCCATCATTATGGCCACTGTTTAGCTCTGTGCTTTCCACATGTCATTTCAGGTACTCCTCAAAGCCACCCTGAGAGACAGATACTGTTACCATCATTTAACAGTTAGGGAAACTGAGGGACAGAGAGGTTAAGGAACTCGCCCAAGGTCACACAGCTAGGAAGACGTAAAGGTGGAATTTAAGCCCAAGTCATCTGTGACCAAAGTCATCACTCTTAACTACCAGTTTACGGAGGCTACGTTCATCTTGTCATTTTCTCCAACTCTGATCAAGCCGTTAAGGTCAAGAGCAAATCCCGCCCCCTTTGTGAAGCACGCCCTCAGCCCCCCTGGCGGGCTTTCCCCCCGATTTGCCTCACTGTCTCACTCACCATCTTTTTCTCATGTTGTGTGATGCCAATTTGTGTGTGAATGGCTTCTGACCTGACTGTGAGGATCCTGAAGTCAGGGGCCAGGCAAAGTGTGATGTCTGCATCAACAATGCCCTGCGTAGTATTAGGTGCACGGTGTGGCAGGCTCTAAAAGAAACCTGCTCACAGATGAATTCTCTGATGGCCTTCTGGAGGCACCAGAGCATCTCAATCTCCCCATTCCTACGCCACAGACACACCTGGCCCTGGAAGCCAAGAGCCACAAGGAAAGAAATACAACTTAACAAGGAGAAACAGTTGATCACCCAATGACGTACATGACAGACACTTGAAAATCAAGTGCCGATCCAAAGAAGCAACCGCTTTTGTGTCCTCATGAGCATCGGAGCGGCTCCTTTACATCTGGCCTAGGATGTGAACGGGCAGGTGCCTCTTCCCTTTGAGAGACGTCTCTGGCTATGAACGGGCCACAGGCAAGAAGGAGGCAGGAAGGGGAAGAAGCCATTATGGTTTTAATGGTTTAATCCGCGGATATATGTTGTCAGGCCGGCCAGCCTCCAGGAGCACTGAGAACCGCCAGCTCAAGCCAACACAAGCACACGCTAAGCTGACGGGCAGCGTAACAAGACGCAGGTTGTATAACCGAAGGAAAGCGCAAAGCCCTCCGCAGATTCAGGCTCCCTGGCGTCCCAGCCTGAAAGCAGTAAATGATACAGGCACCGTGTGCACGGGTTTAGATGCACATATGTGGAAGTTCTGCACATAAGGATGTGGAAACGTGCTGGAGCAGGGACTTTGTTTGGCACAAAGCACCAGCCGCAGATGCGAGGGTCCTTCTGGGATGTGGAAAGGGGCCCCGATTCTGACCAAACACAGCTTTCTCCTTACTGTTGGTCACAAGCCTGGAGGGTGTGAGCGCCCTGCTTTGAATTCTGAGTGCCTCTGCCTTCCTGGAAGTTTTTCAGCTGGGCTTTCTCTTTAATGCCTTCAATTATATTCCCAAGCACCTCGACCCAGAAGCCACAAGAGTCTGGCATTTCCTGGACCATCTAGAAAATGACCTGGCAGCAGACTGAGCATTAGCCTGGCTTTTCAGCTTTTTTTTTTTTTTTTTTCTGATGCAGACTTTAATTTCTTTTTCCCCCTCTCTCTCTTTCTAACTGCTAGAGAAACAAGAGATTAGTGCAGATGGATGGAAATATTTTTTCCGCTTCAGCATTTGCTGTCAAAATCGAGCACCGGGAAGGTTCTCAGATGGGGTCTCCGGCAGCATGGAGATTCCCAGACCCATCTTCAGTTATAATCACCTGGTCCCACAAGGAATGCACAGATCAAAGACGCCGGCCTTTTCTGAGAGCAGTCCCTCGACACGGCCCCTGGAGTCCTATCTGAGGCAACCCTGCTCCCCGCTCTTACATGTTATCTTGGCCATTTCTGAGCTGTCCTCGACACACTGGTACCCTGCCTTGGACACCACGAAATGAACACTTGGCAGCCTTCACATGTGCACCTGCCCAAACACGGATGTTGGTATCACTGATAACCCCAGGAGCCCTGTGCTCTAATACTCGCTAGAAGGGTGATTCTGTCTGAACAGGCTCACGGTCGAGTGGGGAAAACATGAGCCTTGCTCAGAAGACCTGGGAGCAAGAGATGAAGGCCAAGGACATGGCAGAAAGTCGGTTCAAAGGAAATGAAATGGTTACAGAAGATGGGGAAGACGATATGGAGGTGATGCCGTCTGTGGTCATGAAAAACAGATTCGGTTGTAAAAGGTGGGGAGTGAGTATTCCTGGGATGAATAAACGCATCTAACAACTGCCTTTCTTTCCATCACCATGACGGCTATAAACAGTGGGCCAGACACTCTGGCGCCGTACATACACCATCTCATTTCATCCCCAGTCTTGGGAGCTGGATATGACTGTCCCTATTTAAACAGAGAAGAAATGGAAGCTTTCGGCGGGTAAATGGCCAGCCCCCAAATCGGACAGCCAGTAAAGGAGATCAGCTCTGATTCTAAGGCATGGTCGTTACAAGCTCCAGGATGCTCGTCTGATGTGGGTGGTGATGGGGCGGGAGGGCTGCTGGGTCAGAGTGTGGGCGAGGGCCTGGGTCAGGAGGCTTTCCTTGTCCACTACGCAGGAACAGCAGTGATGAGCGATGGTGGAGGTGGGAGGTGGGAGCAAATGGCTGCAAAGGGCCACGTCTGGAGGGAAGCTAAAGAGCTCTATGTCAGTTTCCCTGAGATGCGGAGCAATTAACCATTTCCGGGTGGTCGGTGCTGGAAGGGAAGCTGGCATCCTCTGGGTTTTGGCCCCCTGGCCTCCTGGAGATGGACAGCCTCTCCCACCCCTCTGCTTACGGTACTTCCCTCAGCTTCATGTGAAACTCCTTCCAGATACTGCAGAGCTCAGCAGGAACGGCCCAGCTAACTCTGCCAGCGCGCTCCAGGAGGCAGGTGTGGGCCTCGGCCCTGGGTACCACCGAGAGGCTCAGACCATGTGTCTCAGCTGCAGGGATGGGGGTCCTTCAACAGGCCTCTCCTGCTAGGACATGCAAGGGGGAGGTTCAGCAGCGGGTGGCTTAAAGTCTGTGTCACATGATTCCTCACTCCTAATTAAGGGCACGGGAAGACCAGAAAAGCAAGGTGGACTTTGCACCTAGTATTTGCCGGCAACACTCCACCCTCATTTCATGTTTTCACTCACAGAAACCTCTTAGAGCCCCGTGGGGCAGGAATTATCCCATTTAACAGACTGGGGAAGCCCATCCTAGTAACTGGTCCTGTCACACAGCTTGTAAGGGGCTTAAATAGAAGTCCATCTGGCTCCCACCCTGCATGGCGTTCCCACCCTGCTGAGGCCTCTCTGGGGCTTAGCGGGGTTGTTTTCGGTGACATGGCATTCGTACGCTCTCCTGGAGAAGAAGAGGTGTGGCCCCTAGCTGCGGAGGGTTAGCCTGCTTGTTCTGGAAGCAGGGATCCCAGTTTGAGTCTAACTGGTACTGGACTAGGACTCAGGTCTGGCTGGTGGAAGGCAGGGTGGGGGACACTGTCTGATTGTAGGAGGATCTGGGAGCTTCCTGGGAACCCCCCCAACCTCAGGGAACAAGCCTGGAGAGCCACAGTGTTAAGGGCCAGGGTCAGGGTCTGAGGGGAGCGAGTCATTCAGAGCTTTCATCCAGTTCCATCCCCTGTGGCCTCATACCTGAGCCCTGAATCCTGAAACTAGAATAAAAGAGCTGGAAAAAAAACCTGCTGGGGCCGGAGGAGTGTAGGGGAGGCAGTGCCGCCTCATAGCAAGTGGGGGGAGGTACAGCCAGCAGGCGCTGGGGTGTGGGGTCCCGCAGGCACAGAATGCAGTGGCCTGAGCAGGTCGCCAGGCAAGCTTCCGAGTGGACCAGGAGCCACTAGGGGAGAACGCTGGCCTCTGTCTCCGGCCACAGCAACCCTAACGGCAAAGGGCAGTGCAGGTGCTGGCGCAGGGAGGACGGACAATGGCGCCTCTGAGTGGCAGGTGGAGCAGTTACAAGAGGGTGGGGGGGGGAGGGAGAGGTCCTGTTTGAGACCCTCGGGAACCATAAGTTACAGGGAATTACACCATATTAATGATGCCACGAGGGTGTTCCCTGGACTGAAAAGAGAAAGCCTCTCTTCCTCCTTCTCTCCTTGTAGCAAGCATTTGAGTGCCAGCTACGAACCAGGCAGAGCCTAGATTCTAAAGGTACTGAGAACTCTAGGACGGTCCCTGTCAGGGAGTGCTTCCCATCGGCAGGGGCGGTGGGGGTTGGAGGGGGGACAGTGAAGTAAGCACCAGCTACGGCACACGGTGGCGGGTTGATCATCTTGGCATCCATCCTTCTCGGAATATGAGAGCAACTCCTCTCACCTCTGGGTGGGTCTTTTTGATGACCAGTGAGAAGGAGGTTCAAGACATAACGGCAGACGAGCTATGTGATTCTTCAGTAATGGACAACGGAATTCTCAACTGAAGCTGAAGGCCATCAGACCCTTTTACAGGAATGTCTGGAAGGCCTCCATGAAGACAGCTTTCTGGGCCAGCAGGGCTGATGGAAGGACGCCTTGTACTATGGCAATCTCTGTGCCCTTTGAGCACCAGCCAAGGACCATGTCAACCATGGATGTCTGCAGTGTTTGACATCACATCTTTGAGACTATGCTCCACCCTGTCTTCCCAGTTTAAATTCTCAGCAGCCTATCCTACAGCATCCCAGTAACAGAAAAGGAATGGCAAAACATCACCCTCTTCTCAGTTCTGCTGCTTCTCTCACCACCTAGGATGTGTCCCGCAGTTGCCCTGAGTGGTCGGGCACACATCCAAACGCAGAATTAGCAATGGTCTCTGCCCACTAGGCTTAAACGCTAAGTCCCAGCATTAAGGAAACATCTAAGTGCATAATCACAAGAGGAAAAAGCAAGTCTTCTAGGGGAAGAACTTAACACATCTGAGCAAAAGAAGGGGCTAGCCCTACACAAAGCCATTTTGCTTTGTTGTAAGACAAGACAGTTCAATAAACACACCAAAGGGGAGGAGCCCTCTGGGGAGGGCAAAAGCCGCCTTCACATTGATGAAGTCATTAGGATGCAAGGAGAGTTGCATCTGATTTTTCTGTTCACAAGAACTTTTTTTTTTTTTTTTGGCAAGCACTGGTTTCTTTTTTTTTTTTTTCTCCATGAAACACTAATTATGCCATCCTCCCTTGCTACTCAAAACCTGAGCAACAGTCCACCTATTTGTCCCTGCCCACCCGGCCAGTCCATCTCCTGTCCACAATGTCACGTTCAATATATTTGTATTAATTCGTTCGGGCTGCTGTGACAAAGTGCTGCAGACTGGGTGGTGCTGACAGCAGAAATGTACTGCCTTACAGTCCTGGAGGCTTGAAGTCCGGGCGTCCAGGCGTTGGCAGGTTGGTTGGTTCCTTCCGAGAGCTGCAAAGTGTGGATCTGTTCCAGGTCTCTCCTTGGCTTGCAGATGGCATCTTCTCCCCGTGTTTTCACATCATCTCCCCTCTATGTTATCTGCGTCCAAATCTCTTCTTATAAGGACACCAATCATGTTGGATTAGGGCCCATCCTAGTCATCTCTTTTTCACTCAATTACCTCTTTAAAGAACAAATCTCCAGAGAATGTCTCATTCACAAGTACTGGGGGTTAGGATTTCAACATACGGATTTTGGAGGGCACACATTTCAAAGCCCACAATGATATTCCGTAGAGATGGCTTTCTGGTACGTCTCTGGAAGATGACTCGTGTCTCCTCAGCTAGTCTGCAAGTTCCACCAATGTCGTTTGTTTCCATTTGCACCAAAATGAATGGTGAGTTAACGCTTAAAAGTTGTAAGCTCCATGAAAGAAGAGATTGTGCCTGTCTCATTAACCAGGATTCACTCCAAGAACAATATGTGGCATGGGGTGGGAACGTATTAAATAAGAAACGAATGAATAAAGGACCAGAGAGTTCCATACTGGGAAATGACATCCCTCTGTTTTTCCTAAGACCCACTTTGCCTTTAGGGAACAATCTAATGTCAGCTTTCAGAGTAAGAGGAAATGCTTAGTATTTGGGGGGAAACCTGGTAAGTTCTAAACATGTTGTATCAGCCACGGAAGTAAACTAGGCTAGCAATCCACTGGGCAGTCAAAAATACCCTTTGAGTATGAATGAATAAGATTCTGACGATACGGCACACCAGTGAAGTCAGTCCAGCTCGGCACCAGTTTTCACTGGGTCAGGGTTAATCTGGGCACTTAGGACTCCACTCCACTGCCATGATGTTGCTGCAGGGTCATGCATCCCACGTCATACCTCTAGAATATTCCACTCACTCTTCTGCCATCACAACAGAATTATCCGGTATATTCTAAAGCAATGCATTACACAAAACCACCTTCCACGGGTCCAATTTGGGCCACCCACGTATCTTCTGCAGGGCATGCACATGCATTCTAATCAGTAGCAGGAACTGAAGTTAAGAATCTCTCAACCCTCTCATTACTTAAGGTCCTTGCTACTTGAGTAACTATATCTTAAGTAGATTGTTTTTTAAGAGTGCAACGTATAATTATTGGCATCAATATGCACATGTATTTATGCACGGACTGATGTAGTCATATGCAAATGCACGTGTTTATAAATACATGGGTTCATGCATTATGTGTTCTTGGCAGCGTCTACTTCATCACCCCCCCCCCCAAAGTTTCCAGTCAAGAGAGCCAAGGGAGCTGGGGATCAGCAGCAGCAAGACGTGACACCATCAGATGGGGCTCGGAGAGGCAGAAGCACTTACAGCAAAGGGTACCCAGGTCCCTGCTTACGTCGATCACTATGACACGCTCCCAGCTCCATCCAGGATGACGGATGGGCCCGTAATTTGTTGTTCCTGTTGTTTTGGCACACGTTTGCAGAAGCAAACTCGCTCACGGTTCCCCTGCCGAAAGGCCAACCATCCACGGGAAACAGGCTTTGGCATTTTAGCTGCTTCACAGGCTGGGTCATCCATAAAAGTTTAATTTTCTCAAAATATTCAGTGAGGTGCTTTTCCTGAATGAAATGGTTTCTGGCTCATCCACGTATTGATGCGAGTAAATAGAAGGAGGATCGGTAAGTCAGGAATCTAATCAGCTATCATCCAGCCCATCTGGTTTAATTAGAGAGCTCAGCAGCTCGCAGGCACCTTTTAGTAAAAGGCTTCAGGAACCGGCTCCCTTAGAAGTGGGGGTGCTTCTGAATGTAGTTTCAAGTGCCTGCCATCTCCCCTGCCTCCACAGAGCTCCTTATCAAATTCCCATCACAGAAAGACCGGAGACACATCACTGGATGCCTCTAAAGGGAATCAGATGGAAGCGAATGTAGCCTAGGGGAACAGCACGAAACATCACAGCCAGCCCCTCAATGCATCTGATAAACATCAATTAACCAAGCACGCCCTGGTGCCTCCACTGTGCCGGGCACTGTGTGAATGAGGCTTGGACCAGCTCTGCTGGGGGTGACAAGTGTGTCAAGAACCGACTTCTAAAGCCTGAGGTGTCCACCGAGACAGTGAGGTCACCCCAGGGATGGGACGTGGTGGGGATCTGCACTGACTCTGGGAGGGAAGTGACAGCCACTGGGGCAGAAGCATGAGGAAGGAGCTTAAACTTCAGCATGAACCGAAACCACCTGGGAGGCTGGTTCCAGCACAGATCCTACCCGCAGATGTTCTGATTCAGGAGGCCTAGAGCGAGGCCAGAGAGTCTGCACATCTAACAAGCTTCCCACTGATTCTAATTCTGCCAGGTCAGGGACCATATTTTGAGAAAATACCAGCGGTTCTCAGTCCGGGCTCACACTGGAAGCACCAGGAGTATCAACAGCTACTGGACCGTGGGTCTCCTCCCCAGAGATCGACCTAATTGGTTGGCTGTGCAAGCTGGACATAAGGGATTTTGAGCATGCGTATTTTAAGAATTTCAAAACCAACAGAAAAGTTACAGTTATGGTACAGATAGCTTTTTTTTTTTTTTTTTAAACAAACTGAACCATTTAGTCATTTAACAAACTGACTAGGCCCCCTTCTTTGTAGTCCGTTTTTTTCCCAAACAAGAACATTCTTCTACAAAGCGACCACGCAACCATCAAAATCCAAAAATCCACACTGATACATTATGATCATTCAACGTGTGCGAAATATTCCAAAAAAAAAATTTTTTTTTTGTCAAAGGATCTGGTTCAGAATTACACGCTGCCTTCAGTCACGTCGCTTTAGTTGCCTCCATTCTGAGACAATTCCTCAGTCTTTTCTGAACTTTCATGACTTTGACATGTTTTGAGGATCCTAAGTCAGTTTTTTGGAAGACGTTGTTCCATTTTGGTCTGTCTGATGTTTCCTCATGGCGGGACCCTGGTTATACGTTCCGGACAGGGTGATGCATTCTTGACACGGTGGCTTCTTACTGTAACCTTCAAGGGGGCACCTGGTGTCTCTTTGTCCCAGTACTGACAATGTTCCCTTTGGCCATCTGATTAAGGGGGTGACTGCTAGGCGTCTCTACTGCAGATTTACTCATTTTCCTTTTGCAATTAATCAGAACTCTGTGGGGAGCTGCTATGACGTCATGTGAACATCCTGTTTATCATCAGACTTTGCACCGACTCGTTAGCTGACTTACATCAGTGTGAGCTCCTGGTCTCTCACGCTGTCCAGTAGGTTATACTCTATCACCATCACTGCATGTTTGAGGCCAATGGGAGCCCTTCCACCTGGCCCTGACTCCTGGTCTCTCTAAAGCTTGCCAGGCAATTCTAAAGCATGGCCAAGGTTGAGAATCACTTCTGCGGGTAGGGCAAAGCACCGTAATGGGAGAACAGGAGATAATGAACACAGCGTCAGGGAACCGGATGGTTTTCAGCAAGGCTGGCGGACAGGACAGAGATGGAGGTGACAAGAGACTCAGTGTCCAGGGTTCACCTGGGCCCAGACTACACCATCATCTTCATCACCATCATCTCCAGTGATGAGGTTCCATCCCTCTGTGTTCGCCAGGCTGTGACCCCACACATCATGGAAGGGCTGCCTCGCATGCAGTTAAGAGCACGGACTTGAGGGCAAGGATGTTTTAGTTCCTGCTCTGACACTTCCCATCTGTACAACCTTGAGCTTGTTACTCACTATGGAATGTGCCCCCCCCACCCCGCCCCTAATTCTTCTGTTGAAGCCCTCACCTCCAGGGTGGTTGTACTAACACATGGAGCCTCAAAGGAAGAAAAGTTAAATGTAGTCCCAAGGCTGTGGCCCTGATTCTACGGGACAGTGTCTGTGTAACAGCGACACCAGAGCTCTCTGGCTCCTGCCCCCACCCCATACTCATGCACCAAATGGGGACATGTGAGCACTCAGCTAGATGACCACCGTCTGTAAGTAAAAAAAAAAAAAAGGCTCAAAATGAAACCTACTCTGCTGGACCTTGACCTTGAACTTTGCGCCTCCACAACTGTGAGAAAATAAATTTCTGTTAAGTCACCCAGTCTGTATGCTGTTTTGTTATGACGGCTCAAATAAACCGAGGCCTGGCTTATCTGATTTAAGTCTGTTTCCCACCTACAAAGCAGATACAGCCGATCCTCCCTCCTGGAGGCCTGGAGAGATTTAAATGAGAACATCAAGTACTTAGCATGGTGTTGGCTCTCAGTATTTCTATTACTTGACTCATCCTCAACCACACCCTGCACATTCCCACTTCCCCGCCTCTGTTCATAACCAGGTCAGTCCCACAGACACTATCTGAGCACGTCCCTACTATGTGCCGGGCTCTGTACTAGGTCTGGGGGGTACACAGTGCACCACGCCTTCCTTGCCTCAGGTCCGGAGCCGAGAGCGAAACGCTGCCCACTGCTGCCCTAGGTTAGGAGCTGCTGCAAATTCCACCTGAGGAAGGGGACTGATTCACAGGAGGAAATACAAACTTGGTTTGGAACCTGTTTCACAGCCTCAGGCTTTTGAGAAAAGGAGTAAATCACAGGATGCGATTCAACAATCCTCTATACTCTTCCTTGGTTTTCTGATATTTATATGGTCACAAAGTCTTCCCCCAGCTCACTAGCAACTGGCTCAAGGCCTCCAAACTAAAAGAGGTTTTTTTTTCCCCCCCTCACCTGTCAAAAAAGATTTTTCCCTCTTTGTGTGGGTCTGAGGTTCTACATTGTTAACATTATAAAGTGAAAGCAACTTAAAACCAACTAAGCAAAAATGGAAAGGCCTGGCTCTGCCCCACTGAAATTCAGATGGGAGGACAGAAAAATTCCCGAGCCACAAGCAAACATGACCTAAAGAAGGGTCCAAGTGACTCATGTTGGAAAAACCATGGTTATTACTTTGTACCTCCTTTGGGGGTAGCCACAGAGGAGTAATTTCTTTTTATTTTACTTTTTTTTTTTTTGGAGGAGAACTAAATTAGGATGAAAGATTCAAAATAAGTCTGATGACATAAAATCTTTAGAGTCCAAAATTTCATACACAGTTCAGATTTAAGCATTGAAAGGGGCATCACGCACCAGAGGAACTAGCTCTGGCTGGGATATGATCACAGAAGGCCCCTCCTCTCATCTCCTCGAACACTCCGTTTGTACCTCCTTTCCTGCTTTTCCCGATTTCCTCCTGGGTTTAGGGTTTTTGAGGGCAACTTAGCGACTTCCTTAAGAGATGGCTCCTTGCTGGTGTCCCCAGGGCCCAGCACGAAGCAGGTCCGCTCTTACCCCTCCCGATTTTGCACGCCCTGAACTTAGCAGTGGGAGGCTGGATGCATCAGGGGAGGCAGCGGACGTCCAGCATTCAGCCTGGGATGGGGACACACAGGGCTGTCCACTTTCTGCTGGAAATCCCCACTCTGCACACTTTTTCTTAATAATTCTTCGCAATTCTTTTCCTCATTCCATTGCAATCTTTAAATGTTTCTCTTTTACCATTCTTGACCTCAGAATTAGCCTTTCTATTTATAACCGCCAAGCTCCCCTTCCTTCCTTCCTTCAAGCATTTTCTGCAAGCCTTTTAAGGCTCTTCTACAAATATGAACAGTGAATGAAAGACCCTGAGGAGGCAGTCACTTTTCTCGTAACCCGTAAGAGCTTTCAGGAGAGACAAATTATGTTCTTTCAGTTCATAGACAGGACTGGCTCATGCTGGGCTGGTGAGAGCCTGTGCCAGGGCAGTGGTTTTCAAACTGGGTCCCCTGGAACTTGAAGCTTCCTTGGTGGCACCCTCCAGGCCAAGGAGGAGAAGAGGAAGGGCAGCGGAGAAGTGAGGATGGGGGTCCTGCCTCCCAGTCGTGCCTCAAACCCAGACATTCTGCTTTTATCTGCCTTGCACACTGGGCTTCTCCAAAAGATTCCAGTGGAAATAGAAATGGTTCCTTGGCTATATTTTCTGAGCCATTGGAAGAGTGGGAAAACATACAGCCAGTCAGACTGGTTAAATGGTGGGAAATCTTTTCTTTAAAGGTAGATTGGATTTGCATATTGGAAACAGCCAAGGGTCACCTGGAGCCAAGACTGGTGAAAAAGTATGTCAGCACAAGGAATAATGACAGAATAAAACAACAATGACAGACAAAAAGGCGGACTGTGGCTGTGATAGGAAAATACAGTACATGTGTGCGGCTCGGGAGAAACTGGGAACCCCAAGCAAGCATTTGTGTCAGTGCTGGAACGAATACACAAACCGACCCTCTAAGGTGATGGCGCTGAAGTCTGGGACTCATTTATATGCGTACATTCTCCTGTTGGATGTGAGTGTGGTTTTGTGTGTGTGTGTTCAATCTCGCTGCTTTAAAATCAAAGTCCAGAACTCCTTGAGTTAGTCTTTGAGGAAAGAAGGCCTCACAGTGTTTATTCCGGGTTCAAATGCTGCTCCAAAAGTTATGCGATGACTCCAGAAAAATCATGTAACCTCTCTAAACTCAGTCTGCTCATCTGTAAAATAGGATTAATAATCTTTCTTACTTTATAGGGTTTTTTTTTTTGGAGATTTAAATATGGTAACACGTTAATCCCTCAGCACAGGGCCAGGCACAGGGTGAGTTCTCTTTGTGTCTGTTGTCCGGTTAGCGTCATGATTAGTTACTGCCATCATTTTCCTCTGACCTGAGGATTCTCCACCACACCTGACCTGCTTCCTCAAGAATCCTCATCTCTCTTCAGATAATTGATGAAGTCCTGCTTTAATTGATTAAAAAAGCATCAGAAACACAGGCAGCTTTGCTAAATCGTCCCATGACTCATAGGAAATCTGGGATTAGAATGCCAAGTAGAGGCGGTTTGGGCAGCTGGTCATGGAGAGAACACAAATTAAAGGCCTGTGCGCCTCGTCTCCGTGGGTGGAGACATGAAAGAGTGATCAGGAGGGTTCTGGAAAGGAATGTGGAAGATGCCGAACCATGAGAGAGTTCTAGAATCACAGGTTCACTGACTTTCAGAGTGAGATCTGGGAGAACCCTCCCTCCCATTTACACAATGGTGTGGCTCAGAGAGGTTAGGTTACTTGTCTAAGGCCACACAGCTCGTTGGTGGAAGAGCAGGATAAAAGGTTCCACCTCTCATCTCAGGGGCCACTGACTTTTCCCTGCCCCTTGCCCAGTTTTACTGTGAGCGAGGTCTGGGTGAAGTGCCAGGGCCTGTGAGGGACGAGCTGGGAGGCTGGGCAGCCTTAGCTGGCTGCTCTGAAAACGCTCTGATTTTTCAAGTGTGCAGCCTCAAAGCTTTGCCTGCCGTTTCCCTGTCTCACCTTCTACTAAAAAATGTTCACTCTGAAACTTGTAACAGCAGTGACCTCTGACAGACCGGCACGTCCCGACTGTTAACATTCTTCTGCTTACAACAGAAGTTGCCCTCAAGACCCTTGTAGCCAGGCCCTGGGAGGGGGTGACCCTGTCAGGGTCGGGCCTCAGGAAGAACAAAGACCGAAGGCACCTTGGCTCTACGGGTCTGGGAACCACCGACCGCTCAGTCCAGCTTCCTGCAACCTCTCGGTCCTGCAGCTGTGCGCTGGGATGTGAGATGCTGCCTCTGGCCAATCGAGAGATGGACCCTTCTGCATGGAGTCCCCATCAGCCATCAGCAGGGGCCACTTTACATGGGGACCTATTCCAGCCACCCACACCCGCAGGACACACTGCATTGCAAACTTCTTCTCATTGACTGTCTTCGGCTAACATGCTGCTCCTGAGTCCCAGGGCTAAGTGACCCAGATGAGGAGCCCTGCGGACGACCTGCGAGGATGGGGCTCCCAGCCTCCTCCCTGCCTCCCAAGGAGCCGGCCCACGGAAATGAGCATCAGTTCCCCAGTAGTTACCCCCGAAGCCTTGGGTTACTGCACGTCCTTCCAGGCTATTAAGGGAGGTGTGGCACAAAGTACGGTGTCTGGCCCCTTTCTTGAACCCTCAGCAGATCCCCCCATCAGCTCCTCTTTATAGTTCATGTTGACCAAGCTGCTTCACCTCCCAAGTTCCTTGTCTAAAAACTGGGGAGAACGCCTGCCTCACCCACCTCTCCCCTTTCCCCAGTCCCCAGGAGACTGTGGACAGAGGGCTGCACCCTGCTAAGGAGAGACTGTCACTGTGCCCTTGGGTAGCAGGGGAGCTATTCCCTCGGTGCTTTGCCTCTGTGGCTCCTGGGTCATCTGGACCCTTGAGAGTCAAAATAGGTGAGAAATACATTCCAGGACTTCAGCCCTCAAAGGCCCCATTCATTCCAGGGACACTGAGCCTGGTCTGTCCCGGATTCTGTGCAAGGACTTGGATAGAGAGAGATCACCAACCAGGCCCCCAAGGAGCCCTTGGAGGAACGGCAGCATTGTGAGACTTAAATGCCTCGGCGGGGTCTCGTCCTAGGACAACCTGCGCTCCCAGCCCGGGGGGCAGGGGGCCGAGGCACCAGGCACAGTCTTCTGGAGGAGGGGAACCTCGAAGGTAGTTTGAGATTTGCCAGGATTGAGCTAGTAAAGACTGGGAGGTGGCTGTCCCAGGCATTAGGAAGAGGACGGGAAAGGCCGGAGAGGTGATGGCAGTGCTGCGTGGCTGGGCTGGTGAGTTGCTGTGGGCCTGGGGGCGCAGGCCAGGGCCAGCCTGCAGACAGTCCTGACTCCATGGGGGAGGGGGAGGGGGAGGGGGAGGGGCCGTGGGAGGACAGCGGGATTTCAACAATGGGAGCAGTGAGGAGGGCACTCCGTGGGGACACAGGAGGGAGGGGGGGCACAGGGTGGGGTGGGCGAGGATGCTGCCGTGCTGGGTGCCCCTGTGAAGCTCTGCCGTGATCTGGGCAAGGAGCAACGAGGCCTCAACAACCCTAGCTCTCACGGCTGTGCCAGTGTGAAGACAGGAAGCCGCTAAGTCAGGTCTGAAAAGGGGAAGCGGCAAGCCCACCTCTGGATTCCTATTCCCCAGCCTGTCAAATGCCTCCCTGCTCTGAAGTCCTGCTGCCGTCACGACATCTTCCTGGATTTGTCAGCCAGATGATTAGAGACCTTCCGGAACGAGTCCATTTCCATTGCCACACTCAAATGACAATAAGGAAAGCTGAACCCCACAGCTCACTATGAAGGCCACTGAAATAAACGCATGGGGCCACATTCTGGATGTAAGCGCCTTGAGTGTGTAGAACCTGGGGGGCCTGTGATGAAACCCCTTGCCCAGCCATGCTAAGCTGGATTCGGGGGCAAACTCACACTCATGTAGTGAGCAGGGATGATAAAGCGTGTCTAAAGATGAAAACAGTGAAAGGATGTGAAGTAACTAACAGTGCCAGGCGGGGTGCTGAAAACGCAGCCTCTCACCTAGTTCCCTGATTCTTACACGGCTCGAATGTATCCCCTCTTTCTTCACAGCCGCCTCCACCACTGAGAAGCACACACACCCCTGTCTCACTTTCAACTCTGTCAAGACTTAGGATCTGCAGTCTGTGTGGTTTTCTGTGGCAGACGCCTTTTCAGAGGGCCTTCGGTCCCACAACACCCGCCCGCCTCTCCTCCACCCGCGAGCAGGGGCTGGCCTGGGTGATGGGGTCAGCTGGAAGGGCTCAGCTAATCCGTCCTTCCTTAAGGTACTTTCTAAACGCTGAGCAATTAACCCACAACCCAGCCCCCGCAGGCAGACAGCGGATGGCCGTTCCACTGATGGGATGGCTGAGCCGAGGCTCTCAGCGTGGGATGAGCTGAGGGGGCAGCCGTGGCACAGGGGGCATTAGAACCCTCAGCCCCCAGGACAGCAAAAACCCATCTAGGACTCCACCCCTTGGACCCTCTGGATTTTCACCCAACGGTTTCACAAATTTCTTTCCTTTTAAGAATCCAACTCCCCAACCCCAGGAAACCGGAAGCTGAGCAGCGAGGAAACAATTCATACTCCAGTGGGGAGGTATTAAATGAGCCTCAGTTTCCTCATTTTGAAAGTGAGGGAGTCAGATGAAATAATCCCCGAGTGTCTACAGGCAAACGCAGATCAGACTCGAGCTCAATGAAGATGGATTCCTCCATGCTACCCACTCTGCTTGGGTCCGAACAGCCCAGGCCCGCCGACATCTGCAGGCACAGTTCACACGTGCCACTGCGACCTGACCACATGGATGCTCTCACGTACACCAGCTGATGACGGAGAGAAATTCTATTAGCAAAGCAGCCCAGGCTGATCCCAGTGCCTTCATTTAGATGCAGAACAGGAAGAGTGTGACGCTCAGGGGGAGATCCCGGACAGGCACATTTTAGCCATCAGAAGATCCCCGCCCATCCCCGCCTGCGCAGAAATCCCAGCCCCAGTGAGCTGGGATGACAGGGGGCTCCCCTGAAGCCAGTCCTTCCTGCCGAGGAGGAGGGAGGAAACCCGACAGCTCACCACCATCACCTGCCGCAGCAGCAGCGACCGCGGCAGCACAGCGATTCCCTTGGAAGCAATCCTCGCCCCCACTCCAAGGATTTTTTGAATATTCAGCCCGTGCTTAGAAGTAAATGTCACCTCTGCTTCGGTGGCCTTATGTCCTGGGTTGCCCAGGACAGCCTGGTTTATGCCTGTTGTGTTAACATCCCATATGATTAGTGCCCTCTTTCATCCCAGTGTCCCATTTGGACCATAAATAAGGTGGTTACAGACTCTACCAAGTTATTTTCAAAATTTGTTAGAAGGAAGGGAAAGAATCTATAGAGCCATCAATGATTAAATCATAAAAGTACTTTTCCAAGATCAAGAAGACTGGAAGTTTTTGTCCATAGCAGTTATTATATATTTAATTCAAGGAATAGATGGGGAGGAGAGAATAAATGCAATTTAGTGTTAAAAGATTATAAGCAAGAAAGGTAATTCTATAACCTTTTTTAAAAAAAAAAAACAGATGTCGGTTGTCAGCTTAATAAAGCATCCTGCTACTGTATGGCACAGGGAACTATATTCAATATCTTATAATAACTTATAAAGGAAAAGAATCTGAAAAAGAATATATATATGTATGTATAACTGAATCACTCTATTGTACACCTGAAACTAACATAACACTGTAAATCACTATACTTTAAAAAAAATAAAAAAGGCAAAACAATGTTAAAAAAAAGCAACTTGTATTGAAAAATGTTGTGTTAAAACCAAATAATATTTATTCATACTCATTTAAAAATATTTTTCTATGATGAGAAAGGCATTAGAATTGGTAACTAGGAGGTTATTGGCAAACTTGACTGCATATTCAATATCATCAGAAAGCTTAGACTAGCAAGGTCAGAATTGAATGGTTCAAAAAAAAAAAAAAAAAAAAAAGCTAAGATAGCTTATTTGGATCAGCCGGAGTAAAGCAGCAGAGTTAAGTGAAAAAAAAATCCTAGATGGAGGCCAGTGTATATTTGAAGGAAATGAAGAAACAGGCAGTGAAAAAAGAGACTAAAAATATCAGAAGAAAATGGATAAGAAAGAGAGGGAGAGCTCAGAAGAGAGGGTGGATAAAAAAATGTTTTTTTCTATGAAAAAAAAAAAAAAGGTTTTCCTGCTTTTTTTTTAATGAGATGACATCTACATAAAATTCACCATTTATACCATTTTAAAGTCTACAATTCTGTAGTTTGTAGCATTTTACAGTTTTTGTACAACTATCAAACTAACTCGAGACCATTTCCATGACCCTCAAAAGAAAACCGAAAGCTGTTTAGCAGAGAGCCCCCATTTCCCTTTCTCTCCAACCCCTGGCAACCACTCATGGAATTTCTGACTTTATGGTTTGGTCTATTCTGAACATGTCAAATGACCAGAACTGGAAGATGTGCCACGTCAAGTATGGTTTCTTTCTCTGAGCCTAATGTGTTCCAGGTTCATTCAAGTTGTACCATGTAGTTGTTCTTTATTCCTTTTCATAGCCGAGTAATATTCCATTATAGAGATACACCATCTTTTGTTTATCCATTCATCAGTTGATGGACACGAGGTTTGTTTTTACTCCTTGGCTATTATGAGTAATGTTGCTATGAATATTCATCATGTACAAATTTTTGTCTGAACATGTTTCCACTTCTCTTAGGTATATATCTAGGAGTGAAATGAATGGGTCAAATGGTAATTCTGTGTTTAACTTTCTGAGGTACTGCTAAGCTCTTTTCCACAGAGGATGGACCATTCAGTCATTTTACATTTACACCAGCAATGTATGATGGTTCCAATTATTTCATATCCTCTTCAATAGCTGTGATTTTCCATTTATTATTATTATTATTACTACTACTGCTATTATTATTATTATTACTACTATGGCCAACCTAGTAGATGTGAAGGGGTATCTTACAGTGGTTCTGGATTATATTTCCCTAATGAGTACTGAGCATCCTCTTACATGCTCTTTCATGAGCATCTTATCAGAGTGACCATTTGTAATATCTTTGGAGAAATGATACTCATATCCTTTGCCCATTTTATTTTTTTTTATTTGGTTGGTTGTCTTTTGTTGAGTTATTTCGGTTCTTATATATTTTGTAGCAGATCCTTACGAGATACATGATCTGTAAATAATTTCTCCTACTCTGCATGTTGCTTTTGACTTTCTTGATAGTGTTTTGATGCAGAAAAGTTTTTACTTTTGAAGTCTTATTTATTGTTTTCTTTTGTTGCCTGTACTTTTAGAGTCATAGTTAAGAAACCCTCTGCCTAATCCAGAGTTATTAGATTTATACATGTTTTCTTTCTGAGAGTTTTATACTTTTATCTCTTACATTTAAGTCTTTGATGCCTTTTTTTATTTTTTTTTGTATATAGTGCAAGTTAAGGATCCAGTATCATTCTTTTGCATGTGGCTACCCAGTTACCCCAATAACATTCTTTCCTTATTGAACAGTCTTGGCACCCTTGTTGAAATCAACTGACCTTATGTGTATGAATTTATTTCTGGATCCTCAATTCGATTCCATTGTTCTGTATGTCTGTCCTTATGCCAGCATCACCCTGTTTTTACTACTGTAGCTTTGTGGTAAGTGTTGAAATTGGGAAGTGTGAGTCTTCCAACTTTGTTCTTTGTCAAGGACGCTCTTTGGCTGTGCAGTGTCCTCTGCATTATCATATGAATTTTAGGATCAGCTTGTCCATTTCTGAAAAAAAAAGTTGGAATTTGATAGGGACTGCAGTGAATCTATAGATCAATTTGGGGAGCATTGCTATCTTAACAATATTGAGCCTTCTAATCTGTGAAACATGGGATAGCTTTAATTTATTTCAAAACTCTTTTGCAGTTTTCAGTTTACAAAACTTTCAACTTCCCTGGTTAAATTTATTCCTAAGTATACAGATCTTTGATGCTATGGTAAGTGTAATGGTTTTTACACTTCATATTTGGATTGTTCAGTGCAAGTGTACAGAAAAACACTCGATTTTTGTACCTTGATTTTGTATCCTGCAACATTGTCAAATTCAACTATTAGCTTGAATTGTGTGTGCGTGTGTGTGTTCTTTAAGGTTTTATACATAGGATTATGCCATCTGTTAATATAGTTTTAACTTCCTCCTTCAAATCTAGATGCTTCTTATTTTTAATTTTTACCTGGCTAAAATTTTCAGTAAATCATGGTGAGAGAAGACATCCATGTCTTGTTTCCGATCTTACAAGAAAAGCTTCCAGTGAGGATGATTATTAGCTGTGGGTTTTGCATAGATGCCATTTATCAGATTGAGGAAGCTTCCTTGTATTCCTAGTTTGTTGAATATTTTTATTGTAAAAAGATGTTGGATTTGGTCAAATGCCTTCTCTGCATCTATTGAAATGATCATGTAAATTCTTTTCCTTTATCCTATAATATTGTGTATTACATTGATTCATTTGCTTTGTTCAACCAACCTTGCATTCTTGGGATAAATCAGATTTAGTCATGGTGATGAACCCTTATGTGCTGCTGGATCCACTTTGCTAGGATTCTGTTGAGAATTTTTACATACATATCCATAAAAGACGTTGGCCTAAAGTTCTCTTTTCTAGTGACATCTTTGTCTGGCTTTGGAATTAAGGTAATACTGGCCTTACAGAATGAGTTGAGAAGTGCTCCCTCCTCCTCAGTTTTTTGAAACATTCTGAGAAGGAATGATGCTAATTCTTAGTTGAATGCAATGTTCAGTAGAATTCATCAATGAAGTCATCTGGTCCTGGGCTTTTTCTTCATTGGACGTTTTTTGATTGCTAACACAATACATTTGTTAGAAGCCTATTCATATTGTCCATTTATCTTGAGTCAGTTTTGGAAACTTGTGTTCTGAACTCTGTCCATTCCATCTGTTTTCCAGTTCATTGACCTACAATTGCTCATTGTATCCTGTCATAATACTTTTTATTTCTATAAAATTGGTAGTAATGTCTCTTCATCTGTTCCTGATTTTAGTCACCTCTATTTTTTCTTGGTCTTTGTTAAAGGTTTCTCAATTTTGTTGATCTTCTCTAATAACAAACTTTTGTTTTGCTGATTTCTCTATTGTTTTCTAGTCTCTATTTCATTTCTCTGTGGTTTAATCTTTGTTTTTCCTTCCTTCTGCTTGTGTTGTGGTTAGTTTGTCCCTATTTTTCTAGTTACTTCAGGTGGGGGTTAGGTTATTGATTTGAGATCTTTCTTCTTTTTTAAAGGTAGGTCAGGTGTCCTAGTGACCAACAGTCTCAATTTTTATCTGGGAATGTTTTAATATCACCTTCAAGAATAGTTTCGTCAGGTACAAATTCTTGATTGAAAGTATTTTTCTTTAACCACTTTGAACATCATTCCACTCCCTTTGGCCTCCATGGTTTGTGACAAGAAATTAGCTTTTAATCTCACTGAGAATCTATAGAATCACAAGTTGCTTCTCTCTTGCTGCTTTCAAGGTTCTCCATTTGTCTTTGGTTTTCAATGGTTTGACTATGATGTGTCTCAGGGTGGATCTCTCTGAGTTTATCTCACTTGGAGTTCACTGAGCTTTCTGTATGTGCTGATAGATGTTTTTCATCAAACAGGGGGAGTTTCACCATTATTTCTTCAAATAATCTTTCTGCTCCTTCCTCTCCTCTTCTTCTAGTTCTCCCCTTAGGGGTATGTTGATATGCCTGATGGCCTTTGGCCTCTTAGGCTCCGTTAATTTTTCTTCTTTTACCTTCTTGTTCCTCTGACTAACAGATCTCAACCGACCTATTTCAAGTTCACGTATTCTTTCTTTGGTCTGATCAAATCTATTGTTGAGCTCCTCTAATGCATTTCAGTTCTTTCACAGTTATTGAACTCTTCAACTCCAGAATTTCTATTAGGTTGCCTCTAAGTGTTTTAGACCATGTGCCCTGAGGAGTGGCCTAAGAGCAGGCAAGCTCCTAGTCAAGAGAAATAAAGACACCTCTCTTGAATGGGCCTTCCACCAGAAAAACCAAATAGAATTCTTTGCAAAATGAGGTCCATCCTGCCCCCTCAGGTACCTGCATTGAGAGTGGGGGCTGCTATTTTCAAGGCTGCTGCTGAGTTGGAGAGTAGGGAACCCACCCTCAACTTAAGGTAAGACACCACAAAGTTTGCACTTTTTATTCAGAATTGGCTGGGTTGTTTTTTTTTTTTTTTTTCATTTGTTTGCTTGCTTGTTTTTTAATAAACATTCCTCAGGATACTGCAAACTTTTGCTACATTTCAGAGTTTTGGAAAGTTGACTTCAATAGTTTTGGCCAGATTTTTTTTCTGGACTTTTAGAATTCCTTCTTTATCATTTTCTCTTATATTATCTATTTTGCTTTGTTTTGTTTTTCCCCTCATCAATGTGAGAGCATCTCCTACTTCTTCTGGGTCTCAACTGGAGAGTGGGGGTTTCTGTAAAGCCATATTTTTTGTTTGTTTGTTTTATATATAATATAGCAAAATTTTAAGTCTGTTGCATTTTTTCCCCAAGCACTACTGGGTCTTGGACACACTGAGGATAATATTAAACACTTTTTGAGCATATGTTGGCAGACAAGAAACAAAATGTGCAAAACATGCTCAAGGATGGAGTTTCTCATACGCAATTCCTTCCTGATCTACTTTATAAGAAAATACAGCACCCTGATTGAGTAGTGATCATTAACAAGATGCTATGTTTCTTTACTTTTAAGGAAATTACACTGTCCCTTAAAAAACTAGGCTTAAACAATTGAATATTTGGAATATGATATTAAAAAAGAGAGGCTGAAAACAGTGAGTTCTAAAAATATTTTTGTTTTAAAAAGAACAGTAATAATAACAATTCATTGATATTGCTGATAATGCTACTAATTAATTATTTTTAAGAATTATCATCATTATCATGATTGTAATTACTACGAACACTTATCTACTTATCAGTCTTACTGGAAAGAGGAGGGAGATGTGGATACAGAAGTATGTACTGTTTAACGTTTGCCCACAAGTAATTTACACAACACAGAAGGGAACACATGCAAAAATAATGAGAGACTGCATGTCACAACCAGTGCTACTTACTCAAAAGTATAGTTCACAGATCAGAGCTGATCTACAAGCTTGTTCTTACAGGTTTGAGATCAGGTAAGTGCAGAAATTGAGAGCAGTGTTTAGAACCGTACAGCACTTTGAGAATGTGGCATATCCCTTCCAAAGGAAAAGGGCTGACTAAAAGTGTTTCAGTAGTAATAAATCTAGGCTTGTATTTTATACGTCTTTTTTTTAATTTCATTTTTCTGGTAATTCGTTTTTATTGTGTTTTTGTTGTTTTTTTTTTTTTAACGGAAGAGTCTGCAATAAATTAGAGGAGGGGAGAAACAAGTCCTTCACTCTAGAACATTTCAGAAGTGCTAGTTTAGACAATCTATGCTACTTGGTTTGGGAAATGAAAGGTTTGGGTGACACTTATTATTCAGATTTGGAGAAACAGATTACCATGGACTACAGTGGTCTGAACAGGATTTATGGAACAGATAGGACTTCAAGTTGTAACAAACCATAGGTGAAGAATGGAAGAAAATCCCAGGATTGAATTTCCTAAAATTGGGAAATAAAAGGCGTGTAAATTCTCCTAAGGTTTAGCATCTCTCTTGTCTCTCCATTATGATGGTTAAGATCAGGAAATGGATTAAAATCTTTTCATTTCCTCCTTGGCTTTGAAGTTCCTTAAAGAAGGGATTTAGAATTTAAATAGTGTGATTGGTAGAATCTTTGAGTGAAGGAGAAAACATAAATTAAACGTCTTCTCATTTTCAAAATTAAATAGAAGAGCTGGCTCCTGCCTAAGAGAAAGAAAAACTAAATTAAAATGTGTGGCACTAAAAGTAATCAGAATATTTGATCAAATTGAAAAAAAAAAAACAAAACAAAACACTAAACCCTTCTTAAACTCCAGTCTCTCTATTTTCAAAAGCCATACTTCAGTTTGGAAACAGCTGAAGACAATGTTTTGCTCATGTATGGAAAATTAATCTGGTGCCGAGGCTAGGCAAAAAGGGCTCACTCAGCCTGATGTGTTTCACTTAAATCAAGGAGTTCTTCAAAATGAAGAATTTACATAGAGCTTTAAATTAAAACCTCTACAGCATTTGAAGCCTGTGGGAACTGGAGAGCACCGTGTCTAATCCAAATCAAATCACTTCAGCTTAGAGATGAAGAATCACGGTTGTGCGAAGCTCAGACGTCCCGGAGGATGCACTTGAAGACACAGGGAGGTGGGACAAGGTCACAGGACCCTGGGCTGGGAGTAAAGGCAACGAGGGCACCTAATTTCTAATCCATGGCACTTACTTTTGTAGTTTTCTGTTATTAGTGCTGACTGAAAAACACACACAACCGAAAAGGTGAGAATGACATTTTCTTCGGGGGACTTTCTGGGGACTTCAAGCCCCGGAGACAGCCTCTCAGGTAACTCTATGGGACAGCTCCCGAGAGGTAAGGGAGGAGCCAGGATATACAGGAGCTTTTGCAACACAGACCAGGTAACTGGACCCTCAAAAGATTACTGCTAATTAAAGAAAACCAGGTATCTAAAGTTGAGGAATTTAGTGCTTTTCTGTGTATGGGAAGGTGTAAGAGTCTGGGCTCACTGGAATCATTCCTTTGATGTGCACCTTGGCTGTGCCTTCCCATCCCGAGTCTCCTCAGCGTACACCCTTGGGGGTGGCTGCAGTGGGTGATGGCTTGACAGTGGGCATCCTGCTTCCATCCTGAGTTCCCTCAGGGCTCAACACTGAGGGGGCTGCAATGTGATGGCCTGATGGCTGCAACATTCTTTGTTTACTGATATGGCAGGCAATCGTTTCATTCACACTAGAATGAGACATTGCGAATCACCAGGCTCCAGGTACTCGGTTTTCATGTTCCTGACCAATTTTGAGGCCACCTCATCAACTAGCCAAAGTCGTGGGTGATCATCGCAAGTCAGGGCAGAGAAGAAGGCTGGCTGGACAAGAAGCTGGCGGTTGTCACTGGCCACTGGACCTTCAGACGTGGACTCACCAGGTAGCAATACAAGTCTGTTGGGGCAGAGTGAAGACTTCTGTTGTAAGCTTGCTTTGCCCAGCAATACACAAACCTTAAGGCTCTGGAAACGCTTCGATCATAAAGCACGTCACATACCAAGGTTGTGGTTATTTCTGTGTTTTTGTCTTTAAGTGCAGGACAGCTTTCTCCAAGCAGGTTGCACAGGGGTCTGGTTGAGCCAGGGGGTGTTGCAGAAGCCCAGACTAATTTCCAGTTTTTCCTGAAATATCTGCTCTGTCTCAGTTTAGGGGGACACACAAGGACTTAAGGTCACTGAGACGTCCATCTAGCACAGTCCTCAGACTGGCTGGTGAAAGCGCTTTGTATTAGGCTACTTCTGATGTTCAGAAACGCCAGATGTTCCCTTGGTGGGGGCCAACCCAGGCTCTCCATGGAAAGACAACGATCACACGAAACGGGACAGGGTGGTGCTGGCCACACGCTGTGGTTAGCTGGGGAAATGGATGCTCAGAACAGATTTTAAGACTGAAGACCTGGGGTTGTGAGGCCTCATTCTTTTCTCTTTACTCCACACAGACTGTGTCTCTGTTGTCGGGTGATGGTACTCTCCTCTCCAGGCCTTCGTCCCAATTGTTCACTTTGCTGGAAAATGGTCTTTCCAGTCCTGGTTGCCCAAGATACACTCTTGGTCCATCCAAGTCTGCTCATTCTTCAAGGTTCAACTCACATTCTACCTCTTCTACAAAAGCTTCTTTCCAAACCAGTATTGGATGGTAAAATAAGTGAATGAATGAATGACTGAATGAATGACTGAATGGGCTTTGAGTTTAGCTAGACTCAACTTGGGCAAATTAATTTGAGTGGCAGACTCATCACTATAAAATTCCGGGTCACTGTGAGGATTAGAAGTGCAAAATATGGTGGGTAGTGTAACTTTTATTATTCCAACTATTTACCTGGCTGGAGCTCTTTTCTCATGAATCCCAAAAACACAACAATCAGAACCACATCCTTCAGCCCTTGTACGACTGTGTAACAGTTCAGGAGATCTGGCCTTAGCTCCCGCAGAATCCTCGAGGGCAGTGAGAGGACCCCACATCTCTGCAGCAGAGATTCCGTTATGCTGAGTGTCTCCTTAGGGAATGTTTGCTCTGGGTAGGTACCAGGCTGCTTTTACTTAATTCTCAAAATGTCTCTGAGAAGAAGAGATTTTTTTTTTTTTTAACTCCCTGTTTACAGATGTGGAAACCGAGGCCCAGAGTCACTGGTTACTTCCTGGAGGCCACACGCTAGTGAGGAGCCTGTCTGGTCCTGAACTCAAGCCCTCTGTAATGACAGCGAGCGCTCTCCATACAGCAGGTGCTCAAATGCGGATACTGACCAAGCAGCTGGACTGTACTCATACCCAGCTGCAGCCTTCTCTTTGTGGCATCTTCAGCTGCCACCCTCCTTGCTATTGAGAAGTGCTCGCCCATCCCAGCTCTGTTTTCACTCTTGCCATTGCATCGAGCATCGGCACGATGCTGCGCAAGTCTGAGGGCCCAGGCAGTTAGCAGACCACATTTCGTGGGGCCACTAAGTGGGAAGAGTGAGAACAAGGCTGCAGGCAGAACCCCCAGGCAGGTCTGGTGGGGCTGAAAGGGCGCTCAGGAGAGAACATATACTGGAGGCAAGTGACAGATTACCTATTCCTAGAATCAGGCAGAAATATTAATTCCCCTCGGGGTGGAGAAACCAGAAGCAAACACAGCCTCGGTCAGCCCTCGCATGCTAATGGCAGGGGAGTCCTGCTTGATGCTTCTGGAAATGAACCGATAACCTCATAGGGCAAAAGGCAATTACCTTCATTCAGCTCAGGAAATGCCTATTTTTTCGACAAGTGAGTACACTGGGGATTTTTGTCGCTCTGTTGTTCTGCCTCTGCTGGAAAGAATATATAAAAGTCATAGCCAAAGGCAGAACACTTGCCTCGCTGACAAACAGCCTATCGACCATGGCCAATCCTGTTGCTAAACTATTAGAGCTACGACTCGCCAATGCTTTGGCAAATGCCTGCCCTAGATGAAGTGTTCCAAACGCCGCAGCTGTCTGCATCCCTTCCCACCCCTCTGTGGTGTTTAAAGGCCACCTGAAATGCTCTAGACAGAGTACACAATGTGGTTTAATAGACACAACATCTTAAACGGCTGACCTAGATTTATCTACTCCAGGTGCACAGAAATTGGTATCTCACTCCTCCCTCATCATTTCTTTCTCACTTTGAGGTGAAAATACTAAAATCTCACTCTTGTCTTTTCCACCCTAGAGAAGAAAGAATCATCCAGAAAAGGGGGGGGGCAGTGATAAAGGTAAAATAAAGAAAGGAAAG